>NC_044332.1:1327918-1627918 GCF_007399415.2 Gopherus evgoodei
ATGGCAGGGAGCATCCACTCCTTATAAGTGCGTTCTCTTCATCGTCACCTGATGAAGCATTGGCAGGTACAGCCATAGCCCTGGCACTTGGACACAACACTGCTCAGGGTCTGGGCATTAAGGCTGAGGAGGCTGATCCCGTGGTGGACATCCTCGCCCCTTCAGGACCTTCCCATATTGCCCTACCACTCATTAAAACCATTGTGGACGCGAGCAAGGCCTGTGGCAGACCCCAGCTTCCTTGCCACCCACTGCCAAGCGCAACGAGAGGCGTTATTTCTTGCCCTCCAGAGGGTTTGAACATTTATACTCCCACCCACCCTCTGACTCTCTTCTTCTGGACGCTGCTAACCAGCGTGAGAGACAGGGCTTCCAAGGGCTTCTCTCCTGTACACCTTTCCACCCATACCGCTCGTTCACAAGGTGCTGCTCAAGATCCACAGAGATTGAGGTCGAGTCATACTGATAGCACTGACCTGGCCCAACATCACTAGTACACATCCCTCCTAGACATGGCCATGGGAGCCCTGATTACCTTGCTGCTGTCCGCAGACCTTCTCTCACATGATCATGGATGTCTCCAACATCTGAACCTCCAGTTGCTCCATCTCACAGCGTGGAAGCTCCATGGTTAAATCTGTTGGTGCTTTCCTGTTCAGACTAGATCAGACAGGTCCTCCTTGGCAATAGGAACCCCTCTATGAGAGCCCCATACCTTGCCAAGTGGAAGAGATTTTCAGTCTGGTTGGCACAGCGCCATTCGTCCCTGGCGCTAGCTTCAGTGCCACACATTCTGGACTGCCTCCTCCAGCTGAAGCAGGAGGGCCTCTTGTTGTTTTTTTTATAAGAGCGCGCTTAGCCACCATCTCGGCCTTCCACCTGGGCATACAGGGCCACTCGGTATTTGCTAACCCCATGGTCAGCCAATTCCTAAAGGGGCTCGACAGGTTATACCCTCATGTCGGTCAGCTGGTCCCTGTCTGGGACCTCAGCTTGGTCCTTTCTAGGCTCATGGGGGCCCTCCATTGAGCCTTTAGCAACGTGCTCTCTGCTCTACCTCTTTTACAAGGTGGCGTTTCTCGTAGCAATAACCTCGGCCAGGAGGGTGTCTGAGCTCAGGGCCTTAATATCAGAGCCTCCTTACACCGTGTTCTATAAGGACAAGATGCAGCTCAGGCCTCACCCGGCTTTCCTCCCGAAGGTGGTGTCACAGTTTCACATCAACCAGGACATCTTCCTCCCTGTTTTCTACCCTAAGCCTCATACCAGCCGCAGGCAGCAGAGAGTCCGCTCTCTGGATGTCTGCAGGGCACTGGCCTTTTACATCGAGAGAATGAAACGATTCAAAAAATCGATCCAATTGTTCATGGCAGTGGCAGACAGGATGAAATGTCAGTCTGTTTCATCCCAACACATCTCCTCGTGAATAGTGTCCTGTATCTGTGAGTGCTACAACTTGGCAGGTGTCCCAACACGTCTGATCACTGTGCACTCCACCAGGGTGCAGACTTCATCTACAGAGTTCCTGGCCCAGGTTCCCACCCAGGAAATCTGGAGAGCGGCGACATGGTCCTCTATACACACTTTCACCACATGCTATGCGATTCCCTAGCAGGCCAGAGACAATGCAGCCTTTGGACGAGCAGTGCTTCAATCAGTGGACAACTCGGACCTCAACCTAAACTTTGGCTTGTGAGTCACCTGATTGGAATGGACATGAACAAGCACTTGAAGAAGAAAAATCGGTTACTCACTTTTGTAAATGTCATTCTTCGAAATGTGTTGTTTGTGTCCATTCCAGTACCCTCCTCCTTCCGCTCTGTCGGAGTAGCTGGTAAGAAGGAACTGAAGGGGTGACGGGTCGGCAAGGCTCTATATTTAGCACCATGAAAGTGCAACTCCAAGGGGTGCCCAGGCCGACCCGACAGATGCTGCTAGGGGAAAAATCGTCCGGCCACCTTGCAAGTGTGTGTGCACACACCTGATTGGAGTGGACATGAACAACACCTCTTGAAGAACAACACTTACGAGAAAGTGGGTAACCATTTTGTCTTTCAATTGTAACTAAATCTGTTAAATTTCAAAAGATAATAAATTAGTGGTGTTTCACATTTATTATTAAGATTTCAAAAACTGTCCATAATCCCTTTGAATCTGGGCCTTGTGTTGTACTCTCAAAATTATCCAGTTGTTTGTAGTTGATTGGAGAGACATATTTGCTCTAAGAGTAAATAGAAAGCAGTGGCCACCTCTGAGTTATGTTTCTGGTCTATGCTTTCCAATATCGGGCTAAGGTGGAAGATGCAAGAAAGCGTTCAGTGGTACTTAAATTGCTGAGAGACTTTTTTATTTTATATCTTGGATGATGCTTAAATTTGAAAAGCAAAATCCTTAAGGGTGCTGATCATCAATACCTCACATCGAAGTCTCAGGATTTGGCCCCTTATAGACAGTGTTCTACATTCTAATCCCCGTAACTCCCAATGTGTCAGAATATTATGTGTGGGGAAGCTGAGGCAGAGATAGTGATTTGCCTAGTGCTTCAGAGGGAATCAATTTAACAAAATTTAGTAGTATATACGTGTTTTATGGAGCTTAATGTACTTTTTTATGATTATCAACATCTGAACACAGAATTCTAAATTAGAATGTACTGTTGCTGTATATGTACGTCCTTGATATTCTACCTGTGTAGAACAAACAGGTGATTTCCTATTTTGGCGTTAATGCTATTTTCTCCTTTTCCACATATCCTTTCCCCAGCCCCGTCTCTGTCTTGAGCTGCTCAGCGGGAGGTTTTGGTTCTAAGTACTTGGCAATTCTTTTTCTCAGGCAGGTGTGTCAATTGTAACAATGGGCCTTCAATATATCTTGCTGCTCTTGGGGCAGGCTGAGCTGTTTCCAGTGACTAGATATCCAATCTGTTCAGTTCCTAGAATTCTGCAGGAGATGGGATACCATCTGCTACAGAGCAGGAGGACAGGGAACCCTCTCATTTCTCCCTCCAGAGTTCCTTAACTTTACTGCAGTTTGGACTCAAGGCATTTTTAATCACTTGGCTCCAATTTTTGCTGGATTTTAGTTTTGTTCAGTTTTTCTGAAGTGCTGCTATGACTCTTCCTTGCTGATGGCCTGACCACCATTCAAAAATGACACATCTTGGCCAGAAGAAAAGTCTGTCGTGCTCTACCAGAGTAAAGCAAAATAAATGGTTCCCCTTTGGAACTGGGGGAAAGTCTCCTATGTGGTGGACAGGGTTTTCTTTGAAGCTGCTAGATCTCCCTCCCTCCCCCAGCCGCACCCTTTCTCTCCCCCTCCACCGCAACACAGATATCACCAAAGATCACAGCATTCCTTCTCAGCCATTGTTCAGGAGCAGCACCTCAATACCCAGCAAGCCAAAACTGAGTTTGCAAAAGCTTCCAAAGCCCCTTTCAGACTGGCTGCCAGGTCTGCTGTGTCCGCACATGTCTCTAAGACTATGCTCCCTGCAATCCCTTCCAGATAGCAGAAGGAGGAGAATCCCTCTGAGTCATTAGGAGGATCACGTTCTCCTCTCTGCACAGGCAAGTGGACCCAGAAGCATCAGTTGGTGCCAGAGGCAGCAGCCTGCTCTTGTGTTGGTCACTGGCAATGCATGACACCGGTGCCTGTTAGATTTCGGGTGGGATTTAAGGTGTAGTGTTTTCCTTAAGTCCTACATAGCCTGTGACTTACCCAACTTGAGTGCCTCTATCTCCATGCCATATTGCTGCAGCTCTCATCGGCATGACTGCTTAAGCCTGGATCGTCCTTGATTTAAAACAGTGATTTTCAACCTTTTGCCATTTGCAGACCCCGAAAAACTTTCGCATGGAGGTTTGCATCCTCCTGAAAATCGTAGAGGGGGGGACCACTAGTTGAAACCACTGATTTTAAAGACAAGGGGAGTTAGCAGTAGAGTGTTCTCCAGTGAGGCCCTCTGCTGAGTCTGGAAGTGAAAGATCTGTGAGGGAGAGGAGTGGAGAAGAGGCCAGAGCAAGCAGTAAGCAAGGGGAAAGAGTGAAGGATAAGCCGATGGTGTCCAGGCGCTGTGATGGTGTACTGTGTTAAGGGCAGTCTTTATGCCCCTAGAAGCTGTCTACATTTTTCTACTGCCCATGCTCAATTTTCAAATAGTTATATTGATGTTGCATCAAAAGCAGCAGCATTTAAAATAAAACAAAGGCATTGGTCCTCTGTTCAGACTGTTTATTTCAAGTTTTATACTTAGGCTGTTTTTGATGTAATTTTTTAACAAGTGCCATTAGATATTTTACAGTATAAATGTGCGTATATTTTCCACTTCTCATAAGAAAATAACTGAAAGAATTTTGCTAATATCTTCCAAAAACATTCGCTGTTGGGCAAAAACCAAGTATGAACGTTTCCACACAAAAAGGTGACTATTTCATGAAGGTGTGTGTGAATACATGGGATGACAATGGAAATCCCTTTACATGTTTAACCACACCAGCCTGCCCCATAGTAATTCACTTTTTTTGTCCTAACTGCAGTAATGGTGCTAGGTATTTATAGTTCTGATGTTCTTGAAATGCTTCAGGGGAATGATTTAGCAACTGTAAGTCCATAAGTAATGCAGAATAGCATGAAGCTGTCCAAAATGCCGATGAATTCCAAGATTTTTATATAACCTTAAATAATATTTACCAGGAAGTCCTGGCATTAATTTCATCAGCACTATTACTGCTAAATATTAGTTTAAACTAAAAACTATAAATATGTATTTTAAACATCTTCCCCACCTCCTAAAATATACAGTGGTCAGTCTTAAAATTTTTGCCTTAGTTAACTATATAACATTAACTCAATATTCACTCCATTCCGTGTTCCATGTATACAAAATACTGAGGTGACCATATTTATCTATCAGAGGCAAAGTTGACTAGATTGACAGGGCAACCACTGTATTTAATGCTCATGGAAAGTGCTGGGTTTACCATACTGGAAGTTGTCAGCTCCAGTTTATTCTATAGAGTAGGTACAGCACAGCAGTGGCAATGCAAGCTTTCCAAGTGGGTGTAACCCTGGTCTGGGGTGAGAAGGTAGTTCCATCTCCATGCCTCTTCTGCCCCTAGCGTTTCTACTGAGAGTGCCCAAAAGAGTGAGTGGATATCAGTTCTGATGTATTGTGATGACACTTTTTCACTTGGAACTAGGCTTAAAACTCTGTCATTTCACATAGTTCAGCTATCAGATTTTAACTCCTTGTAGATTCCAGCAACATGGTCTTAACTCAAACAGCGATCTAGAGATAAAAGGCTTCAGCTTCATATCTCACTGTTAATTCCCAGACCTGGTATAAATTCTGTGGAAGCTCTAAAATATATACATATATCACAGGAGTATTTCAAACATTCTTTTTTCTAATGGTAACTGCTTACTTTCTGTTCTTGTTTACTTTTTAAGGGATGATACTTCAGCTGCAAATGACAAGGTGGTTGGTTTTAACAATATGTATATTATTGTCACCATCGGAGTACTCAATAGCCATTTTCTCCCTTCCTTTCTTCCTTTTTTTCTTCTCTGCTGTTTTTTCCTCCATATTATCTTCAGACTGGTATCTTTCAGGCTTGGGGCCACTGCCCCTCCATGCACAGTCTCTGGTTGGCGCAGATCGGGTCTCCCCCTCAATACACAAACTCCGACAACACCGCCCCTTGGGGCGCACGCAGTCTGCTCCCCTTCCCCAGAATGCCCAGGCCCTCCAGCAGTTAGTGATCCAGCAACAGCATCAACAGTTCCTGGAGAAACACAAACAGCAATTCCAGCAACAGCAGCTTCACATTAACAAGGTAGGCACGCTGATTGTAAATGCTTTCTTGCTCATGCAATTTTAATGCAGCCTTTAGCTAACGTTCCTATTTAATGGTTTCTCTCACTGTAATGTGTATGGCCTCTAACAATATAATCAATTGTTCTTCATCCTTAGATCTCTTTTTCATAATTTTGTGAAATATATTAGGCTACATACAGTGGTTTATTCATATCATCATCTAGGTAAGAAATGATACCTCTGATGCAGATGCTGGGAAAGGAAGTACGATATAAGCTAATGGTTTTCCAATCATATTTTCAAAACTCTTTTTGTGGTGCCGTTCATCCACATCAGCATCTTATCCAGTTTTAGAGAGGAGATCGTAGAATGCTCTCAAGGAATATAGGGAAAAATGGATATATTGTACCCAATTTTGCTTGAAGAAGGAGGAGAAAGAGTGTAGTATAAAGCAGTGTAATAAAATACAAGGAAAGTTAAAGATTCCATTGATGATAAACTAAAAATTAATTGGGGAAGGGCTGTTTCTAGTCCAGAGGATCTTCAGATTTGTTTAAAGTTTGCTCACCAGGATAATCTTCTGAGAGAGTAATGGGACAGAGCACTTGAGTGGGAGCCAGGAATTCCTGACTTCCATTCCCAGCTTCAATGCAGACACCCCCACCTCCCGCCTATGGTGTTGGACACATCATTTATCTTCTCTGCCTCCATTTCCCCATCTGAAAATGGGGATTTCTAGCCCAAAGAGGTTTTGTGGGTATTCATTAGTTAATAGTTATAAAGTGCTTTGAAGATGGAAAGTGCTATCTGTGTTTAAGTATTATCTCGCTTTCCATGAACAGCAGATAAGTATACATGTGTTGCACAAAGCTGTTCATCAGTACACAAATATTGCATTCACTTTGCAGGTCAAATAGATTATGGTGTACAGATAGAAGAGGTTATTTCAACTTGTTGTGAAGGTATGTTTCTTCAAAGACAAAATGGTTCACATAAGTGAGGATAGAATCTGAATTTAAAACTTGTCCTTTAAACACATGGGGGAAGATCTCAACTGGTGTAACTGGAGCTATGGCAATTTACCCCAGCTGCTAATCTGCCCCACTTCTTGGAAGGTAAAGTCAGCTGCTAATCATTACAATAAAAAGAAATCTGCTCCGAGGGGGGGATAGATCATAAGTATTTATAATTATTTTTAGCTCTGTTCTAACCAGCATACTTGTACTAGTATTAAAAAACAAAACAAAACAAAGAAAAAACTCAAGGACCCCCAGATGTGATTTTTAAAAAATCCCCACATACTGACAGATTCTGAAAGAAAACTCAGACTGCCAGTTTGCTTTTCAGAGTGCTGTGGTTCCATTTCGGGTGGACATTACTCCAAATATTTTCACTGTTCCAGTTATATGAGAAAATATAACTACTGGAAGCTGGATTAGCCTGCTTGAGTGGTGGCCCATATAAATTTTTTCCAGTAAAAGAGAGAATCACAATTTAAAGGAAGAAAACCCCCCAAACACTTTGTTTATAGAATAAAGCTAAGTCGGGCTGATTACACAAGCTACTGACGTCAATCTTGTACTTCTGGATATTTGCCACTACGCTACGCATGTGCCAGCCCTGGACTTCATTCAGTCTAGCATACTGATGTGGTGTGGAGCTGCTGTTGCTATGGAGATTTCCCTTACCTCACTCTAAACATGCTTTGTGTGGTGGAGTTCAAAATCAGGATTGCTGGAAGCAGGCAGTAGGTTCAGTTTCTTTGTTAGTAAGTAAATTACACTTCAGTGGCTTGTTTGTTTAGTTTTTTAAGACTTCCCTTGCCAACACTTGGAAGTGTCCAAAGACTTCACTGTGACGTACCTACTGGACTCATTGAGGCTTTCATTTAGACCTCCCAGGAGTTTGAAATGTGTGTGTGATATTGTACAGACTGATGCCTCTTTCAGTAGCCTGAACTCAGACCTAGTTAAAATTGTGATGTGTCATGTCCATGGAAAAAAGGGGGTGGGGGAGAGCTGAACTAGCTGACGGAGGACAATTTCCATTTGTTTTACTTGTTAAAGTAATGAGTTAAAATGCTTAACTTACTGTGTGTGTGGCAGTTTTATCCCATGGGATAATATCCAAATGTGGACATGGAAAAATTATTCTCAGAATGCTCAGATATGTAGCGTAGCAGCATAACTAAAAATCACGTAATGGATTATTGTCTTTTAATCATAGGCAGGGCTCATGGCACTCTATTTTCAGTTGCTTGTGGTTTTGCCAAACCTTTACCATTTGCTTTTAAATTTTCCATGTCAGATGTCTGCCTCGGGCTGAATTTTTTGGAAAATTTCTGCCAAAATAGTTCAGACTTTTCTGAGAACAAGGCTGGGGGAAAAGACGTGTTGCTGATGTTAAAAAATTCTGGCAACATTTTCTTTTAAAATTTCTAGTCCCTGCCCCCCCCTTTGGAGCAGGTACTTGAAATTTGAATGCAAGGTAGCTTCTGTGTCACGGGTGTGCCTTTTGCCATCCCCATGAAAATCCACCCAAATTTGACCAAGTTCAACTTTCAAAAATTTCAGTTTGCCCAGGCTCAGTGGAGACTTCTTAGAGTTTAGTTGCTCAAATCTCCAAAGATTCTGTCCTCACGGAGTGAGTTCTCACAGCTCCTAGTGATGACTGGCCTATACAGGTGCCATCCCATCTGAAGACATGCCATCCCTCACAGCTCCTAGCACTGACTGAACATGTGCCATCCCCACAGAGCAGCTGAGCATGCACCATCTCCTCACAGCTCCTAGATATGGAGAAGCAACGCTTGTGAATGCTCCATTCTAGGGGTACAGGGGCAAAGCCATGCTCTCCCTGTAATGACTGCTCAGAACCAGGGTGGTGCTGAGCACTGGAACTAAGAGCAGTGAGCCTGTCTCTGCTGTGATCTCAGTGAACCCATGGGGTGCCGAAGCAGAGAGGAGCAGGAAGCGGTATGATTGAAATGCGGAGGACACAAAAGCTAGGCTGGGGGAAGGGAAAAGAATAGCTTGAGGCAAGAAGTCTGGTGAGACTAGGACTGGAGGGGTGTCAAGGAGAAAGTAGACTTGCTGGATAAGGAGTCGGAGATTGATTGGGCGAGAAATCTGGGAAGAGCTGGTGAGACACACAAGGGCAGAGGATAGACTAGGAGCCTGTTGGAACAGGAAAACACTGAGCTCGAATGAGGAGCTGTGAGGAGACTGTGACTGGCTAGACAAAGAGACTAGGACTAGAAACCAGTGTGCAGGGGAAGGCAAACATATCTGACAAGGAGCTTGCGGTGTGGGGGAGAACTGGGATGTGTTCATCAAAGAGACTAGGACAAGGAGCCAGGGAAGGGTTTGATTGGGATAAGAACCGGGTAGGCTTGGTACACGGAGCTGGGATGGGATGAGTGGGGGAGACAGTTCAGACAAGAAACGTGGAGCAAGGATCTAGGACTGGCCAGGCATGGAGACTGGAACTGGGTTGAGAAGCAGAGTGGGAAGTAGAGTGGAAACTTGGTCTGGGTGGGCAAGGAAAGTGGGACTGGGAGAAGGAACCAGGGGTGGGAAAGAGACAGAATTTGGATAAAGACTAGTTGGGAGGGAGATGGGCAGAAGAGTCTGTACCCACTAGAGCTCACTCCCTTCCAGAGCCTAGAATGGAACCCAGGATTCCTTAATTTTTTTTATTCCTTCACCATCAGCAGATATCTGAAGCCCACTTGCAAACTGCCTGTCTGATCCCCCGCTAGTCTGATCCACATATTGGATGAGAGCCTGTTGCTGCTATCAGTTACCCTTTAGATCAAGTGGCAGAGGTCTTTGTGGTGGATCTAAAGGTTCCAGCCCTGCTGGTGATACCTGAAGGTGTCAATATGATGCCTATGATGGAATTTGTTTTTTCAGGGTTTTTTTTAAACTTAGGAAATTACACACAAAAACGTACATTAAAAGAACATTAAGGTTGCAAAGTCAAGCATTTAGAAGGTAGGAAATGCCAGAAATAAAGTTCACTGTGGAATTTTATTTCACCCACCTTATGCATATGCTACTCCTGAAAGAGTTCTGTGCCAAAAAATTAAAAATTCTGCGCACAGTATTTAAAAATTCTGCGTATTTTATTTGTCAAAATAAGACAATATAATCACATCATTTTTAATTATTTGCTGACAAGTATTTTGAAATAAATTACCAAAATAATTGAAAATAATATGATTATATTTTAATGGTGTTAGTGTGTTATTTTGAACAAAGAAAATATGCAGCATTTAATTTTTTTTAAATTTTTTGGTGCAGAATTCCCTCAAGAGTACCAGGGTTCATTGTGGTGCAACCTGGGTGCGGGCAGCTTGGTGGGGAGTCTGGGTATGGGGAGGGGGGAATCTGGATGCTCAGGGACCCAGTAGGGGGATCTGGGTGCAGGGGGAGTGGGACTCTCTAGGGGAGCTCAGGTGATTAGGGCTCAGTGGGGGGTATGGGAGCTGGGGGAGTGGGGCTTGGTGGGTCAGGGTGCAGCTGGTTGGGGCTCAGTGGGGGTGTGGGGGGCTCCCGATGCAGGGGGTGAAGCTTGGTGGGGTGAAGGTTCAGAGGGCTTGGTGGAGGGGTTCTGGGTGCAGGGGGTTCCTGATGCGGGGTGTTTGGTTGGGGGGTTCCAGTTGTGGGGAGGGGTCACTGTAGGGGGAGCTGCTGCCCCTGTTTATCCAATCCCCGTGCATCTGGGCCTTCCTCCCCGAGCCTATCCCCCCCACTCAGAACCCCCATCCCACTGAGCATCACCTCCTGCACCCAGCCCCCCCCGCAGTTTCCATCTGCATAATAGGGATAATACCTCACCCCCCATCACCTCAAAGGAGTAGCTCTCCTGCTGACATAGCTCTGTGCACATGAACGCTTATGACAGTGTAACTCATGCTGCTCGGGGGTGGAATATTCACGCCACTGGGTGACGTACATTTTGCCAACATAGGCTGTAGTGTAGACATAACCTTAGGTTGGCTTAACTACACTTCTAGAGGTGTGAATTTTTTACATTCCTGAGAGAAGTAGCTCTGTCAGTGTAAGTTTCCGGTGTAGACCAGCACTAAGACTTGACTTAATAGGCTACAACCGTTGTCTAAAGCAGTTTCTCACCCTTGAAGTCTTTCTGCAGAGCTTGTTGGTTTTCAGTCAATCCAGTATCCGTGCCTTCATGAATCACCGCTCTCTGCCAATAGCATCCTCAGTGAAATGGTTTTCTCCTTGCACCCCTTGTTATAGTCCAGTAGACCTTTGAAATGCATTCCTGTTGGTTTTCCCCTGGTGTACTGCCGCCATATTGTGCTCACATTTCTCCCCCACCCCCATCAACTTGTTTTCCCTATTGACTTTGCATGCCAGTATAGCTCCCATTGTTTTTGGCTCACAACGCTTAATCTGCCTACCAGAGAGAGATCACTACTTCGCCTCTGGACTGAAAGAAACCTGTTTCTCCCTTTGTTTGGTTACAGACTTTAAAGCCTAATATTAATATGTATATATAATTCCTCATGTAGTGTTAGTACATAAATGTCACAGTGATATTAGTGACCCGTGTGTCACCAGCTTCCATCTGATTCCTCAGATGATATACTTTATAGATAGATAGATTCTGTGACAGCAATGTGTGGGGTGTAGTGAGTTTGTCAGGAGTGGTAGGAGTTGCTGACAGAACAGGAAACCCTTGTACGGAGGGGCTCTTAGGGTCACAGTCACATGGACTCCCAAACACTTGGGATCTGAGATTGCAAAGTGAGTGTGACCGCTGGAGGAACAAGCTTACTAGCAGCACTTGACTAAGTGTAGGGCAGCACAAATCTTGGTGTTTATTTTTGTAGTTGTGGTACAAATCACCAAACGCAACTTTTCTCTCCCATAGTAGCTAAAATACTTGACTTCAGCTTCACTGGGAACCAGGAGGAAGGCGTCTGATATTGTAAGATGCAATTTATGGGTATGTCAGAAAGAGGCTTGGCAAACAGGAAACCCAGACAAGAACAAATCTGTCACTCATTTCCTTCTGGGTTTTTACTGCCAAATGGTTGTTTCCTTGCGGACGCTGAATGAAGCGGGGCGACGAAGGAGTGACAAGATTATGGCGATCAACAGATGGCTTAGGGAGTGGTGTTATAAGGAGGGCTTTGGGATGTACGGTCACTGGGAAGCGTTTGCGGATAGACGACTGTTCGCTCAGGATGGACTTCATCTAAGCAAGGAGGGAAATAGAATTCTAGGATGGAGGCTCGCCGACCTCATCAAGAGAGCTTTAAACTAGGAAGTTGGGGGAGATGGTTGGGAGATGTTCGGGAGATCTCCACGCCGGAATATAACCTGGGGAGGAAAGTAAACAAAGTGAGAGGGGATACCCTTGCGGTCCCAAGATTTGATCCAAGGAGGAATAGTGGAGTAGAAACCAGAGTAACGGGTGATGCTGGTGGTAAAAGGTCTCTGCACGACGGGGGAAAGAATGTCACTGACGCCAAACGCCGAAAATTAAAAGGTCTGTACACTAATGCAAGGAGCCTAGGTAACAAGATGGAGGAACTGGAGTTACTGGTGCAGGAAGTGAAACCAGATATTATAGGGATAACTGAAACCTGGTGGAATAGTACTCATGACTGGAGCACGGGTATTGAAGGCTATGTGCTGTTTAGAAAAGACAGGAAGAAAGGCAAAGGTGGTGGAGTAGCCTTGTACATTAATGATTAAATTAACTGTAGCGAAATAAGAAGTGATGGAATGGATAAGACAGAGTCTGTCTGGGCAAAAATCACACTGGGTAAAAAAGCAACTAGAGCTTCCCCTGAGATAGTGCTTGGCGTGTGCTACAGACCGCCAGGATCTGATTGGGATATGGATAGAGACCTCTTTAATGTCTTTAATGAAGTAAACACAAAGGGGAAATGTGTGATTATGGGGGACTTCAACTTCCCAGATATAGACTGGAGGACGAGTACTTGCAAAAATAATAGGGGTCAGATTTTTCTGGATGTGATAGCGGATGGATTTCTTCATCAAGTAGTTGAAGTACCTACGAGAGGAGATGCCATTTTAGATTTGGTGTTGGTGAGCAGTGAGGACCTCGTAGAAGAAATGGTGGTAGGGGACAACCTTGGTTCGAGTGATCATGAGCTGATTCAGTTCAAACTAGATGGAAGGATAAACAAATGTAGATCTGGGATTAGGGTTTTTGACTTCTCGAGGGCTAATTTTAAAGAGTTAAGGAAATTAGTTAGGGAAGTGGATTGGACAGAGGAATTAGTGGATTTAAATGCGGAGGAGGCCTGGAATTACTTTAAGTCGCAGCTGCGGAGACTGTCGGAAGCCTGCATCCCAAGAAAGGGGAAAAAAAACATGGGCAGGAGTTGTAGGCCAAACTGGATGAGCAAGCAACTCAGAGAGTGGATTAGACAAAAGCAGAAAGCTTACAGGGAGTGGAAGAAAGGCAGGATCAGTAAGGAAAGCTACCTTGGTGAGGTCAGAACATGTAGGGATAAAGTGAGGAAGGCTAAAACCCGCATTGAACTGGACCTTGCAAAGGGAATCGAAACCAATAGTAAAAGGTTCTACAGCCACATAAATAAGAAGAAAACAAAGAAAGAAGAAGTGGGGCCGCTATACACTGAGGATGGAATGGAGGTTAAGGATAACCTAGGCATGGCCCAACATCTAAACAAGTACTTTGCTTCAGTTTTTAATAAGACTAGTGAGGAACTTTGCGATGATGGAGGGATGATAAACGGGAATGTGGATATGGAAGTGGATATTACCGCAACTGAGGTAGAGGCCGTACTTGAACAGCTCAATGGGACGAAGTCGGAGGGCCCGGACAATCTCCATCCGAGGATATTAAAGGAACTGGCGCGTGAAATTGCGAGCCTGTTAGCGAGAATTTTTAAGCAATCGATAAACTCGGGGGTTGTGCCGTATGACTGGAGGATTGCTAATGTAGTTCCTATTTTTAAGAAAGGGAATAAAAGTGATCCGGGTAATTATGGGCCTGTTAGCTTGACGTCTGTAGTATGCAAGGTCTTGGAAAAATTTTTAAGGGAGAAAGTAGTTAAGGACATAGAGGTCAATGGTAATTGGGACGAGTTGCAACACGGATTTAGTAAAGGTAGATCGTGTCAAACCAATCTGATCTCCTTCTTTGAGAAGATGACGGATTACTTAGATAAAGGAAATGCGGTAGATATAATTTACCTAGATTTCAGTAAGGCGTTCGACACGGTTCCGCACGGGGAACTGTTAGTCAAATTGGAAAAGATGGGAATGAATATGAAAGTTGTAAGGTGGATAAGGAACTGGTTAAAGGGGAGACTCCAGAGGGTCGTATTGAAAGGTGAATTGTCAGGCTGGAAGGAGGTCACTAGTGGAGTCCCTCAAGGATCGGTTTTGGGACCGATCTTATTTAACCTTTTTATTACTGACCTTGGCACAAAGAGCGGGAATGTGCTAATAAAGTTTGCGGATGACACGAAGCTGGGGGGTATTGCTAACACGGAGAAGGACAGGGATACTATTCAGGAAGATCTGAACCACCTTGTAAACTGGAGTAATAGAAATAGGATGAAATACAATAGTGAAAAGTGCAAGGTTATGCATTTAGGAATTAATAATAAGAATTTTGGATATACGTTGGGGGCGCATCAGTTGGAAGCGACGGAGGAGGAGAAGGACCTTGGGGTACTGGTTGATAGCAGGATGACTATGAGTCACCAATGTGATACGGCTGTTAAAAAAGCAAATGCGATTTTGGGATGCATCAGGCGGGGTATTTCCTGCAAGGATAAGGAGGTGTTAGTACCGTTATACAAGGCGTTGGTGAGACCCCATCTGGAATACTGTGTGCAGTTCTGGTGTCCCATGTTCAAGAAGGATGAATTCAAACTGGAACAGGTTCAGAGACGGGCTACAAGGATGATCCGAGGAATGGAAAAACTGCCTTATGAAAGGAGACTCAAAGAGCTTGGCTTGTTTAGTCTAGCCAAAAGAAGGCTGCGGGGGGGTATGCTTGCTCTATATAAATATATCAGGGGGGTTAACGTTAGGGAGGGAGAGGAATTATTTAAGTTTAGTACTAATGTAGGCACGAGGACGAATGGGTATAAACTGGATATTAGGAAGTTTAGACTTGAAATTAGACAAAGGTTTCTAACCATTAGGGGAGTGAAGTTCTGGAACAGCCTTCCGAGGGAAGTAGTGGGGGCAAAAGACTTTCCTGGCTTTAAGACAAAGCTTGATAAGTATATGGAGGGGATGTTATGATAGGATTGTTAATTTGGGCAATTGATCTTGGATTACCACCAGATAGGTCTGCTCAATGGTCTGCGGGGAGATGTTGGATGGAATGGGAACCGAGTTACTGCAGAGAATTCCTTCTTGGGTGCTGTCTGGTGACTCTTGCCCACATGCTCAGGGTTTAGCTGATTGCCATATTTGGGGTCGGGAAGGAATTTTCCTCCAGGGTGGATTGGCAGGGGCCCTGGAGGTTTTTCGCCTTCCCCTGCAGCGTGGGGCACGGGTCACTTGCTGGTGGTTTCTCTGCAGCTTGAGGTCTTCAAACCAATTTTGAGGATTTCAATAACTCGGTCCTGGGATAGGGGTTGTTATAAAATTGGATGGGTGGGGTTCTGTGGCCTGCCTTGTGCAGGAGGTCAGACTAGATGATCAGATTGGTCCCTTCTGACCTATGAGTCTATGAAGTGGAGCAGCCCTGCAAAGCATACAGGCTTTAGGGGATTCCAGTTTCATGAGAGAAAAATCAACAAAAAAATAAGAGGATCATTGTTACTTAGGACATGTTTCCCTGATAAGAGATTAATAGGCTAACCCAGTCTCTTTCTCTTTACTATAATTATCCTTTTGTTTTGGAGCTAGTTTTAGGAAATTTTAAGTCACTTTTTATTTTGCTTTCATTAATTTGATTCTTTAGTTGAGAACACAGTCAGCTTTAACTCTGATGTGTTACACTTTATTTATCAGTTAACCTCTGGGATGTTTTCAGATGATACCAAAACCGAATGAACCAGCCCGCCAGCATGAAAGCCACCCTGAGGAGACAGAAGAGGAGTTACGAGAACACCAAGCACTTCTGGAGGAGCCATACAGTGACCGAGTGTCAAGCCAAAAGGAGGTGCAAGGGTTGGCCAGTATGGTGCAGGTGAAACAAGAGCCCATTGAGAGTGATGAAGAGGAAACAGAGCCACCACTGGAACTAGAGCCAGGGCAGCGACAAGCCGAACAGGAGCTGCTATTCCGTCAGGTGAGTGATATACAAAGTGGTCTCTTGAAGTATGATGGAAGCAGACTGGCATTGAACTGTTGGTAAGCTTCTGCTGCCACCGTCTGCTCTGTACCACTTTTGAGGTATTTGAGATAAGTTTGCAGAAATAGTAATATGGATTAATATCTGTAATAATGAAATAGCTAGAAGGGCAGTGTATGCTAGCATAGCCTCGCAGGGAGTTTCAATGAGAGACATATAGACTATCTTCTTTTTGGTAGAGGCAGAAGTAGTGCTGAGCTGTTGCTCTTTAAAGTATTTGCCAGCATGCCAAAACATCCCCAGCAGTGTGAAGGGCACAACTGCTTGGGAAAACCCCACAGCACAGAGAGCTGCATGCTGGACGCAGCAGAGAGGCTGCCAGATCTGCTAGGTCCCCTTCAAAGTGAGATAGAGCAGCAGTGGGCAGAGGACTGAATTCCTGGTGGTACCATATGATGGTCTGATCCATTTTGAGGACTGAGCCAACTGCTTGCTGGGAGTAGTGTTGCCATGATTTTGCTGTACACACAGTGTCTTGGTACTGTATTCAGTGATATGCTTCAAATTATACAGTAAAAGCTGTATTATCTGGCACTTTATCAACCAGAAAGCTCTATTAACCAGCATTTCTGATATCTCCCAATACAAATCTTCAGTCTAGTAACCAGGACTAGTGTATTGCCCAGCATGTTATGTAATTGCACATTCTGCACTCTACTTTTATGCAAAAGGGGCAGAAGACAAGTAAGCAAGCTGGTATCAGGGATTTATACAAAAAAGCAGCTTCCAGGCTGTGTCATAGTATCATTACAGACAGATTCAGCCCAATCTCCTACATAGTCTACATCTACAGTGATAACTGATGTTGATAATGACTATCCTGAGCACGGCAAGATCCTGAAGTGCCTTCTGAATCATCAAAAAAAAATTAAATTATGTTCAGTGTAGTTTTAGTGTTAAGTGTATTTTTAGTGATCTGGGTATCTGACATGCGCCTCCCATAGTGATATGTAGTGTCATAAGATAACCTACTGTATAGAACACTTTACCTGTATACACCTAACTGCTTCAAGAAACCAACCACTCTGCAATGCAGTACTGCTACTGGATTGGTGAGTACCTGTATGCTATTTATTGATTTTATTGAATTTTAACTCTTTGAAAATTAGTATTCCATTGGTAAGCATAACGCTTAATTACCTGGAATTTTTCACTGACTGGCACTCCCGTTCTCCCAACATGCCAGATAACAAAGCTTTTACTGTACAATTATTATTGATTTTAAAGGGGCAAATATGTGTGAAGCATAGAGTATTTATAATTAGTATACATTTGAAGTCCAAGTCGATTAACTACATGAAAACACTTCTAAAATTAACCCAATTTCTAATAAGTTTAATAAGCAAAGAATAATGAAGTACTTATCCTTAGAATTATAGAAATTAAATAATATATCAATAAGCGTCGTCATATTGCCATCTCTAAATACGGTTAGAAGATAGAAGGGCTGGGGTATCATTACACAGCTGTATATTGAACCCCATTAGAAGAGGAATAAGGACAGCAGTGCACCAATGTATGGTCCACAGAGATGACAGCACTTGAATTTTATGACTATAGTATTATGTGTTTGGCACAAGCAGGGGGTGAGAGGAGGCACTACTGCAAGACAGTGCAATTAGGATCTGATCCAAAGACCATTTAAGTCAATAAGAGTTTTTTCATTGACTTCCATGGGCTTTACCTAAAGCCGCTGAGAGGTATGTTACAAATTAGTGAATCCCCATTGCCTGTGGAATATAACGTTAGCTGTAATTACAGCATGATGCAACCTTTGGAAACATTTCTATGTCCTTTGGGATTCAGCTGGAACACGGCACTTTTCACCAAGAGACGTTTGCTAGCCAGCATACCAAGTCATCTGCAGACGTTGCATACAGGAAGTGTGACTGGATTGCCAGGGGGGAAACGAAGCATCAGGGCAAAACTGTATATTTCTTGTAATGACTTATACACAGGAACACAGTACACATGGTTCCAGGTTTATTAGCTTGGTTGAAAGTATGCAAATTGGACCTGCATTTAGGCAGAAAGAAGGTGATTATTTCTAATGTCTGTGCCCCTGCTTTTGCCAGTTTCGGGCAGCCTTCTCCACCCCCGCCGTGCTATCAACACATGACTTGTTCACTAAAGGACAGTGTGCCAACTCTAGGAAACAAATGTCATTTCTTTAGAAAATAAAGTGGAATTCCTGCCTTATCACAGTAGATACTGGTCTCTTGAGTCTCCAGTGTACTGTGACTGGCTTGCACCACTCTGACAGCACAAAACGATCTTAAAGCTAGGGCATCTGGCTGCTGGAGGATTCCTTCTAACTGAAGGAATCTTCAGGTCATATTTGTGCTAAAACTGCTCCTATGCTACCTCCTCTCCATGCAGCCAGCACAGACAGCATCACAGATATATTCCTTTGGTTCCTGATCCCCAGCTAGAGGAGCAGCCCTGAGTGTTATGGAGAGCAGGATATTCATTGCATGCAATACAATTAGGATAAATAAATTAATATAGAGTCTTTTGCATTGGGATCTGTATACCCTTGGTAGGCCAGGTCTGTGGATTAAAGAGGAAGGAAACAAGTGCCTGACTGTATCTCATCTGTACTGAGAAAGTCAAGAAAACAGAAAAATACCTATTACTATTAGGAAAAAATCCCGAGATGCCTTCATTAAATAGATCAGCCTTGTAAACAGTGAATAATACAGGCAAATAAACTGTGACTTCTGCACAGGAGTACCTAGAATTCCAAAGGTGACTGTTAAACAGCGTTCGTTTACTTGTTTGGTATCATGTTAGGCCTTGAACATATACAGAGTAAATGTTTCATAAGTCCATGCTCAAGACCTTGGACATCTCTGCCAGTGGTCACTTGTCATAATTCTACTTCTCTGTGTCCTTTGCTAATATAACTGGTCAGATTCTCAGTTGCTGAGAATTGGTGTAGCTCCACTTCAGTCAGTGATTTTATGCTGCTTTACACCAGTTGAGGCTCTGGTCCTGTCTTTTCTGCTGCAATATGGTTACATTTGTTGTAAATCACTGATTTTTATCAGGAGGCTGTGTGTGTTTCTGGCATTGTATGGTTCTAGTTTGGTTTTTAAAGATAGAATATATGCTCTTTTGCCTCCTAACTCCAGAGATGTGTGTCTTATGGTCCAGCCCACAGAAGAAGCCATGAGCTGTGAAAATAGCAGTAACTTCTCAGTGTGTCACCATACTTGGGCAGAAAAAAACCCCATATTCGTATATTAATAAACATTGCATCAAGTGGATAGGAGTGGAAAATTTGTGCAAGGTGCATGCAGGATGGTCTTCCTGGCCTGCATTGCTGTTTAAGTATGTTTGGGTATGTAGATAGATGGCCACACTCCAGGTTTTAAGGTTCTAAAAGCATCCAGTAATAGAATACCCACCAACAATAGGTGTGGTGTGGGAAAGCAGTCACTTAGTGCTCTCTAAAATGGAGCTAAATGCTGTGAAAGCTTAGTTGAAAGTGTTGTGAAAGTTCACCTCACCTTGGTTTTGAATCTGTATTAGCTATTCAAAATATAGTGCACGTTTGTAGTTGTGGGCCTCTCTTATTCCTCCTATATAAGAGAAAAAGTGAAACTTAAAATAAACAAATACATCTTTGATTAGTAGATATTTGCAGGCTGAGGATTTTGTCTAAGTTGAACTGTTAGCCCCAGACTGAAGGGAGAAGGGGCAGGGTGTTTTTGGCACGGAGCCCTCGACCCTGGAACCAGCCTCCTGTGTAGGACTAGCACAGCAGAAGTTTGTTGACCTTGTGGAAATGCTGCGAGACCAGTGCATTATGAATAGCAGGGAGCCAAATGAGGATCAAATGGCTGCAACATCATTACCTTCAAATATCTCCCAAAGGCATCATGTCCTTACAGCAGTAAAAAGGGGGAAGGTGTCAGCTGACCCCAGTCGTCACTGGCCCAACTCCCTTTTCAGTACTTAATCCCAAGCAACCTAATGTTTCCAGAGCTACCTAGCCCATGTTCATCTATGTCCTGCAGACCAGGACAGGGTTTGAGGACAACTGGCTGGGCCTCTTTGCCCTTTGTGAGTCAAATGCAAATCAATTGCTCCATGCAACTGCTGGAGTCCAGCTGCCCCCTGACTTCTCCCCAGTGTGCTGGGCTTGATTCAAACACTTCAGCCTAAAAATCAGGGAGCATATTTTCAGTTCATCATCCCATATATGCTACCTTCTCAATACCCTTGCCAGGTCACAGTCTAGAGCCTTGAAGGCCACAGATTCGACATTCCTGGCCCAGGGTATGTCTGGCCCTCGAAGTATGAGGGCCACATTGAGTGCATAGCACTTGTGCTCAAAGCTCTGCACTGGTTTCCTTTTAATTTGCAAGTGTGAGATGTTTGAGAGGCTTTAGTGTGCTGGTACCTGGATACTTGTAAGATTCCCTCTCAGCTTACCCCATCATGGCAGTTCATACTGGTAGGGATGTTCTTGCTTTCTGCCCTCCAGATGAGGGCTCTGTGCTTTTGAACTTCTTCCCCTTGGTAGTCTGCCTGTACCTAGGTTTGATGAGCTGCAGAGACCAGTGTAAGATCTGTTTTTTCTAGCATTTGCATTCTTTAGTTATCTTCTAGATTTCAGTTTGCAGCCATGCTTCTATTGCCCATTATTTATTTGATTTACACAAACATGAGCCTATTGCCTGAACATTTGGGCACATTTGCATTAATAAAACTTAAGCAGCATTTAACATCATGCTGCTAACAGCTGGTTGCAGCAATCTGCCATAATAAAAATATAGACATAAGGTATTAATCTCAGACAATTACCTGAGCAACCCTAAAAAGAAAACTGTCGTCCCCTAGTGCCCCTCCTCTACTTGTGTTACATTGATGACATCTTCATCATATGGACCCACGGGAAGGAGACCCTTGAGGAATTCCACCTGGATTTCAACAATTTCCACCCCACCATCAACCTCAGCCTGGACCAGTCCACACAAGAGATCCACTTCCTGGACAGTACAGTGCTAATAAGCGATAGAGTGGTGTTTATGTGACTATGCCGGAAACCTACTCTCTGCTATACTTACCTACATGCCTCTAGCTTTCATCCAGACCACATTACATGAAGCATTGTCTACAGCCAAGCTCTAAGATACAACCACATTTGCTCCAACCCCTCAGACAGAGACAAACACCCACAAGATCTCTATCAAGCATTCTTACAAGTACAATACCCACCTGCTGAAGTGAAGAAACAAGTTGACAGAGCCAGAAGAGTACCCAAATCACCTACTACAGGACAGGCCCAACAAAGAAAGTAACAGAACGCCATTAGCAGTCACCTTCAGCCCCCAACTAAAACCTCTCCAGCTCATCATCAAGGATCTACAACCTATCCTGAAGGACGATCCCTCATCTCACAAGTCGTGGGAGACAGGCCAGTCCTTGCTTACAGACAGCCTCCCAACCAGAAGCAAATACTCACCAGCAACCACACAACAAAAACACTAACCCAGGAACCTATCCTTGCAACAAAGCCCATTGCCAACTCTGTCCACATATCTATTCAGGGGACACCATCATAGGACCTAATCACATCAGCCACACTATCAGAGGCTCGTTCAACTGCACATCTGCCAATGTGATATGTCATCATGTGCCAGCAATACCCCTCTGCCATGTACATTGGCCAAACTGAACAGTCTCTACGCAGAAGAATAAATGGACACAAATCAGATGTCAAGAATTATAACATTCAAAAACCAGTTGGAGAACACCTCAGCCTCCCTGGTCAGTTGATTACAGACCTCAAAGTCACAGTACTCCAACAAAAAAACTTCAAAAACAGACTCCAACAAGAAACTGCAGAATTGGAATTAATGTGCAAACTTGACACCATTAAATTAGGCTTGAATAAAGACTGGGAGTGGCTGGGTCATTATACAAAGTAGAGCCTATTTTTTCCCTACTGTTACTCGCACCTTCTTCTCAACTGTTGGAAATGGGCCATCTTAATTATCACTACAAAGGTTTTTTTTTTTCCTGCTGATAATAGCCCACCTTAACTGATTACCCTCATTATAGTTAGTATGGCAAAACCCATTTTTTCATGTCCTCTGTGTATATATATCTTCCTACTGTATTTTCCACTGCATGCATCCAATGAAATGGGTTTTAGCCCACGAAAGCTTATGCTCAAATAAATTTGTTAGTCTCTAAGGTGCCACAAGTACTCCTCATTCTTTTTCCCAAAAAGATAGCGTCCTTCACAGTTCAGACAGAAGACTGAGCGTTTTTCTATATGGGGACACTCCAAAAAGCTAAGTGGAGTTAACTAAAGATGTGACGTTAAAATGCATTAGTTTAAAGCTTATTAACCTCCCATGTGGACACACTCATTCAGAAGTAAAATGGTCTTAGTTCACTTTACTTAATCCCCTTTGGGAACAAAGGCCAGTGTTCTGAGGTTGCACCAAGCGTTCTCTCCCTCCGGTGCTTGCTGACTGGTTCTTGCTTACATGCACAGGGTCTAACTAACAGTGCTCTAATTGGCAGCCAGTGGGCCATATCTGGCCCTCAAAAGCGTCCACACACACCTCACATCCCATCCCCGAGGAAACCTGCACTGCAAAGTGGCATCCTCTGTGCAGCATAATCTCACATGCTATATGTGAATGATTACAGTGCATGGAGGACACCATGTTCTACAGCATGTATTTCTATATGTGGACTGCAGAGGTGCCCCACAACTGGCATCCAACCCACAAGACTGAAACGGTTGTCCCACCCAATGGCTGGGAAGGAATTTTTCCCCTCGATCAGCTTGGCCTGGGATAAATTTTGCCTTCCTCAGCAGGTTTCTTGCTGGATCATCTGAGTGTATCTTGTGTAATTGCCTGCCATTGCAAGGGCCTCAGGCACTGGTACACCTCAGTACCCCCTATTCTCCGCATGTGACACATAATAGTTTAGTCTCCTGATGTCTGTAATATTTTGGTTTAATTTCAGTTATTGGGTTTAGTGTGTGGGTGCAGGGTGGTCCTGGTGGCCTGTGATATACAGAAGGTCACACTTACGTTAAATTCTTTGTTTCTAAAGTACGCAGTCTATGCAGGGTTTTAATGTTATTTAACTTAACACTTTCAGTTAATTTGTCTTAATTGCTTCTGGTGTCCGCACAAGTATGTGAGCTTGGCACGGTCTTGGTCCTGACCCTTGTCTGATGGATCAATATGGGAAAGCCATTTAGTGAAGGGTCCTCCATTGGGAACATTCTGTCCAGTCACATGTAGGGCCTCTGGGTGATAACTCTTGTGCAGATTTCGACTATTACACATATTCAGAAGGGGAGTGGTGATCTTGAGTTGCAAAAACGTAAATCATGCAAGGCTGCAAAGTCAGTGTGTGGTTTTGTATCCAAAAGCAAATCTGAGCTTTTTAAAAGCTGCACTTGAATAGCTGTGTAAGGGTGCCTAGACTCTGCAGTGTGAGTGTGTGTGTACTAAGTCTCTGATTCAGAGCTCATGGAATTTAATGGGACCTTTTCCATTGTTTCATTGGGCTTTGGATCAAGCCTTTATTTTAGCATGCTTTATTTTAGTATGTATGTTCAGTGTGTGTGTATGTGTGCATGTGTGTGTGTGTGTGTTTACTGCATCTAGGAAATAAACCAAAACTCCAAGGAATAATATTTTTAAAATTCCATGCCAATCTTTTTTAAACTTCGATATTTGCGTGAACCGTCCCCTTATAGTCCTTTCCATCCCTCCCAACAGCAAGCCCTTCTACTAGAGCAGCAGCGCATTCACCAACTGAGAAACTACCAGGCATCAATGGAGGCAGCTGGCATTCCAGTGTCTTTTGGAGGACATCGGCCTCTGTCTCGTGCACAGTCCTCACCTGCATCTGCCACCTTCCCCATGTCCGTGCAGGAGCCACCCACTAAGCCAAGGTTCACAACAGGTAATATTTCAGGGCATTGGAGGGTGATTGGATGTGGCTGAGGGTTCTGTTTGGGTCCATTATCATTTATTCCTTAAAAAGCACTTGACCATGTAGAAGTGGAATGGGTGATGCTAATGCATCATTGGAGGAGGCACGGTTTGCCGTCCCGTGAAAAAGCCACCCCCAAACCTGGTGTATTCCCTACTATCAGTTGGAGGCCAAGATGTTGTTATGGCTGTGGCTAACCTCATGCCCTCTTACTAAGTAGGGGATGGAACAATCTGCGTCAGTCATTATACACCATATTCCACCCTCTCCCCTCCCACCAACCTCCATCACCAAAGGGGGAGAGATCCTATAGAGGGAGAATACTATATGTGTATTTTAGTTAAGCTAAAAAAAAATGGTGAAAGTGATGCAGTGTTATGACTGTACATTCCCAGAAACAAGGCCAATTCAGACTAAACCATGCGGTTGATGTAAACATGAGGAAGGAAGAGGCACAGCATGATTGATAAAAGACAGTATACCAAGCAATGCTTCTAGCCTGAACTCTTAATTTACTTCCAGGCAGATTTTGGACCATGTTCTCTGCCCCAGTTCAAGCCCTTTTGCACCTTCTGAGTGTCACAAACAGGCTGTGGTCTGGCTGCAGCAGCCTTGTTGTGAATTCCTCCCAGGGACAGGGGAAATTCTCAGCTGTTGTATCATTGGCATAGGAGCTTGCTCTGCCAGTCAGCTCCTGCTCCTCCCTGGTGTAAGGAGCAGGAAGGGGTATGTCCGAAGCAGATCACTTCACAGATGGCGTATGGTAGTCACTTGTCTTACGTTAAAGTAGCCGTCAAGTTACCTGATCGCCTGGCCCTCCTGCACTGAATGGATTTTAGCATAAGAGAGAGACATTGGTTTTTAAATAGATTTTTTACAGTTTAATTTCACTGTTGTATTGTGAGAGAGAGGGAAAAAAAGAAAAATATTCAGTCCATAGTGTAAATGGTCTGGCAGCTGAGCTTAAATTGTAAGTATGCAATAATGGGCTTTTTTATAACATGGATATTGTTTTCTTGTTATAGTCCATATTAGCCTCATCCTGGAAGGTAGGTAGGCACAATTCCTCATTCTTGGATCAGCTACCAAAGTGTCTAAATGTATGTAGGATACTGTTCTCCCCCAGAGACCTAAAGAGAGAAAAGTTTGCTCCTTCCTGAGCCATTAAGGACCATCATCAAAACCCTTTCATATGCATTCTATTTTCTTTGGTAAATTCTGTTTTGGATAATCACTTGTATGGAGTTTTTCAATTCCTACAATAGGTAGTTAAGAGTTTTGTAACATGCACTGATTTCTTCCCTATGTACCAAAGGCCGTTTTGGGAATGAATGTCTTACCAAATAATGAAAATGACTGTGTGCAAAAACGTCTCAAGGCCAAATGACAATTCCTATTTTTATTTTCTTTGCGCTAAATAACTGAAGTAGATAAACCAATATTTTTCTATACCCTGAAAGACAACCAGCTTGGTCTGTAAGTTTGTTGGCCTACATTAATAACAGCAGTTAGATGTAAAGTGCGAGCCTTTGGTACCTGTGCATGCAGCTGTGAATTGAGGCACACATGGGTAGCAGTGCACATACCCACGCAGTTGCCTGGTTATTGAAAATCAGGCCTTATGTCAAGTTTTTATAACGTCTGCATACCTTGATTTCTAATGGAAACAACAATGCAGTCAGCAGTGGCACCAGAAGGGCAAGGATACAATAGTGTGTGCTGGCATTTTCAAAGGATCCTAAGGGAATTAGGCAGCCAAACCCCATTGAAGGTCAGTGGACAGTGAGCACCTAGTTCTCTTAGCCCACTTTGAAAATCCCAGTCTTCAAGATTACAGATCCTATGTACATTTTAGAAGTTGAGTCATGACTTGCCCATATCTGTTTCTGGCTTCACCGTTTAAGTGACAGCATCAGTCATGTGAGTCTTTACAAAATTTGACTGTACAGTAATATTTACTATCATGGCATTTACATTTTACCGAAATATGTGCCTCGTAATTTCAGTTATAATTATATACTAGAATGGAACAATAAGAGTAGTGATTTTGAAAACTGTAAATAAATCTGCTGAAAGTTCTACAATTGTAGATGTCAAAGAAAATAAGTGTTCAGATAGGATTAAAAAATTGCTTAGAATGAGAAGAAACCCACATTACCTTTACATTGTATGTGGCACATATTACAGTGACAAGACAATAATGTGCAGAGTACTTAGTGTGTTTTATCTGGTTAATATCCTTTTCACAACATTTAATTTGTGAAATGTTTTCAACTCTAGGGGCCCGATTCTCCACTACCTTGAACATTATGCAATTATTCATACTCATGCAATGAGTGGAAAGTGCGGTGTAAAACCCTTTAAAATTGGAATGGCAGCATTTTGCACTTGCACAAGTTCAGATGACAGCCAACATAAGGTGCAAGGCATTGGAGAGTCACAATCCAGCTGTCTGTGTCATTGAAATTGGGTAATAGAAAATGTTGAGGAAAAGAATATTTTTGTGTTCTTTCCTTATACCATTATAAATGATGCATTTAAATCCTTCTCTACCCTTATTCAAGTCGTGACGTTTTCTTCCTTTTTCTTTCTTGGGGGGTGGGGGGTGCGGGGAACCTTTTAGACAACTGTTTTTGGTACGTATCTCATTACCTTACATGGAAAAGAATTTTCCATTTTATTACTGCAGCTCAGAGTAACAGCAGAGTTTTCAGATTTTAAAACTTTAATATTTTGGTGAGCTAGGCACAGAAAGGAAAAGCAAAGTGTTTCAGCCATACTCCAGTCATATTCTAGAAGAGACTTACCCAGTGAGATTGGTACAGAGAATTACTTTCTTGAATTGAAGTTCTGTCCACTTGATACAGAAAATACTGATTTGGAGGGTAGGGAATGAATTTTTTTTTAAATCTTTGTAAAGGCAAACAGAGAAGTGCTCTAGGGCATCCTGTCACAATACTGTCTGTCTGTCTGTCTGTCTCTCTCTCTCTCTGTGTGTGTTAAAAATGGGGAATAATACATAAATACTATACAAGATAAACTTCAGTGAAATATTGCTTTGTCACTGTTTAACCAGGGGTGGGAAGAGTTTTAAAATTTAATTAGATTAGACTTTTTCTGAGTCCTGGTTCCTTTCCAAACTTACCAAAGAAGAATATGTAGCCCATCCCACCACCACCTCTTCTTTAAATGTATGAATGTATCTATATAAAATACTATACTATGTGGTTTTTATCTATATGCACACACCCCTGTGTGCATACATGCCCCCTATTTATAATAGGTATGTATTTGAGATCGAGGCAGAGCAAAATCCAGTGTTCTTTCCCAGTGCCGAGGTCAAAAACAACAGCTATCCATTCTACTAGACCACATCCTCTCATCAACTTCAGTTTGCATTGCTTGGTATTGCCCAAACAGCTCCTAATGGAACTGAATAATGTCAGAAAGAAGCAGACAGGTGGGCACTTTTATGAATATTTATTGTAAAGCCCTGATTAATTGAACTTTGGTTAACTTAATCATTTAGTTAATGAGAGCTCCATTCTGTCCTCTGGAGCTATTGTGTGTGTTTTCCTGCACTCAGAGGTCCCAAAAACTGGAGCAGAGTGAGGAATTGCCAGACAACTTCCCTTAATGGCTGAAAGTGTCAGCACCGGCCCCAGTGCACAGTGGAAAGACAGCTTTGGCAAACTGGTTGACTTTCAAAGGAGCAACACTAATTGCCAATCTATCCTGCATCCTCAGAACCCCCTGATATTTCAAAGATTTTTGGGTGCTCCCCAACACAAACTTATCTCTGACTTAAGGAAAAGCTAGAACTAAACTTTTCACTGTGTCTGTTGTGTTTAAACAAAAAATGTCATCCTTTATTCCCCAGAATACACAATTGTGGAAAAACTGGTAGTTTTGTTCAGTGGTGTATTTGACCTGAATTCACAAATCCTGGTCCAGAAGTGTAACTGGGTGGAAGTGTAACATGTATTAGAGTCACCTACATTGTTGAGATTGGGTAAACATTGTTGCTCAGGGATTCAGCCTCTTGACTCCCATGTTTAAAGGAAATAACACTGCTAAATTCCCATGTAAGACATTGAATAGTTATCCCTAAGTGTGTGCTAATAAACTGCCTTCCATGTACTTTAAGACTTGTGTTGTCAAGTAACCTTTTTGTGACGACTTTAAAGCAAACTGTTTTATGGAACAAAGACCCTTCCAGGGACACATTCGCTTGTTCCTTAATCCAAAAACCTGGAAGCATTTTATCAGCGGTTGTAATAATACTTAATGTGAGAGTCATAGAAATGTGGTGTCCTTTTATAACACTTCCTTGTATTCACGTCTGCCTAAATCTGTACTTTCACCTGCTTTCATTTGTAAATCTGCTGAAGGGGAGGAATAGCTCAGTGGTTTGAGCTTTGGCTCACTAACTGCGAGTTCAGTCCTTGAGAGGGCCATTTAGGGATCCGGGGGCAGAAATAGTTGGGGATTGGCCCTGCTTTGAGCAGGGGGTTGGACTAGATGGCCTCCTGAGGTCCCTTCCAACCCTAATATTCTATGATTCTATGTTATAAACCATACAGATTCATCCTCTAGTACAGATTCATCCTCTAGTAGTATTAATGATTCATTTCTTTCCCAAATACACTGAGAATTTCCAACAGGGAGAAGTCATTCATGTTTGATAGTACAATGCCAACCTTAGAAGTTAAGAACATAGGACTGGAAGGAACCTCCTGGATCACCACCTCCAGTCCCCACGATTGCACACAACTCGGTCATATAACCAAGTTGTCCATCTCATTTACTGCAGTCTACAATTTTGTTTTCCTGATGCTCTTCATCTACTTGTGGAATGCGTATTTCCATTGTGTTTAGGATTTCAGTTCAATACAGTATGCGCTAGTGCACAGCAGAGGTCTTTTTTTCCATGTCTCACAAGACAGCTTTTTATTGCAAGCAATTTTTGTAACTTCTGCCGCAGGCCTTGTATATGACACCTTGATGCTGAAACACCAGTGTACCTGCGGAAACACAAACAGCCACCCAGAGCATGCAGGGAGAATCCAGAGCATCTGGTCCAGGCTTCAAGAGACAGGCCTCCGTGGCAAGTGTGAGGTAATAAATACTACCACAGGAACGGGCAGACATGTTGTTTCAGTCATGTGTTTGGGAGTGAGAGAACAGACTTAGTATTTGGTTCTGCTGTAGTATTTCATGTGTGTGCATTTTAAGGAACTCTAACATTCTGCTTTTAAAGACCAGCATACTGAATTTGCAACTTGGATTTCTGATTGCCACATGGGCACACAAACTTGTACCAGATTCTGTTCTTGGATTTTCATGGATCTGACTGAGGGCTGGGTTCTGCCAAATGTGTTTTATGTTTAACCCATTCATACATGACTCTTTCTATTTATCTGTTTGTATCTGCCATGAATACTTTTCAGGTTGTCCAATTTCATAGTAATACTGTGACGGTTACAATCACAAAATTCATAGAACTTCATACTGTATGTCTGGCCAATACCTATTGCAGTATTTGCAGTAGGAGTCAGTCATATAATTTTCTGGTATTACTCTTACTATAATGAAATTCCTATCTAGCACTGACTCTTGCCGGAGTTCAATATCCATTGCTATTGTAAATTAAGATTTGTATTTTAACCCCAAGCTGTAATAACAGGAGTTATTGGTTAAACTCTATCCTTAATATGATATTTCCATGGCTTCTGTGGCATTTTTTTCCCTTTTAATATTGTGGTGAACTTGATGATCTAGCTAAGACTGAGGTCCTGCAAAAGAAGAAGGCATTTTAATGGGGTTTATGGTCCCACAAATCAGAGAATCAGTATGGTTTGCATTAATTCAGTTGCCCATCTCTGCTGTAGAGACCAGGAGTAGACTAATGAAGGCACACAGATGTAACTGAATTCCTATAAGATTGGTTTCTCCTGAGGAAACTGCATATTACACAGCTGCCTCTGATTAAGCTAGTCTGGTTAGAAATAATTTCTGAGCAGTAAGGAAGGCTAACCACTTGGGGGCAGCATTGTCATTAGCTAAACTTCTAGGGCTTGCATCTTTATATAGCGAACAGGAAAGAGTTGAGACTGGTTTGTGTCTGAAAAGTCAAATTGAATTGAACTTTGGGATTATTCTCTCTCTTGAAAAATATACACAAGACAAACAACCTATTGTTATTTAGGTCAGTTTTTTTACAAGCAATGCTTAAACCATGCAGTATTAATTGCCTCATCTCCTAGCTCTGTATCACCGACATTCTCCACATGGCAATGAAGTGCTTTGATCTGTAAAGTTTAAACAACTGTTACCCACTTTAATTTGACCCTTCATACTGCTCCCAAGGGCGGAAATATTGGAGTTATGTTTGACACTCAACATTTTTCCTCCCACTTTTCCCTGGTCTGTAATTATCTTCTGAACATTGGTAGCCTTCAACCTCATCTTGACCCTGTCTCTCCTGAAAGCCTTAACCGTGTGTTAATCACATCCTATCTTTCCTTTTACAATGTCCTTTCTTATGATCTTCCTCAGTCTCTAGTCAGTAAACTTCAGGGTGCCCAGAATGCTGTGGCCTCACTGGCTTCCAGATTCTTATTGTCTTCCTGCTCCTCCTTCTCCACTGCTTTCCTAGTTATCTCCAAACCTGTCTCACAGCCTCCTTCTTTATCTTCAAAATGGTGCCTGGACTTGCCACTCCATTCCTCCCTTTCCTTCCTCTGGCTCATCTGCCTTCTTGCCCACCCACTCGCATCATTCCTAATCTTGGCAGTTCCTATTTTCCTCTCCTCTGAGCCACTCTGATTGGGGTCACTCATTAACTTGTACTGACCCACTGAGTCATCCCTCTGGAACTTCCAAGCCCCTGAGTCACATCCTCCCTCTTCATCTCTTCTTAAAACTCTCCTGTGGGTTCTAGCTCTGTAAAGGGTTACACATTGGTGTGCAGTTACAACTATGTTTACAATATATTGTTTTGTATTTAGGCAGTATCGGAATGCAGGATGCAAGGTATCTATAAAAGGTGACTGGGAAGAATTGTCAGGTTTGACTGACTTGTACTGGCATGTTGGAATCTACCTGTCCCTTGTTTGCACTGACTCTAAATAACCTTTTCGCTTCCCCACAAGGCTGGGGTACACTGCAAACTGTTGCAGATATCAAGCTTCATCTGTAGGTCTTATGTCAGGGAACTTGAATGGTCCAGAAGGAATTGGTAGGAGTGTCCTAGAATTTGGCTTAATTTTTCATCCCTGACATTGGAAGGAGAAAACTCCTCCTAGGCACGTTATATACTTATTAAAAACAAAAACTCTACATTAAAAGGATGTTTTGGTTGTAAAGTGAAGCTCTGAGGCATGCTTGTCTCTCAAAGTCTATGTGGAACTACGTGTTTTCTGAGAAGAATAAAAGATGTCTTACTAGAAATACAGAAAAAAAGGTTTGAGCAACATGAAATCTACAGTACCTAAAAATACTAGGATATTATTTAGAGTGGAGAGTAGTGTTTCTAGCCTCCCACTGGGCACAGATTTTGCAGAGACAAGCACACTTCAGAGCTTCACTTTACTTTGTATGACACATGTAGGGTCAAGTCCTCCACTGGTGTTAATGGTAAATCTGGAAGAAAAAAAAAAAAGCAGCATTTGAGCACAAGTCAGTTCATCTGTCTTGAGAACAAGAATGGCATCTAGGCAGGCAGGGGTTTGGAGCTGTGCTCTGGCTCTGCTCCAGCTCCAGGCAAAAACCTACAGCTCCACTGCTCAGGAACTGCTCCGCACTCCAGCCCCGGGCTCTGCTCCAAAACCCTGTAGGCAGGGGGAAAAGACGAAAGAGAGAAAGGATGAAGGAATAATTGAAACAGATTTATCATGAGTGGGAAGTGAAGGCACAAAAGAGGGGAAATAATTTTTTCTTTGAGATTATTTTCAATCTCATTGGGGCTTGTGTTTTTGCAGCGACTTTGTAACGTGACTGTGTACTTTGCATCAGCATTTACCCTCAGAAAATCTTACCTGTAGAGTTTAAAGAAAATACAAACAAAAGAGGAACTTGCCTGGACAGGTGACCCAAATCATGAGTGGGAGAAGCTTCCTCCTATGCTTTGTTTTCCTGGTTTACGGCTTAAGGATTTTATAAAACTATTTCCTGTGCAAATACATTTTAAAACAAATGAATACTGGTTGCACCAAAGTTTTGAGGCAAAATCTCCTCTGATTAGCTTGGTTTGTGTACCTTGCATTATGCCCTACAATGTTGTCTGGAAGAAGATGCTGCCTGTGTACAGTTTAACAGGTGTCATTGTGGCTCACTAAGTAGTGCACTCCTCTCTGGAATGTCAGACATTGTAGTTGCCCAAGATTTTGAGCCCACAGCCAGTGGTGAGACTTTTCTGCACTAGAACAGGTGCTGAATTGTTGGAAGTATTGCTGTGCTCTGAATGAGATGTGAACAGCATCCTTCCAGTCTCTGTAGTCCTGATGATTGCCCTCATGTAAAATGAAAGATATTCCATGGCAGTTTCTGGTGCTCCTGGGACCTTCACATGCTGCGGACAGAGTGCAGTGATGCAGGAATACTAATATTAGTATATTGAAAATAGAAATCAAGCTGTCAGGGAAATGCTAAAGTTCATTCTATTCTAAAGGAAAGCCACAAAAAAATTAACTTATTTTAGAGACACTATGACCAAAAATACCCCAAGCACATTAGGATAAATTCTGAACCACCTAAAACACCTGTTTTTACACTCATACGTTTCATGAACAAAGCGACTTTTGCAGGACACTTAGCCTCCAAAAATTCTCATTTCCACATCACCAAAATAATGCTTTCTTGTCCAAGCTGTGTATTTCCTTTGTGACATTTTAGAGAAGGTTACAAACCCCCACTTAAAATGGAAAGTCTGTCACTTCCTTAACTCCAGAAAGTTACTGCCTTTTCCCTAGCATGAGAGAGAGAATCCAAGTGCCATTTTCATATTGGTTAAAGCTCACTCTTATGTCGGATATCACGCCAAAGTCTTTGCACCGCTTAAGTCCCACTCAGCACTTCAAAATAGCACTTCATTGTTGCACTTGCCTTCTGCTGGCTCACTGCACAGAGGTGAATTTCAGTCATAGCAATTAGACCAGAGCAAAAATGAGTTAAACATTAAGGCTTGCCCAGAATGCAGACTGAACTTTTTTTGAAATTTGGGAAAGGGTCCAAGTTGTAAAACCTTCTGGGTGAAATCCTGGCCCCACTGAAGTCAATGGGAGTTTTGCCATTGATTACATTAAAGCCAGGATTTCATCCTCTGTGTTCATCTACACTTGCTGGTTCCAGCTGTAAATAAGAGCATGGAGGAGAAACATTGTTCTGTTTTTTTCTGGCATACCCTAAATCAGGTTGGAATCTCAAGTTTGACCTTGCGTGATCTCCAGCCCAGTTTTTAGATCAAAAAGGTTTTGATTAACCCTTAGTTGCTTCTCTGAAGAGAAGCCCCAAAGTCTTTGCCGTTCAGCTATTAGTTGTGGTGGGGTTTCATTGTGCAGGTTTGGAACAGTGTTCTTCCATCAGTGAACAGCTTATGTGGCTGACTCTTATTCATGGAAATGATTTATACCACTAAATCCTGACACATCAATATGAGAATCGGCAAAGATTTTGGAGCATGTATCTTTTAAAAAGTCCAAAAGGTTATTTTACATATAAAATCTTTTGATTAATGGGATTAAACTGAAATCCTTCTCATGACTAAAAATGTACCTTTGTGAGTGAACAAAGTAAGAATTTCTGCATAACAGTTTAATAAAAATATTTGTCAGCAAAAAATTGTGTTTAACCTGTAATTTAAATAAAACAAACCCTTAGTGCAGTATGACTTCCAGCAATATTTCCTTTTTACCAAAGGGAAGTAAAAAGACAAGCTAGGTAATTGTAGTAAATATGATTTTACCACTTCTTTCCTTTCCCCCTGCAGTGTATTCGTGGAAGAAAAGCAACTCTAGAAGAGCTACAGACAGTTCACTCGGAGGCGCACACGCTCCTGTATGGCACAAACCCTTTGAACAGACAGAAACTGGACAGCAAGAAACTTCTAGGTACAGCAAGGGGTCATGCTTCACTACCTCTTTGGTTCTACATTCATAGAGTAACTTAGTTAGCCATAACACTGACCCTGGCAGTTACTGAGCATACACCATTCTGAATGCCACAAGTAATCTCTTCTGCGCTTCAGTGGGACAGGTGATAGACGTTTGGTTTCCTCTTTCTTCCAGGGTACATCTATGCTGGGGAAAAAAAACATGGCAGAGAGTCTCTGAGCCTGGGTCAGCTGACTTTGGCCACCGCTTCAGGGCTACAAGTAGCAGTGTAGCTGTTCTTAGTTGGGTGGGAGCCCAAGACTCTTCTCTCTCACTGAGTTTCAGAGTCCAGACTCCAGACCAAGTGGGGATGTCTACTCTGCTACTTTTAGCCCCGTAGCGCAAGCCCGAGTCAGTTGACCCAGGCTCCTGAGACTCGCTGACATGGCTTGTTTGTTTTTTTGTTTTTTGCAATGTAGAAATACCCTTTATTTCCTCTCTTTAAAGTGCCAAAGACCTAGAGGTACTGCCACCAAAGGGGAGAAGGTAGTTCAGTCTCCATACCCATTTTACCCTTGGACTCGGCTGTGCTTGTCACAAGATACCAGCTGGTTTGTAGGATTTGTGATGCTGGTCCTGTCCCCATAGAACTGGATTTACACCATCAAACAGTTGTCAGATGGTGACCACTCTCTGCCATTACCTACCGCAGGCAGATTTGAAATGGTGATCTAAAACAGTGGCTCTCAATCGTTCCAGACCACTGTCCCCCTTTCAGGAGTCTGATTTGTCTTGTGTAACCCCAAGTTTCACCTCACTTAGAAACTACTTGCTTACAAAATCAGACATAAAAATGCACAAGTTTCACAGCATGCTAGTACTGAAAAACGGCTTGCTTTCTCATTTTTCCCATATAATTATAAAATAAATCCATTGCAATATAAATATTGTGCTTACATTTCAATGTATAGTACAGAGAGCAGCAGTATAAACAAGTCATTGTCTGTATGACATTCTAGTTTGTACTGACTTCACTAGTGCATTTTCTGTAGTCTTGTAAAACTAGGCAAATATCTAGATGAATTGATGTACCCCCAGGAGACCTCTGCATACCCCCAGGGGTACACGTACCCCTGGTTGAGAACCACTGATCTAAAAGAGGGAGGTTCTGTATCCTCTTATGAATCCCCTAACCCATCGAGTCCCATGTTCATCTTTTTTCTGATGGTCCCATGCTTCATTGTTGTCAAGTGGATGAATTTTGTGTGTGTTATATGTGATATGTATCATACTAAAACTATGCAGCCCTGTTAGAGTGCTCATTTCACCAAGCTGGTTCCTAGGAGCTGAGTGAGAAAAGGAAGATCTGCAGAGTAACTGCTTGTTGCTAGGCTGTTTTCCAAGTATTATCGGCTGAGTGGCAAAGCATTCATTGTAGTTATACAGTGGATCCTCTGAGGTTATTTTTTCTCTTTGAAGATTGGAGTCTTCTTGAGTAGGGAGGTATCTATTAGTCATGGACTGTAGACTTTCCCTCTTTCCTACTGTACAAACTAGGGATTGCTGCTCAGAAAAAGATTGTACGAGTATCACACAAGTCACATTTAAATGACTCTTACCTGAGTGTACTCATGCAGAAACCTTCTCTTCTTTTGTAATTTTCAAGTGCCTGTTACCAGCATTAGGTGATAGGTTTGAATAATAGTTTTGGAAGTTCTCATCTGGGAGTCAAGAGTAAGAGACATAGTCCTGGAATATGCAGTTTGAGAAAACCGTAGTGGGGATTGATTTCAGTTTCGATAGTGTGAAAAGGGGATTAACCTGATTGTCTTCAGTGAGGCTAATACTCACGGTAAGAGAGCTGGCAAGGCTTTGCTACAAGTTCAGTAGTTATGTAAAAACCCCAAAGAGGAAAACTATACAGCAGGTGTTTAAAAATCTAATTAGCACTGTGGTTATTGCTGAGTTTGAGAGAGTTACCACCTCTTCAAAATCCAGAGAAATCTGAGCTGCAAACTTTTGGTTCTTCTGGCAGTGTGAGTGGGGGTATGTCTACACTACAGGATGATTCCGATTTTATAGAAACCGTTTTTTGGAAACAGGTTGTATAAAGTCGAGTGCACACGGCCACACTAAGCACATTAATTCGGCAGTGTGTCTCCATGTACCGAGGCTAGCGTCGATTTCCGGAGTGTTGCACTGTGGGTAGCTATCCCATAGTTACCACAGTCTCCCCCACCCATTGGAATTCTGGGTTGAGATCACAATGCATGATGAGGCAAAAACAGTGTCGCGGGTGATTCTGGGTAAATGTCATCAGTCAATCCTCCCTCCATGAAAGCAACGGCAGACAATCATTTCGCACCCTTTTCCCTGGATTGCCTTGGCAGACGCCATAGCACGGCAACCATGGAGCCCGTTTAGCCTTTTTTCACTGTCACCATATGTCTGCTGAATGCTACTGACAGAGGCGGTACTGCAGTGCTGCGCAGCAGCATCCCCTTGCCTTTGCAAGTTAGCAGAGACAGTTACCAGTCATATTGTACCGTCTGCTGCTTTGCAAGTTGGCAATAACGGTTACCAGTCTGCTGCTGTCATGGGTGCTCCTGGCTGACCTCGGTAAGGTTGGCCGGGGGTGCATGGACAAAAATGACTCCCCAGGTCATTCCCTTCTTTAAGTTTTGTCTAATGGAGAGTCAGTCCTGCCTAGAATATCAGGCAAGCCGACTGAAGAACCAGAGAGGCAAACCGCCGTTCCAGGTCAGAGCCCCAGACATCCCGCAGAAATAATGAACTGCATGTCGTTATAGGGGGTGCCCCTGCAACAACCCCACCCGTTGCTTCCCTTCTCCCCCACCCCTCTTGGGCTGCCGTGGCAGTTATCCTCCCATTTGTGTGATGAAGTAATAAAGAATGCATGAATAAGAAAAAACGCTGACTTTATTGCCTCTGCAAGCAGAGAGAAAAGCGGGGAGAGGGGGAAGGCAGCCTCCAGCTGCTATGATATTCCAGGAGCAAGAGCATGACTGGGAGTCATTCCCATTTTTGCCCAGGCGCCCCCGGCCGACCTCACTGAGGCCAGCCAGGAGCACTCATGAGATGATGCTGACGGATAGCAGTCATATTGCACCATCTGCCATCAGGAAGGGAAGGGAAGGGAATGCTGCTGTGTAGTGCTGCAGCACCATGTCTGCCAGCAGCATCCAGTAGACATACGGTGACATTGAAAAAAGGCGAGAAATGATTTTTTTCCCTTTTTCTTTCACGGGAGTGGGGCTGACGACATATTTTGAACCACCTGCGACAATGTTTTTGATCCTTCAGGCTTTGGGAGCTCAGCCAAGAGTGCAAATGGTTTTCGGAGAGTGCGGGAACTGTGGGATAGCTAGAGTCCTCAGTCCCCCCTCCCTCTCTCCGTGAGCATCCATTTGATTCTTTGGCTTTCCGTTATGCTTGTCTTAGCTCCTTAAGTTTCACACAGCACTGGGTCGAGTCCCTGTTGTGGCCTCTGTCCATCATAGCCTTGGAGATTTTTTCAAATGCTTTGGCATTTCGTCTTTTGGAACAGAGTTCTGATAGAACAGATTCATCTCCCCATATAGAGATCAGCTTCAGTATCTCCCATACAGTCCATACTGGAGCTCTTTTTTGATTCTGGGACTGCATGGTCACCTGTGCTGATCGGCGCTCCACGCTGGGCAAACACGGAATGAAATTCAAAAGTTTGCGGGGCTTTTCTTGTCTACCTCGCTAGTGCATCCGAGTTCAGATTGCTGTCCAGAGCAGTCACAGTGGTGCACTGTGGGATAGCGCCCAGAGGCCAATACCGTTGAATTGCGGCCACACTAACCGTAATCCGACATGGCAATACTGATTTCAGCGCTACTCCACTCATCAGGTATATCGATATAAAGGGCTTCATTGTGTGGACGGGTGCACGGTTAATGTGTTTTAACGCTGCTAAATTCGATATAAACTCATAATGTAGACCAGGCCTGGCCTCACCATTAACATGCACTCTATAAAGAAAGTCAAACATCATGTCTTTGACAGTGTAAAACTCTTGGTCTGTTTAGACACAATATTTACCTGTCCAAATAAACATGTACATCTTCTCCCCCACCAGATTATGACTGCCACATTTTTTAAATGAAACCAAGCATGCTGTCAAAAACCTGTGCAGCTGTGGGTGATGCTAATTAGTTGGAATAGTGATACGCCAAAGGCGTATCTGATACGTGGAGTAGTACAAAAGCTAAGGACTGCTGCCTACGCTTCACTTGTGTACCTTGAGGTCCAGGTTCCCTGTGATGTAATCCAAGCATTTTCCAAGCACTTGTGATTCATAGAAATATAAGAATTGCCAGAACAGATCAGAATCATGATCCAGCTAGTCCAATATCCTGTCTCTGACAGTGGCCAGCCCCAGCAGCTTCCGAGGAAGATGGAAAAAACTGCATAGTAGGTAGATGTGGGTTAATCTGTGCCCATAAAGGTCTCATTCTAATCCCTAATGATTAGAGTTTGTCTTAAACTTTGAGGCATGAGGTTTAATATCCTTTCCAATCTACTTTTTTCATATAGGTTATAATAACTGGGTATTCTTGTTATGCATATAAATACCAAATCCTCTTTAGGGGAGAGGGGATAGCTCAGTGCTTTGAGCATTGGCCTACTAAACCCAGGGTTGTGAGTTCAATCCTTGAGGGAGCCATTTAGGGAACTGGGGTAAAAATCTCTCTGGGGATTTGTCCTGCTTTGAGCAGATGGTTGGACTCCATGACCACCTGAGGTCCCTTTCAACCCTGATATTCTATGATTATATTATAAACATAACATTTATACACTGTCAGTTTATTATTATAAATATTATAAAATTTTCTCTTTGAATCTTGCTAAATTCTTGGCCTCAATGATCTCCATGGTCAATGAGTTCCATGGTCAAATTGTGCACTCTCTGAAAAAGTATCTCCTTTGAACAGTTTTGCGTTTGGCACCTTTCGGTTTCATTAAACATCATCTTGTTCTTCTGGTTGGTACAAGCCAGGGAGAACAAGCTCCCAATCTACTTTTCACTGTTTTCTGTACTTTCATCGTGTCCCCTCTTTTTATCATTTCGTTGTTGGAAAATTGTTTTACGAGTCACTCAGTGTAAAATCCCTCTAGGGACACTGTTTGTTTTTCTCTAAGTTTGTTGTTGTGAAAATAAATAGTTTTAAATGTTTTACTTAAATGTCTGTTTTCACAATGGGCACACTCACAGATTTTGACTGTTCAGAAACAGAATGCCATCTTAAGATTCCTGATAGATATCGAGTATTTTATCAACACACATCAGGGTACATAAAAATCGGTCATTTAAAAAAAAAATCGAAACAGTTTTTATTTCAACCAGATAATGATTATCTAGTAAATAAGAAATGTCATTCACCTTTCTCTAACAAAAAGTTAAAGAAAAAAAAATCAAGGCCCTGAATAAATGTACATTAAGTTATAAAATTGTTTAAATAAATGTGTATAGATATACTATATCTTTCTGGTTAGCAAATTAGTACCAAAGTACACCAACCAGTGAGAATCTATCTTTTAGGAAAGTAACTAAAAAATATAGAACAAGAATTAAAATTGATGATTTAAATCAGAGTTTCCTGCTTGCTGATTTTAAATACTGATTAAATTTGATGTAAATAGTTTTGATTTGAATCAGTCATCTTTGACATGGATATTAGAAGGCCCCCAAAGTAGGCCAGTATAAATGTTTTATTAATATTCAGCAATTCATGAGTTATCTTCCAGAAATCTGTCATTTCTATTCTTCATTGAGTATTTGATACTTGTATATATCCTTTTACCTGCACTTAGGTTTATAGCTGCCCCCGCCAGTTGCAAGCCATAGAAAATTGCAATCCATAGAAAAATAGTAGTCAGGAATATCAAACCTTTTTATTTTATCACTAATCTACTACCCCACAGTGACCTGCAGCACTGGTACTTCTTGTTACTGAAAATCCTAACACTTGAAGTTCACATAGGGACACAACTACCCTTTATCTTTATATAGAAATCCTGGTTGTGACCGCAGGATTTCCACATAATGAAGAAGAGGAAAAAGTGGTCCTGGTTTAGCAAAGCTAGTGATACATCCTGCAATCATACCATAAAAATAATTAGACCTATAAAACCAAACACATAATACTGTGTGTTTTACTTAGCATTCAAAAGAAAATTTCTGAATCAAAATTTCCAAACACTTCAGAGAAATTTTAAGGCATAGAAAAAAATAAATACACAAATATAAGTTAAAAGCAAACACCAGTTAGACAGGACTTTGAAACAGTCTCTCTTTGCCCAAATGTATAAACTAATCAGAATAAGGGAAAACTTGTTTTTTCAAAAAATTCTTTGCTTTTTCAGTTCAGAAACAAATAATCTTAAACACAGAACATATCACATCTCTAAAATTGTACCCTGTTTAGAGGATAGCTTGACAATTACTGACTTCCATTCTGTTCTATCGGTCCCTTCTGGCCTGAAACTTTCCTACTCTGACAGTTTGGACAATTTTGCCAACTTGTACATGTTTCTTGATTGAAAATTTAAAGCTACCAGGGAGATCTTAGATACCACCATTTACAATGACAGTTTTTAAGTATAAACCGTGAAAAACATCCCTCCTCAACATCCACAATTTATATGTGTATGATTAGTCACGTTCAGAGCATTTAACTGAAAAGACACATAAGTAGATGCTGGAAAAGAATAGAGATTCTACAGACATATATGTTTGGGAGGAGGTCGTGGTACAGGTGGAGAGGACATCCATGAGACAATAGTGTCTCTATGCTGGATACAGGGAAAAGCAGAGAAATAGAGGAGATGGGATTAAAATATTGGGAATACTTATAAGTAAATTAGAAAAATTAGAGGAAGGCAAAAGGTCACAGGTAAAGTAGGAGGGAGAGAAAAGACGGGGAAAGGAAGGCTAGAGTGAAAAGAAGTAATAGGGGAGGAGATGGAGTGAAAGTAAATGAATAAGAGAAGGAATGGCTAAAGAGACTATCCCCCAGCAAAATGTTATGGAAGTGCTATGTTTTATAGTCCAAACCAACCAACCAAAATACGTTTTGATATTCTCTAGCAGGATATTGCTTTCCTTTAACAAAGTTTGTTCTCCTTCGATTGCCTGCTCATGATTCCATTCTAGGTGTGTGTGCGCCCACGAGCACAGTCATGGCTGCGGTTCTCCCTTGAGTGCTATGCTCATGAGTTGGTATATCAGGCGCTGCCGACCCTACGCCCTCTCAGTTCCTTCTTACCGCCCCTGGTCGCAAAGACGTTAGCAGTTCTTTCAATCCATTGTTCTGTCTCCTTTGTAGTTAGTTGTTAGGTGCTTAGTTTGACCATTATGTTAAGTGTTAATAATAGTTTTAGTAATTAGAGTCCTGGCTGGGACTTTGGAGCAGTGCATGTCCCGTTCCCCAGGCTTTAAGCCGTGTTCATTGTGTATCTGTCCGATGCCCATTAGTGACCCCACAATAGCTGTTTGAAGTGCCTGGGGGAATCGCACAGAAAAGACAAGTGCAGGATCTGCAAAAACTTTCCTTCGAGCGCAAAAGGAGCGGGATCTCCGCATGAAGGCCCTCCTCATGAAGGCTGCACTTTGTCCTGCCTTGGAGCCCACTCGATCGGACTTCAGCTAGTACTTGAGCGTCGGCACTGGAACCCGCCTGGCACCGTCCTCCTTTGCCAATGCCCAAGAAGCAGCTGAAGCCCAAATGCCCACTGGTGCTGTAGGACAAGGAGACTTCAGGCAGAGGACCTGTGCTAGGCCACATGCCCGCCCCGGAGCTACACGCGGGTACCGCTGTGGTCAGACCCCCTAGCCCAGCCTTGGATCCGACTCCCAGGAGCGACAGGGGGCTGTCCCCGAGGTGGCCCTGGCAGCCAAGGATCAAGTAGGCCAGCCAGCACCGAAGACACCAGGCCAGGCGATGGACCCGTTTAAGGCCCAGACCTCTAAGGGTAAGCCTGTGCTGGGACCTCACTCTAAAACAACAGTCTCCAGTCCCTGGACTGCAGGCATCGATCCCCCTCACCGTGGCCTAGGATCCCGGTGCCACAGCTTTGGTCTCAGGTTAGAAGAGCCAGGGCCTGGGTTGCCCAAGTCACAATGCCATTCCCTGTACCCGCAGTAATGCCACGCCTCCTGTCAGAGATCACCATGGTGCAGAGCCCCATCACCTAGGCAGTCCCCCCAGTGTCAATCCCCCTTGGGGTGGGATCATTCCCGGTCACAGCACCAGTCTGCAACTCCCCAGTACTGCTCTTCAGGCTGGCACCATTCCTCATCCCTTCCTTACCGGTCATCGACAGACTTGGGCATCTATGGCTCTGCCCTGGTTGCCAGAAGGGCACTTGTCTAAGTTGGAGGGAGAGTTCAGCCCCTCACCTACGAGAGGCGAATTGCCGACAGCCCGCATGGCTCCAGACCGGCATGGCCCTAGCAGTGGTGGCAGCAGGGGCAGTGACCCTCCCAGTGGCACTACTGAAGCCCCTGGAATGTACCAATCATGCCAGTCCCATATTCCCACCATTCCTCTCAGGTCACATTGGACAAACTGCCTCCGGCCCAGCCTCCTCCGGCATTGAAGTACAGTACTGAGTCCGATGCAGGTACGGCGCAGCGGGCCCCGACGCCCAAGGAGCCATCCCCGGACAGGCAAGGGAAAGGTTCCCCTGCGATACAGTCATCATCTTGGTCTCTGGGCGAGGTGGTGGCGGACCCCTCGCTTGCGAGCAGCCCTCCCTAACGACTTCAAAGAGCACCAGGCACTGCTCAAAAGGGTGCCGATAACCTGAACTTGGAGGTCAAGGAGCTAGCGGAGGAGTCTGATGACCTCTTCAGTGTCATGCCTCCACTCTGCCCAGATCACATTGCCTGTCCAACCAGGGGTCCTGAAAAGTGCTAAGTCTGTGTGGCAGACCCCCTCTTCCATTCTGCCTACCTCCAAGAAAGCTGAAAAGAAATATTATGTCCTGGCAAAGAGATTTGAATATCAGTACACCTACCCTCCAGTAGGGTCTCTGGCAGTGTCTGCCATCAACAAAAGGGACAGACAGGGATAGGCCAGTGACACACCCAAAAATAAAGACGTCAAGAGACTGGATTTACTTGGCAGAAAAATGTATTCAACGGACAGCCTACAATTTTGGGTGTCTCATCATCAGACCCTGCTAGGCAGGTACAACCTCAACTTGTGGGACTCCATCAGCAAGTTCAAGGAGGGCCTTCCACAGAACCGAGCCCAGCAGTTTGCCACCTTGGTGGAAGAAGGTAAAGCAGTGGTCCTCCAAATGGTCTGGGAAGCTACAGACTCGGCTGCCGGAGTGGTCGCCTCTGCAGTGGTCATGAGGCGCAGCTCCTGGTTATAGCCCTCCGGGCTGTCCCAGAAGATGCAGACTACCCTCCACAATCTCTCATTCAAGGGAGCAGGGCTCTTGGAGCTGACTGATGCACGGCTCCACAGCGTTAAAAGACTCTGGTGCCACCCTCCAGTCCTTGGGCCTGCATACTTTGACCCGTAGGGTCTCTGAGATTCAGGTATTTACCTCGGAACTGCCCTATATGGTCTTTTACAAGGACAACATCCAACTGCGTCCACACCTGGCCTTTCTGCCCGAGGTTGTCTCCCAGTTTCATATGGGCCAGGACGTTTATCTGCCCTTGTTTTTTTTCCAAAACCGCATAAGTCAGAGGAGCCCCCATAAAACAAAGAACCCCAAGCTGAAGAGTGCAGCGATATGGGATTTCTACCCATGGAACCATCTTAGGCTTCAATGACTTGGCTAACAGCAAGAAAAATACAACTCTTAAACCTTTCATTAAAGCAAATCAGTAATCTCCCGTTGAGCAAACAGAGAGAGAGTGAATGAAAGATGAGCTTGATAGGGAGTAATGTTTCTGATGGACAGAGAATTGATTGTAAGAATAATATTCATGGATAACATGTTGGAGCCCATGTTGTGCTGCACTGTGTACTCAAGCTATGTACCACAACTCACTAGGGAGCCATTTTAAATGCCCTGCTAGAACATGCAGCACCCATGAGAGGGCTCCTGGGAACTCCATTGGAAGGGGCTCACCAGGAGTTTAGAGGCTTACCTGAGCTTACAAGAGAGTTCCCACCTTGCCAGATAGCTTATTTTCCCTACTCACTTTCCCTACTCACTTAGCCCAGAGTTATGGATGTATGGCTCATTCCCAAGCCATGTGACTATCCTTGACCGTAACTGCATATGTTATCACCACCTGCCAGTTGGCCTCTCCTAGTGTGCAGCTCCTGCTGTTGTCGTGGTTCTGTCATGCACTGCACATGTAGCTGCCAGCATTTACTATTTTGTGTGGCAATAACCACCTAGACAAAGGAAAAGGGCACATCATCACAGCACAATGCGGTTGCCAGTCATCCTGCAGAGAGAAATTAAATTGAGGACCCGGCAGCCAGGTATGCACTGGGTTGGGTGGGAGATAACTGCAGGTTTCATAAGCATAACTGGGACATGACTTTGGAATGGGGGCATTTCCAGAAGACCCATATAAATACCCACTTTTTTGGAGCAGGGATGAGGAGGGTGAGACTGTCTTTAACAACCCAGCATTGGTTTAGAGTTTACTTTTGCAATGGATCTAGTGCACAGTGAGAACAGCTGTCTTTGATGTGTTTGAAAAAAACAGTTTGAGATGTTATAAGCAGATGATTTATTCCTGAGAGCAAGCCCATCTCTGCTTATTGTACTTTCTTAATTTAAGACCCAAGTTTTTAAAAATATGTCAAAGGACTAAACCCACAGCAAGTTCGAAGCTTAAAAACAAACCTGTGTTTGAATTACTGGCATGCAGAGAATCTTTACTTTTGTTAATAGAGATGTGTATTACAACCATTCGCGCCATTAAAATGGATCAACTGATTTTGTTTGAACTTTCCTCTCGAAATAGATCTGAGAGTTGGGAATTTCAGCCAAAGGGAGCCATTTAGAAAGCTGAGAGAAAGAAAACAAGGGTCTTGCATGGAATGACTTTTCATTTATGTTCTTGATGGCTGTGATGTCATTTATTCTAGCAGCATTTATTCAAAGAAACCAGGAAGTCTGCATCTCAAATTTCTCAGCATTATAAGCAGGTTCTTTCAAATGTTGTAGAAATCCAGTACTAATTATTTGTACTTTTAAACTGCTTTATACTTGTATCTTTGAATCTTTCAAACAAATTTTAAAAGACTTTGCAATCTTCTGTTAACACAGAAGAAACCAGTTGAACCTATTTAAATCAATCACTGACATTTGAATTGTCTTCCTCAGTAAAATTTGAGTATTTTTATTATTTGAAAATATAATTTATCCAATGGTGTCTGAAGTTCATGGTTAGCTGTGACAAGTTGGTGGCTTTCCTGGCAGGATACGTAAACTTGCTTAGGTGTTTCTACCACCCTTGAAAGTTTTGGGTGAAATATATAGACACCTCTATTATCTGATAGCTTAATGCTATAGAACCTGCAGAACAGCTTTTAAATATAGGTGAATAAGGCTACTTTAAATCTATGCACTGAAAATATAAAATGTTGTCAGAACAATTGATATTAAATAATAGGTGGATTACCAGTTGAAGATGTGGCCGGAGGTCTCAGGCAGGGCTATGTGAGTACTTCCATATGGATCTCCTCAAACAATGAATCTTGTGGATGTATTAACCTCACTTTCAGCTGAAGGGGAAAACTTATGTAGCTGTGTCTGAGATACATTTCACTCCAGCATGGTTCTCAGTCTCTCAAGTGTGCTTTCCATCACTGTTATTTCATGATCTACAAAGGAGTTTGTTTGCATTTTAAGGAAACTTCCTCCATTTTATTGTTTCAATATAGACCCACTAGAATAACAAGAACCCAATCTGATGAAAACATTTCCTTTTAAATACATGTTTTCTTCCTGCCGTATGTTTGTATATGCATGTATATATAGATATAACTAAACACACTGTATATAGGATAGTCATGAATTGTAATACAGATGTTCTCTGTTCAGAATTTTTTTCCAAGATTTGTGCATATTACAGCTATCAAGATTACATTCCACCATGATGTACTATTCTGAGGCACAAAGAATATTATGGCTGATGTATGGGCAGAGAAAATAACATTGCCATTCTCATCAGTTCACAATGTTTTCCCAGCATCTTTTTTCTATTTTTCTTGAACCTCTTAAAGTGGTTTCCCTCTTTCAATCTTAAACAACTCATGTTCCCTGCTGGCTAATTATTTATTTTATGGTATTTGTCTTTTTTAATAGCACTGTATGAAAATGTCTAATACAGTCCAAAAACCTCTAGTACTATATTGACTAATTTTCGTATTATGGAGTCCTGAATAAACAAGTGCAGTCAGCTAATAATTAGGTTTTTCATGCTTTAATTTCCCCCTTTAGTTTAAAGTAGTAGGACCCCATTACATGTTAGTCTCAGGAGACATGTTCAGGAGTTACTATTAGCAGTCACTACTATTGCTATCAGTTTTATTTCTATGAGCAGGACTTCAGCAGGCTCATTATTTATATTCTAGGAACTGTACATACAGGTGCGTATAGTTTATACAATTGTATATTCTGTATTTATGCACATGTTGAAATATTATCTTTTTTTGTGTCCCTTTTAACACAGAGTAATAAAATCGAAGCATGTTACTGTGTTAGAAAAGGTTTCAGTATTACCATAAAAATCATCCGCCAAACCTGTTAACTCTGCCTTTTTGATAACTTACTGCTCTCATTTTTTCCACAGGTTCTATAACATCAATGTTTGTCAGGCTCCCTTGTGGTGGTGTTGGAGTAAGTATTTTCTTTAAAGAGTAAATAATGCCCTGTTTGTTCTCTGAGTCCCAATGGTAACAAAAAATGTTGCCTTGTTTTCTACCGAGCAGATAATTACTACCAGATGTTATCCATAAACAAGGTCCTTCTGGGGTATGGGATTGCAGTGACAGCCTCACATGTGTTGCTTCAAAAGCAGTGTGAGAGTTTTAACTATTTTGAACACTGAAATCTATTATGCATGCTGTCTCTGGCTGTTTAGCAGAGAAACCTCATTTCCCAAGCAGTGATGTTTAATGGCTTAGATTACTACATTTTTAAATAACTATCAACAATGTGTTGCAAATATAGAGAAAGAAAGATGTACTTTCTATGTCACTCAGACTGTGTAGGTAGCTTCATGTGTCTTGTTTGTGCTTCAGAGCTGCCTCCATAATGCTACAGGTGGAAAATGTTTTATTAAAACAATGGTAGTCGAAGGATAATATCTGGGATGTTGCTATAAGTAGTAGTTTGTTATATTTGTTTCTGGGCTACGTGACTGTTCTGGAGTAAAATGTCTTGCAAGTTGCACAGCAGAAGAGAATTGTAGTTTTAGCATCTGGCATCCGTCAGTATGGAGTCTAGGACAATCATGTCTGAATTATGAAAGAGATGACTAAAATTTCCATCCATCATGAACAGCTAAACATCCGTTTTCAGCGGGCAAAACTTCATATGAATAAAGGGATTTTTTCCTGCTCCCACAATGTTAACAGATACAGTGAGATGAAACTCTAAAGCCTAGAGTTCTTTCAAGCCAATATTTTTGCCGTAAAGATTTTGCATAGAGTGACAATACAGAAATAATCTGGAAGAAAAGAGAAAAGAAAAGGCATTGTGTTTGAAACCTCACATTGGTAGTTCTTATACATAATTATAGCTCGTGAGGTTGAATCTGGAGGTCTGGATTCTGTTATGGAAATGAAACAAAATTGTTTTCTTCCTGAGTCTTTGCAAAATTACTCCTTTGAAAATTATCCTGTCAAAAAAAAATAATCTGCATTTATTCATACCATCATCACCGCCATCAAGCACTCCTAGAGATATTTTATTTTGTATTGTAAATATACTGCAGTCTCCTAATTCATGGCAAATTTTTGGCTACACTTGAAAAGGTTTGGATTTACTGTGCCCTGCAGCCAGGCATGCCATTCAAAGCAAAAAATTATCATTTGCAAATGGAAGATGAATGGTAACTAGCAGAGACAGCAACTGGGCTGAACACAGAAGGAATTAAGTTCTGAAACAAAAACAAAAAAAAAACCCATGATGTTAGTAGTACTTACACATTATCTACAGAACAGTTTGTAGTATTTGTACTCGTGTAGTTAACATCCTGATGCCAGTTTTCGCAGAGTATCTTTGCATATCTGTTTACTATTTCAGACATACTGATAGTACCATAGCATGTAGAGATTGCCCAAGATACATATATTTGCTTCAATAGTTATCTATCAACATCAAGCTGACATCTAAGATTTTTCCTAAAAATATGCCTTAAACAAATCCCTTTCTGAGATAATCAGCCTATTGTTTGGGTAGTTTTGCCACTTCCTTTCTTAATACATAAAAATATGTTCACCTTTTCTCCGGTTTGAATTCCCTTTAGATCACTGGTTCTTGAACTTTTATTTTGGTGACCCCTTCACACAGAAAACCTTTGAGGGAAATTCTCAACCCCCTTATAAGTTAAAATATTTTAAAATATTTAACGCTATTATAAATGCTGGAGGCGAAGTGGGGTTTGGGGGTGGAGACTGACTGCTTATGACCCCTCACATAATAACCTTGTGACCCCCTGAGGGGTCACGAGCCACAGTTTGAGAACCCCTGATTACATAGAAGTGTGCGATTTGCCCCTCCACCCAGCATTGTCATGTAGGCTTTTTTCATTTTGACTTTTTAAAAAAATAAAATATCTTGGATCCAGTTTATATTGTCTGCCACTACAGATGTTTAATAGAGCCTCACTGTAATAATGCTAAGGCTTCTGTGCTTCAGCATTGGCTAGTATGGCTCAGTTAGGCAGCACTCATAAGGCCTCTGTTCAGAAATCATCTGTTGACATGGACAGACGTGAAGAATCTAGTGAAATATCAACCAATGTCATTTCTGCTGTTTGTGAGAAAAGATAATTGGGGAGGTTGTGGTGAGGCAAGTGTAGTATAGGCCTCAGGTTCTCTGTACCTGTGTCAGTCTGGTTTCAGGCTTGAGTCTGAAACTGCTCTGGTTAGTGTCTTTCTGGTGATGGATGAAGATCAAGTGCACAATACCAGACAGTTGCTTGACTGCCCCAAGGCCTCTGTCATTCTTCCTTTCCTGAGGCTATTACGAAGGTTTCTATGGAGGAATGCATTCCACAGCCTTCAGTGTGGTGATGACACCAAGCTCTATCTCTGTCTTTTCTGACTTCACCAGGACAATTGAGTAACTGGCTCAGATCAGGATTTGAATGACAGCTAGTTGTCTGAGATTCAACCCACGCAAGACTGTGATAATGGTGGCAGAAAATTTGGGAGAAGAAATGGCAGTAGTCTTGATTAAGGAAGTGCACCCAGTATTTGTAATGTAGGTTCACAATTTGGAGGTTGTTATATTCCTTGTTGCTCCAGAATGCCCAGTAATGGCCAAAAGTACTTGGATAAATCTTCCCTTTTGGTGTGGTTCTGTGCCTTTGTCACCTTGAGGTTAGGCTACTGCAGTGACCGTACATGAGGCTACACAATGAGCCCCCCAGGGAACTTACCCTATTGCAGAAAAATATGTCCAACTTCTTTTTAGGAGGTGTTTTCCACACACAGAGCACATCACAACATTGGTGGTTTTTACTGGGCAGGGGCTGTTGATTTGTTTCCAAGTGGGGTTTAAGGAAATGCAGTTCTGGAAGCTTCTTCCTCCATTGGTCCATTAGTCTGAGGATGAAAGGTTTAATTCTTCAATGTCCTCATCTCTGATGTCATTCTAAATAAACAGTTGTAAATAATGTTATTACTTGTTAAATAACCTATAGATTAGTAATTTTACTACTTTTAATACTAGTTTAGAGTAAATTCAGATTACAGGGTTACCCCCCTTTCCTGTACCCCGCTCAGGTACTGGACTGTGCTCAGAACTCTGGACTTCAAACTCGTACACCTGGGAGATCCAGATCTATGGCTGCACCACAGCACATTTTCACTCTTCTAGATCCAGAATCTGCCCCCCTCCATCAGGACCCTCTGTCTCCAGGGAACACATCTTCTCCGAGATACTCACCTATAGTACAGAGCCTATGGTACACAGCTGCCCCTTTTCCCCATATACAATGTGCACGTCTCTGCTGGTATTGCCACTAGAGCCTAAATCAGCCTTTTTGTTCTTGGGAGATTCAGAACCACCGGAGGAGCCACCTCTCCCTTATGCACTTATCTTTTTCCCAGGAGACCTGCAAAACCCTGGGAGCAACCACCTCGTCACCTAGCCCAGAGCCATTGGTATCCCATGTCATAGGGATCTCCATTATCACCCATCAGTCCGTCCTACTGGCCATATTAGGGGCCCTGGGGGCAGTACCCCCCTTCAGAGTCTGTCCGCTCCACCAGGGAGTCGCCACCTGCTTCCCCTCTGAGGCAACCATTGAACTTGCCCCCAGACCCTATGTCAGAGAGGAGTACTATGCTCCAGTTGCAGCGATTCCACCAGAACCAGCTATGCTACCATCTTCATTGCAGAACAAAGCGGTGATCCCACCAGAGGAAATCCAGGACTCCAAAAACAAGCTTTTGGACATCCTCCACACCTCAGGTGTACAAGAGTAGCCTTGCCTTTCAACAAGGCCATACTGAAGCCAGCTAAGACAGTGTGGCACCCCTCCACACACACCTCTATGCTTCCACCCCCAAAGGGGTGAAGAGAGGCTATTATGTGCTAGCTAAGGTCTCTGAATTTTTATTCTTGCAGCCAGCTCCCAACTCAGTGGTGGTTCGGGCTGCTTCAGAAAGGTTCAAGCAGCAACATCCTAGATCTACACCTGCAGATGAACAAAAGACGCTTAGATCTACAGGAGAGAGAGGTTTCTCATCCTCCACGGTACAGCTGAGGATAGCCAATTATTGCTATTGGCTAAATATGATTCCCAGAATTATGCTAAATTTGAGAAATTCGCCAACAGCCTCTCACAAAAGAATCATACCCATTTCCAAAACTCTCATTGAGGAAGGTAAATTAATAGCCAGAACTGCCCTCCAATCTGCAGTCAATACAGCCTATACTTCCTTTAGACCCATGGCTACAGCCATTGTTATGTAAAGTGACTGTCTTGGCTTTATGCCAGAAAACTGAGGACCTCCCCTTCAATGAATCTCACCTTTTCAAACAAAAGACAGATGTGTCACTACACACCCTGAAGGCTAGGGCTAGGGCTTTGATTGTGGAGCATCTGCACACTTGCACCTAAGATGAAGTTTCATTGCCCGTCAACAACACTGCTGTACAGGTCTCAACACTTATACTGTCAGAGACCCTACAAACCAGCACGCAAAAAGCAGAAGATTCAAAGATCCCACTTCCTCATGCCTGCATCAGCTTCTATCTCAATCTCAACCACCCACCAGAGGATATTTTTGACACAAGCCCAACAGCCACGAACCACTGAGCCTAGCACCTCACAATCCCACTACTCCATTCAGGGATCAACTATCACTTTTTTTATTTTTTGGGGGGGACACTTGGTGTGCGTTGCTAATGGACAAGCAGGTGCTGAAAGTCATCCGCTATGCTAGTCAATTGAGTTTGTAATGCAACCTCCTTCAAAAAACCGTCCCACTTCAGGGACCGCTCTAATAATAATATCCTCCCTCAAGAGCTGATCTCCTTACTGCAGCGAAGACCAATAGAGTGCATTCCTCCACAATATCAGGGAACAAGTTTTTTACTCGACCTACATCCTAATACACAAGAAGAAGGGTGGGTGGAGACCAGTCATCAACCACCATCACCCCAGCCACTTCATTTGAAACTCAAATTTCTCATGGTCACATTGGCAGCAATAATTCCATCATTAGAAAAAGGCATGTGGTTCACAGCTCTCGATATGAAAGATGCTTACTTTCATGTCAATATTCATCTGCCCACAGATATTGTCTCAGATTTATGGTGGAATTCGACCATTTCCAATACAGAATATTATCCTTTGGGATAGCTACCACCCCCAGAGTCTTTAACAAGGTGTTTTCAGGAGTGGCAGTTCATGTCAGACATTATGGCCTCCTTGTTTTTCAATATCTTGATGACTGGCTCCTTGGTGCCAGGTTCCCACCAAGAGGCCTCTGCATTGACCTCTGTAATAGTCTGTCTCCTCTCCTCACAGTGTAAACATCGAAAAGTCCATCCTCACCTCCACGCAGTCTTTGGATTTCATCTGAGCAACCTTCCACTCACAGTTCCCACCAAGGGTACTGTCTTTCCTCCTGTGGTGGACAGATCCTCTGGTGGGAGTCCCATTTGTCCCCTCTTCTCTAGACAAAACCATTGTTACCAAATATCCCTAATAGGCTGGTGAGCTCATATAGACAACCACATGACAAGGGACTTGGACATCTCAAGAATTCAGAATGCACATCAATGTCATTGAGCAGTAAGACAGCATGCAAGTTTTTTTTCTTTCATTCATCCACTCTTGCTATGTCCAGATAATGTCAGACAGCAGTACCACCATATTCTACATCAACGAGCAAGAGGGAGCGAAGTCTGCCTTCCTGTGCACAGAAGCAATCAATCTCTGGAACTGGTGCCTCACCAATCAGATCACTCTATCTACAGCCTACTTCTGGGGAAGTAGAAGTGCTTGCAGACTCCCATAGCAGATACTTTACGATTGACCACAAGTGGGAACTCCATAACAGGGTGCTACACAACATTTCCTTGCAATGAGGAACCCGACCAGAGATCTATTTGCTTCTCAGACCAACAGCAAGTGCACCTTGTATTGATTGCTCCAGAGGAGCCCTAAATTATCACCCCCAGTGTAATGCTCCCCTTCGCTTCTGGTCAAACTAGTTCAAATATGCTTTCCCTCCATTTCCACTCCTATCATGGTTGTGCTACACAAAATCCAACGAGACAGGGCAACGGTCATCCTGATCAGCCCCTTCTGGCCCATAGAGTTCTGGTTCCCGAGCCTCCTGTTCATATTGTCTTGTCCACTGATTACCATCCTGACATTTCCCGATCTCCTGATCTAGTGCAATGGCAAGATCAGACACCCTAATCCACATCCCCTCCACCACAGGGCATGGTATTTGGATTTAGAATGAGCATTGTCTTTAGAATAATTATGCTCCTTGGCCATGTGAGATATCCTTTCTAATAGCAGAAAAGACTGTAACAGAGAATGTTACCTAAATGGAAATTCTTCTCCTCCTGGACACACTAAGAGGCATTATACCAGAAGCCACAGACATTTCCCTCATTTTAGACTATATTCTGTCTTGAAAGGCATCTGGTCTCTCCTTCAGCTCTCTGAGAGTCCATCTAGTGGTGATTAGCACATCCCATCCTCCTACTGAGGGCTACTCCATTTTAGGAAGCCCACTAACCAACCGAGTCTGGAAAGGCCTCATATGTACCTTCCGACCTCCTCAAAAGATCATGCCCCAGTGGGACCTGAATCTTGTCCTCGCAGCACTAACAAGGCCCCCCTTTGAGCCTTTAGCTACTTGCTCCATGTCCCTTCTCTCCATGAAGGTCGTCTTCCTTGTAACCATCACTTCAGCAAGGTAAGTCAGTGAACTCGGAGCAAGGATGGCAGACCCTGAATTCACTGTGTTCCTCTAAGTTAGTTTCCTTACACCTACACCCCAAATTTATCCCTGAAGCAATTTTGGAGTTTCACCTCAATCCATTCCCTTACCTGTATTCTTCCCAAAACCACACACATCCGTGGAAGAACATAGACTCCATCCTTCGATGTGCAATGGACCTTGACCCTTTACTTGCAGAGAACAAGACCAATCAGGAAGTCCCAGAGACTATTTATTATGATAGCAGAGTGAGTCCGGGGTCATGTCATCTCCACCCAGAGAATTTCTAACTGGATATCCGGCTGCTTTAAACTCTGTCAGCTCTTGAACTTCCATCCCCATACAGAGCTTCTAGAGCTCAAGTAACAACCATGGCATCTCTTCGGGATGTACCCCTCCTAGACATCTGCAAAGCTGTTTATATGGAGTTCCATCTACACATTTTCAGGCGTGGCTGCTGATGCCTCCTTTGGAATCGCGGTCCTCCACTTCGTCCTACTGTCCTCATCTTCACACCCTCCTCCTACTTAGGTAGTGCTTGGCAGTCACCCACAGTGGAATACAATAGGGATCATCATGTGAAGAAGAGCAGGTTACTTACCTGTAACTGGAGACTCTATGAGATGTCGTGCTTATCTGTATTCCACTACCCGCTCTCCTTCACTTCAGATCTTTCTGATCCGTGGTGAAGAAGGAACTGAAGATGTGGTTGGTCCACCTTGCCCTTTATTGCCTCAGTCAGAAGCACATGGCAAGCATGGACTAACAGACGTTACTTTCAAAATTCTCCAACTCTGGGCGCACAGTGGAATATAGATAAGGACCACTCATATTGAAGAACCTCCAGTTACAGGTAAGTAGCTCCTATTTTTCTCCAGTGATAACGTAACACAATGGAATAGCTTTGATAATTTGTGAGGTACTTGGGAGAGGGCGTTAGCTTGGTTGTGTTTCAATAAATAGTTCTCTATATGATTCTTCAGTTCTAGCTAGTGAATAGATGCTTTGGACCTGGACTTATTTAACATTTGTATTCAATGCTACTTATACCTAAGTGTCTGATTTGATGCAGCCACGTTCCTTTCTGCACACTCATCTTCGATAAACTGCACTGGGGAACAGAGAAGTAGAGTACACTTCTTCTTAAATCCTGTCCCGTCCTATTTCCATTGGTTGATTCCCATTTCTCCCATGTCAACCAAGCGCAAGCTTCCAGCCCCCTGAAAACTTATGACTTTGGTTCACCTTCCCCAACTTCATGACCTACCTTCCGATTGTTGCCCAACATATTGAGCCGTAGCACTAGGGTTTTGGCAGCAGAACACGGTAAGCATGTTTCTGAAAATAAAGCAGAGCGCTGTTGGAACTTATTTATTGTAATGGGGTGAGAATGTTGTTATAACATTCAAAGAGATGTTAGTTCCAGTAAAGATTTTGTTTTTTTTCTTTTTTCCTCTGTCATTTTAACATAAAATCAGAGACATGACAACTGTCTCTTAGGGTACATCTACAACTACAGGATTATTCTGATTTTACATAAACCAGTTTTATAAAACAGATTGTATAAAGTCGAGTGCACGCGGCCACACTAAGCACATTAATTCGGCAGTGTGCGTCCATGGTCCGAAGCTAGCGTCGATTTCCGGAGCGTTGCGCTGTGGGTAGCTATTCTGTAGCTATCCCATATTTCCTGCAGTCTCTCCCGCCCCTTAGAATTCTGGGTTGAGAGCCCAGTGGCTGATGGGGCAAAAATAATTGTCGTGAGTGGTTTTGGATAAATGTCGTCAGTCATTCCTTCCTCTGGGAAAGCAATGGCAGACAATCATTTCGCGCCCTTTTTCCCTGGATTGCCCTGGCAAACGCCATATCACGGCAACCATGGAGCCCGTTCAGCTTCTTTTTTTAACAGTCACCGTATATGTACTGGATGCCACGGACAGAGGCGATACTCCAGCGCTACACAGCAGCATTCATTTGCTTTTGCATGATAGCAGAGATGGTTACCAGTCGTTCTGTACCGTCTGCTGCCTGTGTAAATTGTCAATGAGATGACGGTTATTTGTCCTTCTGTACTGTCTGCTGCTGTCATGGGTGCCCTGGCTGAGATCGGCTGGGGGCACAAAAGCAAAACTGGGAATGACTCCCAGAGTCAATCCTTCCTTTATGGTTTCTAAAAATAGTCAGTCCTGCCTAGAATGTGGGGCAAGTGTACTAGAGAACCAGTGTATCGGAGAGCACAGCTGCTCCATGTCAGATCCTGCAGCAATGATAAACTACATGCCATTCACGGGGGGTGCCCCTGCAGCAAACCCACCAGTTGCTTCCCTCCTCCCCAAAACTTCCCGGGCTACCATGGCAGTGTCCCCCCCATTTGTGAAATGAAGTTATAAAGAATGCAGGAATAAGAAACAATGACTTGTTAGTGAGATAAAATGAGGGGGAGGCAGCCTCCCGGTGCTATGACAGTCCAGGCAGGACATTAAGCGGTGCGGGGGAGAGGAGCCCAGCATCTCGCTGCTATAATAGTCCAGGCAGTACAGAATCTTTTCTTTACACAGGAAAGGGAGGGGGCTGATGGAGCTCAGCCCCCAGTTGCTATAATGAGGACGATTACCAGCTGTTCTGTCCCATCTACTGGGAATGACCGGGAATCATTCCTATTTTTACCCAGGCGTCCCCAGCCGACCTCACCTGAGGCAAGCCAGGAGCACTCACAGGCGGATGGTGACGACAGATATCAGTCATATTGCACCGTCTGCCACCAGGAAGGGGAGAGGAGCAGATACTGCTCTTCACAGCTGCAGCATCGCATCTACCAGCAGCATTCAGTAGACATAGGGTGACATTGAAAGAAGTCAAGAAACGATTTCTTTCCCTTTTCTGTCACGTGGGGGAGGGGGAATAAATTGATGAGCTATTCCCTGAACCACGCTGGACAATGTGTTTGAACCTACAGGCACTGGGAGCTCAGCCAAGAATGCAAATAATTTTCGGAGACTGCTGGGGACTGTGGGATAGCTGGAGTCCTCAGTACCCCCTCCCTCCCTTCCTCCATGAGCATCCATTTGAGTCTCTGGCTTCCCGTTACACTTGTCACACAGCACTGTGTAACCTGTAGATTTTTTTTTTCAAACGTTTTGGCATTTCGTCTTTTGTAACGGAGCTCTGATAGAACAGATTTGTCTCCCCATACAGCGATCAGATCCAGTATCTCCCGTACGGTCCATGCTGGAGCTCTTTTTGGATTTGGGACTGCATCGCCACCCATGCTGATCAGAGCTCCACGCTGGGCAAACAGGAAATGTAATTCAAAAGTTCACGGGGCTTTTCCAGTTTACCTGGCCACTGCTTTCGAGTTGAGATTGCTGTCCAGAGCGGTCACAGTGGTGCACTGTGGGATACTGCCCGGAGGCCAATACCGTTGATTTGCGGCCACACTAACCCTAATCTGATATGGTAATACCGATTTTAGCGCTACTCCTCTCGTTGGGGAGGAGTACAGAAACTGATTTAAAGAGCCCTTTATATCGATATAAAGAGCCTCGTTGTGTGGACGGGTACAGCGTTAAATCAGTTTAACGCTACTAAAATCGGTTTAAACGCTTAGTGTTGATAGACCAAGCCTTTTTCTTCACCAGAAGCCTGCTCTTTGCTTATCCTGTTGGGCTTGTGGTTAATGCTCACATTCTTGTGTCCCAGCCATGTGCTAAGGATCACAGGCCCGCCAGGTGGGAGCAGTGGCTTCACAGTTGCTATAGTGAACAAACCAGATTTACATCAATAGTATTTCTTCATTTTATTGTTACAACATTTGTATAATGTTCATATTTCAATCAGCATTTTATTAATGGAAGTGACAAAAGGGAAAAACGGGAAGGAAGACGGAGAGCAAAAAGTACAATTACAATTTGTCGTCTTAACATTTTGGATCACTTCCAGAAAAGCAAGAACCCAGTATCCAAAGCCAGCCAGCTAGTGTAAAGTTGTCTTCCAATCCATCGAAACCCTCATCAACTTTTCTTATTTATTCAATTGTGTTGTAAGAAAAAGCTGTCACAACGTCATAATTGACAAAAACAAACCTCTTCCCATCTGAGAACAGTCTGATCTTAGTAGGAAAAAAGCACAGAAGCAGTTATAGGAACAGATATGAGCAGTGATTTAAACAGTAATAATTTATTCCTGCTGATCTGAGTTGCTGTAGCAACGTCCCTGGGTGTGGTATGGAGCACTTTTACTTAGAGAGGACCTGTTACCTTTACATCTCCATACTCCACATTCGTAAGTCTTTTCTTAATACCTTACTTAAGTGTAAGTAACCATCAGAATGTTACTTAGTACAGAGTTAGACTTTGATTTTAGATAAGAGAATTTAAAAAGTCCACTCACTGCTAGGGTGCCACCTCCTGATTGCTCTGGGGTTTAGCTCTTCGCAGGTCTGACTCCCCTTTCTATCAGTTCCTCTCCCCATGGGGTCTCTCTTCCTTTGTGGCTCAGTTCTCCAGCCAGGTCACTGTGTGTGTCCCCATATGGGGTATCAAAGTCTTTCCGTACCAACGTCTCAGGCAGTTTTCTCATGCACTGCCAGGATGGTTCCACTTCACCAGTGGCTGGTAGAGGAAGCCTGGACAGCCCACTACACCAGGTTCTAGTCCAGGAACCCTGTCTCTAGCAGTGGTGCCATGCTCGCTCCCAAACCATGTTGCTCTTCCCCTGGACTTCTTCCTACTTCTCAGCTCTACCTTCTGGCTTCCACTGCACCCCCACCCCTCCTCCCGAGGGTTTACCAGCCCAATTTCCTCCTCCCAGGGAATAACTGCAGGCTCTGAGTCCTGGTACTGAAGTCCCAAATACACCTTTCTTCTCCCAGGGAGTGACTGCAGGCTACTTCCCTGCAGCCTCTTCTGCTGCCAACTTCCTGACTTTATACCACCAATCATTCCTTTTCCTCCCCAACTCGATTCCATCTTCAGTCATTCAGTCCTTCCCCAGGTGCAGCCTATCAGGTTAATAATCCTAATTTACTGGCTCCGCCATGTATGGGGTAAATACCCCATCAGAGATGTACTATTTAAAATGGTTCCAGTGCTTCATGTGTATCATCTGTTCCAAAAAGTCTAATGAACTGTCATTACAAGATTTAATATTACTTTCTAAGATGTTTTGTTTTGTATCAGGTACAGCTTTATCTCTTATCAGTGCACATGTAAGGGATTTAGAGTGCATTCAGTTGTATTTATCATGCATTGATTTTTTTTCTTTGAAAGAAAATTGTTTTAGTTCGATTGTAAGATCTCAGACTGTGTAATTTCTTCAAAGCAGGAAGCGTATTTACCTGCAGGTATATTTAGCACCTAGCGCAAGTCTGGATCCTGACTGGTGCTGTAGACAGAACCACAAAACAGAGTAGATAAAAAACACAAGTTAGAAACAAATAATTGGCAATGTGATTTGAAGTCCTGACTAGCTGACACAATTGATTTAAGTGATGCATTGTGGGATTAAGGAATACAGTGAAGTGAAGACAATTTACCAGCAGCATGAATGGTGTCTACAGCTGCTATGGCCAGATATCTCAGTGGTGATAAGAGAAAATATATATAGAAAATAATTATAAAATCCTGAGTGGTGTGGAGAAAGTGAATAAGGAAAAGTTATTTACTTGTTCCCATAATATAAGAACTAGGGGCCACCAAATGAAATTAATGGGCAGCAGATTTTAAACAAATAAAAGGAATTTCTTCACAAAGCACGCAGTCAACTTGTGGAACTCCTTGCCTGAGGAGGCTGTGAAGGCTAGGACTATAACAAGGTTTAAAAGAGAATTTGATAAATTCATGGAGGTTAAGTCCATTAATGGCTATTAGCCAGGATGGGTAAGGAATGGTGTCCCTAGCCTCTGTTTATCAGAGAATGGAGATGGATGGCAGGAGAGAGATCACTTGATCGTTACCTGTTAAGTTCACTCCCTCTGGGGCACCTGGCATTGGTCACTGTCAGTAGACAGGATACTGAGCTGGATGGACCTTTGGTCTGACCCAGTATGGCCATTCTTATGTTCCTAATGAGACTCCCTCAGTTTTTCCTTATGACTTTTGCAGAGCTAGGAATGATAAATGTCTCTCTGTGTGTCCTTTCATTTAACTGCTTCCCATGGTGAGTCCACCTTCTCTTGTGGTGAGTGATAGGCCCAATGCAAGCAACATAAACAACTTCTGATTCCACTGCGTATGGCTAAAAGGAGCTCTACTTTCAATATACTCTCAGTCCCAGGAGCCGACTGATGCAATATTCTTATTGGTATCATTATCTAAAAGGGACTTCTTCAGGTAGGATCTCACATAATCACTGCTTGTTTCAATGTGGTGGGCAACTCACCCTTATGACAGAAGCCATTAACAATCCATGTTGATTGAGAGTCCACTGGCTATAGTCAGCTGTAAGAGAAATGGATCCATCATTAGAGGTTTTAAATAACATGTTAGACAAACACCTGTCAAGGACTGTCTAAGGATAACTCTATCTTAGTGTAGGGATATTGGTTAGATAACCTCTTGAGATCCATTACAGCCTGACAGTTCTATGATTCTGGGATCTCATATTGGCTTATATCTTTCAAAAATTCTGCAAGTAAAATTTGATGAAAACCAAGCAATACAGGTGTTACTTTTCTTCAGTCCCTTTCTGATATTGTTCCCACAAAAGTGATCAGTTCAGATCCAGTCAGTCTTATCTTAGAAATAAAATCAGACAGTTCTTCACATCAGCAAACACTCTATGCTTACTCTGAGCCTGTCCCCGATAGCTAGACTACCCTCATCTTGGAACAGTTCCATTAAGTCTGGATTTTGCAGAAGCTATGGGTGAAAAGAAGAAAGCACACAGTGCTGTCACCACTCTGTGTAAACAGTCTGGCCCAGTATCAGTGGGATTCAGAGCAGGTCATTCCCCACTGGCTAAGCCTATGAACAATCCCATGGGAATCCAAAAGCTCCTTTTGTCCACTTCTATCCAGGGTTCACAATCAAATCATAGTAAATATCAGACAGGGCGTTTCATCACCTACGTGTGAACCTGTCTTGCCTTTGTGCAGTTGTGGGGCTTGTTGTGGTAAAAGCCAACATTGCACACTTCCTGTTTAAATGAGAATGTGATCTTGTACAATAACGAGCAACCAGAGAATTTCAAAAGAATGTCTTTCCTTTTCTCCCTTAATCTAGTCTACTTTTTTGGGTCAAAGGGATTTGTTCCTAGTCCTGTCAAATATTTGGCATTTAAACTAAATGTCCACAGTTAGCACCTAGATGTTGAAGGGCCATTTATTTTCTGATTCTCTAGTAAAGTAATTTCTGTGTAAATCTAGCCAAAATAGATTTGACAAAGATTTAGAGAACTTTCTATTCTTAAACATCATTCTTCATTGATTTATTCTCTCTTGAGTAGGTTTTTTGTTTTACATTTTTTAAAATCTTTTTGTTTGATCGTGGGTCAGTTTTTACCCCGATGGTAAAAAGAAATACTGAGACAACACTCAAATAAGAATCTTAGAAGGAAGCCCATGATGATTTACACTGCATGGGATCAAACTCCCCTCCTTCCCTCAGCACCCAGAGCAACTGGATATCCTGTCTCTTCAGTGGTGTTAATATGGATAGATATGAATTTACTGTGACATTAGCTCCAACAGCGGTGTCATAGTTTTTCTCTCTTCACATGGGGAGACAGGTGTGCCACCTCCTGAGCAGTGTGATACTAGCAGCTAGCACTAGTACGTATGTGTATGTAAGGCCCCAGTGGTTCCAGCTCTTTGCATTTTCATTGGGATGATCGCTATGAATACAAGAATTTTATGTTTCAGTAGTTTGTAAATCTAGGTAGTCCAACTGCAGGCTCTTCTCACTGTTTCTGAAAACTGACTTTCTTCATATGTTTTCATTAGGTTGACAGTGACACAATTTGGAATGAAGTTCATTCGTCTGGTGCGGCTCGCCTGGCTGTGGGCTGTGTCATTGAACTTGTTTTTAAAGTGGCCACAGGAGAATTGAAGGTTGGTATAGCAGTAACACTTGGCTCTGATATAGGGCTCTGTGCAGAAATGACAGGGTAAGATTTATGGCCTGTGTTACACAGGAGGCCAGGCTTGAAGGTTGTAATGGTCCCTTCTTGCCTTAGTTGACAAGACCCGTATGGACATGAGCAAGTGAACAAAAAAATTACTAACCTTTAAGGATGGGTTTAAAAAAAAGTCACAACCTCACATAAGATCCTGACGCCACTCAAGTCAATGCGAGTTTTGCTATTGACTTCAACAGGGCCAGAGTTCACTGCAGTTGTTCAAAGTATGCTCTACAAGAAACTCACAATTAAAAAAAGTAGTCAGTTTCCAAAAAATGCAGTCTGCCTGTGTCCCCTAAAAATGAAAGGAAAGTTAACACATTACTAAGGGCTTGTGTAGAAGCCATGAATGCTCATCTGAGTGATCAAGAACTAATGAATAATTACAAAACTGAATTAGCAACTCTGACTAGAGCTTCTGAGCACACTCTGTGAGATACCAATGTTCTTTTGTGTCTGATCTCCCATCTGTATTCTTGTTGGTTTTTATATGTAGAATGGATTTGCTGTTGTTCGACCTCCAGGTCATCATGCTGAAGAGAGTACCCCCATGTAAGTATATGTGTGCGTTAATTGGTTTGCTTCAGTGTTTAGAGCCATTAATTAAGAGAATTCTCTATGTGATACGGAGCTGGAAGCTAGAAAATTATTTGATTTATTATAGACTTCCTTGCTGAATGATGTACAGTACAGCATCAGATTTAAAGCTGTTTGTAATACTTTAGAAGCAGGAAAGTTACCAGTCCTCTTTTTGTTTAATACAGTCTGTTTTAGAATCATGCTTACAGATTGCATCTATTTCTAAACCTACATTGAGTCTATTAATTCCATCATCCCCATCTATCGTTTATCTGGATAAAGAGCAGTTTGTAAGTTCGGTATACCATGGATTTTTTAATATGGAGAAACAGTGATATGCCACTTATAAAAGTTATTCCTGTTGCAGTGTTTTATCTTTGGAATATAATACCAATTTTATAAAAAAAAAAAAAAATTCATAAAACAGAAACTGAAGTCAAATCTTCCACTCATTTAGCTTTGTTGGGATTTTATTCCCCTAGAGTTGAAAGTGGTTTGCCCACATTGGGTTGGGCTGATTTCAACTCTGATTCCCAAAAGGTAAGAGGGTAATAAACCATATTAATGAGTGCATCTCCCTCAGCCCTGGATATAATTTGTTTCTTGAACTAGTACGTACCCGGCTTCATGACCAATGCTCAGATCCTTTGGTCCCTTGATACTTGGTTAGTGTGAGATCAGAGAATATATACTATCGGATTTGAATAAGCGGAGTTCTTTGAAGCTTCTCTGAACTGGTCCCCTGTGCTTTAGATGATTTAATCTGTATCACTAAAATCTCCTCCTTTCTCTCTGACTGCACCCCTATTCCCCTAATTTGAGTGAGAGCCCTGAAACTTTAAAAATCACTGTCAGGCAGATTGTATACTTCAGCAGCATCTCACAGTAAAGAGTGTTAGAATGTGTGGTAGTGTTCATCATTTCCTGTGAGATCACTGAGTCACCTGTTGGCATGTGGTTATTTTTTGTGTGTAATCGATCACACATATCTGTTAGGGAGGAAGAAATAGTGACAGCAATAGAAATTTCTTCCTACTTACTGTATTATGTTTCACATTTTATTTTTATACATATATATAAGGACCAAGGCGAACATATAATTAACATCCCTTTTTTCCTCTCTCTCTCTTGCTCATTACCTCTAGGGGGTTCTGCTATTTTAATTCTGTGGCAATTGCAGCCAAGCTTCTCCAACAGAGACTCAACGTTAGCAAAATCCTTATAGTGGACTGGGTGAGTAAACATTTATTCTCACCAAAGTAACAATGGAAGTTCTGTCAGTTCCTCATAGAGGAGAGACATTATTTATAACTCAGTGAACACAATCAGACTCCAGAAGCTCAGAACTGAAGTTCACTTTAAAATGGTTTATATACAATAAACATTTATTTAAGGGTAACATCAAGATTGAAAGTCACAGCACTAAACTTCTTACCATATTTTTTCAATTTCCTCCCATTCTCCGCTCCTCCCGATTCTAAAGACGCTATCAGCCCTCCAAAACAAAGCCTGTAACACACAGGGCTTTGGGTACAGAGGGACCTAGACAAATTAGAGGATTGACCCAAAAGAAATCTGATGAGATTAAACAAGGACAATTGCAGAGTCCTGCATTTAGGACGGAAGAATCCCATGCACTGCTACAGACTAGGGACTGAATGGCTAGGCAGCAGTTCTGCAGAAAAGGACCTAGGGGTTACAGTGGACAAGAAGCTGGATGAGAGTCAACAGTTTGCCTTCGTTGCCAAGAAGGCTAACAGCATTTTGGGCTGTATAAATAGGGGCATTGCCAGCAGGTCAAAGGATGTGACCATTCTCCTCTATTCAGCATTGGTGAGGCCTCATCTGGAGACTGTGTCCAGTTTTGGGCCCCACACTTCAAGAAGGATGTGGAAAAATTGGAAAGAGTCCAGCGGAGGGCAACAAAAATGATAAGGGGGCTGGAGCACATGACTTATGAGGAGAGGCTGAGGAAACGGGGATTATTTAGTCTGCAGAAGAGAAGAATGAGAGGGGATTTGACAGCTGCTTTCAACTACCTGAAAGGGGGTTCCAAAGAGGAGGAATCTAGATAGTTCTCAGTGGTAGCAGTTGATGGAACAAGGAGTAATGGTCTCAAGTTGCAGTGGGGGAGGTTTAGGTTGGATATTAGGAAAAACTTTTTCACTAGGAGGGTGGTGAAGCACTGGAATGGGTTCCCTAGGGAGGTGGTAGAATCTCCTCCCTTAGAGGTTTTTAAGGTTAGGCTTGACAAAGCCCTGGCTGGGATGATTTAGTTGGGGATTGGTCCTGCTCTGAGCAGGGGGTTGGGCTAGATACCTCCTGAAGTCCCTTCCAACCCTGATATTCAATGATTCTATGAACACACATCAGATCCAAACTTCAAGATGGGTGGCTGTGTCAGGTGCTGGTTGAGATTACTGGGCATGAGCATTATGTCCATCCCAGCTCTGCTCTCATGAGCTGATATAGTATTGAAACTGACAGGGTCCCTGGCTGGCTTGGCTTGAGCAGCGTTCTGGACAATTTCAGTAACCTGCTTGAGGGATTGTGCAACATTGTGCACATTTGGGCAACCCAGCAACACTAGTGGGTCACTCAACAAGAGAAGCTAGGATTTTAACAAATGTGCAACACTCCTTTTGGAAGTCTGATTGTTTTCTCAGGTTCAGGATGTGACTCATTCATCTATTTAAGTTAAAAATAAATGTTCAGGATAGATTTCCACATTGGTCCATCACTTTTCTCAGAGTTCCTTTTACTCTTCTTCCCTTCTCAATGACTTGGTTTTGTAGCAGAAATTAAAGGACAATTTGGAGAAATGTCTCCTTTGGTAAGTTGTATTAGTCCATTAATATCTTGGTGATAGGGGAATTGGCCTGTTTGGTTGAGATCATTTTTTTTTCTTTGCATTGCTGTTAAATTGCACTCATAGGGCTCATTCCTGCACAGAGCTTAAACAAGTGTTTGGCCTGCAGACAGACGGCCTGGTCAGACTTACGGTGATTAACATAGCTCCTCCCAGTTCTGTCTAAGAGAACATCTTGTTTTCATTCAGGTGTATAATCAAGGTTAATTAATTACCCAGTTACGTTGAATTGAAAGGACAGTAGAGCCTCAGTTTTACAAACAACCAGTTGTATTCAAACCCTATTTCATGATTTTTTTTGGGTGGGGAGAGAATCACATAACAAAAGTGATGAGGATGAAAAACAAGTTGACATCCCTTCATATTCCAACACTGTCAGTACGTTGGCAATTACTCTGCAGTGGTTTGAAGGACAAGAAGAAAGCAATGTAGTGCACTGCTGTGCTGCCACTTATGCACCATACCAACTGTGGTTTTGTGATGTTAATTGTATGAACTCCTCAGTCCCCAGCTAGCTGATCAAATAAGGGTTCTACTGTGTAACGAAAACCTAATTTTAGTATTGTGTGGATCCATTCTGGTTTTCAATAAACTGCTTCACTTGGATTAAAAAGAACCAGCCTGGTGTTTTTCATCTGGACTGTTACTAGTGTACTAATGCTCCTTATCTAATACAATCTCTGTCCCTGAAGGACGTGCACCATGGGAATGGTACTCAGCAAGCTTTCTACAGTGATCCTAACGTTCTTTATATTTCACTACATCGCTATGATGATGGAAACTTCTTCCCAGGCAGTGGAGCTCCTGATGAGGTAAGAGCATAAATAAACAGGATACCTGCCCACCATATAATTACTGTGATTGGCACCCTGGATTTCATTGGTAGAATCTGCGGCTGGTCAGGAGGGAGATGCATTGACAAGACTGGGGGGACTTCCATAGGTCAAGAAGTGAAATGACAGAGCACTGTAGGAAAGCTTGTACTGCCCTTGCTCACATGAATGTCTATTAATGCTTCTCTTAGAACCCATTTTTGTGTGTTTCTAAAGTCCTAACAATGCCATAAAATTTACATTTTGTCCTGGCAAGGAAAAATACACCTTGGTAGACCATCTTAGTCAAATAATAAGGATGATTGCAGGATTGATTCTGTGATTGATCAACAAGATTAGTCTCTAATAAGTCATTATTGGACAGTTGTTCAAACAGGCACCTTTACTTAGCACGCTAAAGTCTTCTTTTCATTGGGGAACACAACTTCACATGCATTTCCTTCCTTCTGACAATGCAAGCTTTTTGTGAGACTAAACAAGAGAGTGCTTATGGTTTTACAATTATTGCATGGGCTCACCAATGCTCTGATCTCCTGGCACAGGCTTGGGATCCATCTCTTTTACTCCTGGCCATGCACTGTCATTGCTCAGAGGAGTGAGTGCTGCATTTGCACCTGCTTTTCCTGCATCCAGAAGCTTGGATATTGGATTTTTAGATACAGATTAATTAGAACTGTTGGACAATATCCAAAACATACTCTTAGAAACCCATAAGCCTTCCACAGACAAGGCATGTCAACTAGAATAGAAGCATTTTTCTATTTGGACTTCCACTAGATGGACACACACACTCATCAAGTACTATTTTTTTCATTCTACATTCAGCCTTCTCCTTCAAGAAGCTCAGCTTAGGCCTGTCCTTTGGAAGCGTACCTGTCAGCTATTTCTCTGTTCCACCGTTTATTCTATTACAAAGGGCCTACTTTAGCTTGTGGACCCTCAACTGGTTTTCACAAGAACACATAACTGTCAATGAAAAAGTGAATTTTGTTTTAAAATAGCCATTACATTAGTCTGCCTGTCTTGTCTTAAGCAAGCCAGAAGTCATTCTTTGTACAGAATCCTATAGCATGATGGTTCCCAACCTCACTGTTAGCTGACCTCATTACACAAGACCGGATGTTTGATTTATCAGAGTGGGCTAACAGAAAATGATTGCTGTTCACTCAGACAGTTATTTCAATTTGCTTGTAGGTTATTTATCCCTATTGCCTAATAAATTCTACACAGAACTGCAAATGGAGAGAGAGAGGGGAAAAAAAGAGGTCATGAAGGTTCGCTGTGTTTAATTTAGATAATTGGTAAAGTCCGCAAAGACTCCATAGTTTTGACTAATATTGATTTAAACAAAGTTGTTTTTTCTAATGGAGATGCAGTTATAAAAATCTGTATACGTGATTCAAAGGGCAATTAAAATATTTTAATTAATTAACTATATTTATTTTGAAATGTTGGTAATTTTGAAAATCCATAGAATTTCTTGCCCTGTCAGTTTTATCCTTTCTGTTCTGCACATTTTGATATTCCTTCTAGGCATCTAAAGAATATAAAGCACAGCCTTGTTTTATTACCTCGTTTGTGCATTATAATCAGAGCCAGCGACAAAACAGTTATGCAGTGTTTAACTGATGCTGCAGGATGGACAGGGAGTGCAGACTTACAGACCTCGGCTGCACTCATATTCATGCTGAGTCTGTAAAATCATTTAATAATGTAATGATTGTTTTGTCTAAAATATAAATATATTGGATTGGAAGGACACTCTTTAGTAGACTATAAATTGTGTAAAAAAAAAAAAAAGGGGGTGGAGCATAAAGTGGTAGGGTTTCCTAATGTTCTCGCAGGAATATTTACAAAATACAGTTCTGCCAAACAGAAATTTTAATATAGGAAATATTAGTAGATTATGTATTAAAATTAGCTGGATGGATGGACAGACTGTTTTCTAGTAGCTAGTATTTACAGTAAGGCAGCCAAAGAAAAGTTTGACTCCCAAATTCGGTAATTTTTCTAAACTGATATAACTATTTATGTAGTTGTATAGTGCATCTAAATTGAATCTCCAGATTAGTTGTATTTAGATAGCAACACTATACCAGCACTTCACTTTAGATAGGAGATAGAAAGGAGGTTCACATTTTTCTTCAGATTAATTACCATAAATGTCGTGTGTTTATTTTTCACCTGTCACCTCTAATAAAGTTACATACACACTGTGATTATGTTCACAAATGTGCACACAATGATTCATATACTACCAATAACCAGTTAGCTCTGTGTAACTATTTGTTGCAAGTCATATTTTCCACCAGCAGAGGGGGCCCTCACTCTGAATAAACTGCACTTGTAGCTGAGTGAAGAAAATTCACATAATAAAGCAGGACTATAAAGTACTCCTCTGAGTTTGTTGATAAAGCTGAAGATGAATTATAGAAAACAGTTCCTTCAATAGGGCAGACTGTCCATTTGAAAATGGAAAAGGCGCTGGTATATTAATGATGGGACTCCATGCTTAGATAACCCACAGTTGTTGGGCCACCAGTGGTCAAATCATAGATGTGTGCACCACTTTCACATAGAATTGAGCATTTGTGAGCATGTGAAAGCTGCCTCCCTTTGGGGAGCCAAAAAGCTCTGGAAAAAAAGAAAGCACCCCAACAATGTGTTCTAAATAAATCAGTCAGTCAGGAGCAGAGCAACTCAATGGGATTTAAAGAAATGGCAGGCTGCAGAGATATATTGCCAGCATCAACAGAATTTCCATGAATTTAACACATATTTGTTCACTCCTTCATTCCTTTTCTCAGGTCGGCACAGGACCAGGTGTTGGTTTCAATGTTAATATGGCGTTTACTGGTGGCCTCGAACCACCGATGGGAGACACCGAATATTTGACTGCTTTCAGGTAACATTCGAGCCTTCCTTTCACAAAACCCAGGGCCGGTGCAAGAATGTTTCACACCCTAGGCAAAACTTCCACCTTACACCCCTCGTGTTCCCTCCCAGAGGCGCCCCCCTTGCGGCAGCTCCTGAGGTGGCACCCCCTGCCCCAGCTCACCCCTGCTCCAAGCACAAGCGCCCCGAGCATGCCGCAGCTGCTTCACTTCTCCCGCCTCCCAGGCTTGCGGCGCCTAAGCTGATTGGCGCTACAAGCCTGGGAGGCGGGAGAAGTGAAGCAGCCATGGCATGCTCGGCGAAGAGGTAGGGCAGGGGTGAGCTGGGGTGGGGAGTTCCCCTGAGTGCTGCTCCCTCCACTTACTTGCTGCAGGCTGCCCTCCCCGCTCTCCCCTGCCCCAGCTCCCTCCGCCTAAATGCTGGTGGCAACCAGGGCAGCTGAAGATCCGGCCGCCGAGGTCGCTGCTGAAGAAAATGGTGCCCCCCAAATCCCAGTGCCCTAGCAGTCGCGTAAATGGTTACACCGGCCCTGAAAAAACCCATCTTAGCTGAAATCACATCTTTCTGCAGTGAAATCACTCTTCTTTTCTGCAACTTTCTTTTTCTTTTTAGTAAACTAAAAATAGGATTGCAATTGCTTGAGCATTCTGTGACTGTAGGCCAATGCAGAGAAAGGAAAGGGGTGTGCCTGGGCATAGCAATGGATCTGTGTGAGCAAGATGCCGAATGACTGGCACTTATTCATTGCTCAGCAAAAGCTCGGCTGGTTTGGTATACAAAATTACAGTAAGAACATAAGAATGGCCATACTGAGTCAGACCAAAGGTCCATCCAGCCCAATATCCTGTCTACAGACAGTGACCAATGCCAGGTGTCTCAGAGGGAGTGAACCTAACAGGTAATGATCAAGTGATCTCTCTCCTGCCATCCATCTCCATATTCTGACAAACAGAGGCTAGGGACATCATTCCTTACCCATCCTGGCTAATAGCCATTAATAGACTTAACCTCCATGAATTTATCTAGTTCTGTTTTAAACCCTGATATAATCCTAGTCTTCACAACCTCCTTAGGCAAGGAGTTCCACAGGTTGACTGTGTGCTGCGTGAAGAAGCTTTGGTGAATAAGCTCTTCTCTGGTTGTACACACACACTCACTCACTCACTGTCTCTCTCTCTCTCTCTCTCTGTCTCTCTGGAGATGGACCCAGAAAGACTTTTTGCCAAGTCATTCCAGGTGCAGTTACCCTAAGGCATGAGTTACCATTGCTGAGACCAGTCAAATTCTTCCGGTCCAGTCTGTTCAACTGTAGTCTCTTCTCCTGGTGTGGGAGATTGCTCACGCAGCTCCCATAACACTGGCACTGCAGCACTCCTGTTCTGCCCTGCCCTGCCCATCTCATACAACCAGAGTTAGCAAGGTGTAGAAGCTGTGTTAGAAATGCTTTGAGGGATAGGGCGTGGGGGCAGCAAGAATGAAGAATGGGACAGGAAGCCCTGGAATGGGAGAACTGAGCAGAGGGATACCCTGAGTGTCCCATTCGGTAACACTGAGAATTATTCTGCAGCTCTCTTGCTGATGTTTTGCTTTGCCTTATGCTGGTGACCTCCTGTTCTCATCCAATATATGCCTTTGGTACTCGAGATCATGTTAGCACATTCTGATTTTTCGCCTCCTTTGACCCAAATCTGTCAGAGGGAGCTGAGTCAATATGGCATCAGTCGTGTTCATCCCCTTCCATTCAGTTAAACCTAATGCATTCTGATGTCCCTCTGGATTGTGAAGACCATGGCTGGATGGGATGGGGGCATGGTGGAGAGAGTTGCTCTCCATAGCGTCACCCCTTGCCAGCTCTGAGAGTCTCTTAACTAGTTTAATGCTCCATATCTTTTATTATGGGAAGTTCCTGGGGACCAACCAAAATTGGGCTACCATTGTGTTAGACACGGTATAAACACAGAGTACAGCCCCTGCCCCAGAGAGCCGACAGTCTTCAAACCCCTTTGAATTGACCAGGTGCAGTCACTGCTCTCCACACGGTGGCTGACACAGACACACACAATCTTATAATACCTTTTAAAAATCACTGAGTTTTCCAACTGCCTTTCGTTCTTGCACAGGAATTTGTGAGCAGACTCTTCTTTTCCATTCCCATTAGTCTCATCTTCACCCACCACAACAACGCTAGAAACCAGAGTGATGTGTGATTCCACATGAATCTGCTGTATTTGTGGGTCAATACCTGGGCCATCCATGAACATGTCTTTTGTAGCTCTGTTCCAGTGTCACCGCTGGAGCACTGCATCCTGCACTTTGATCAGCCTTGCTGCTCTACTGGCATCAGACAGGCAGGCAAAATGATTGTATCAGTACAAGTCCTATGATACAGCAGGAAGCCACGGTTGCAGAATATTGTCACTAGCTCAGGGTGTCTGACTGAAAATAAGTCTCTCTCCACTGTCTTGAGTGTTTATGTAACTGTGGGAAGCAGCTCTTTTGTAGAAACATTCTCTTCCATTCATGTTCTGTCTTTAGTATAGGTGACTTTCTAGGTCATTCATTTTGCTCTGCTCTTACCATTTATAAAAGGATTAAAACAGAACAAGACTGTGCAGTATGGTAGAAGATGACTTATCAGAGCCTTGACTTTATCATATTGTCGGAGGGGATGCACAGAACACTGGAGCTTGTTCACTTGAGAGAATTTTTGTCTAGTAGCACCTTTCTGGGACTCTGTTGAAGGTTTACAGTAGTGCTTTGTTGAGCTGCAAGAGGAAAGCTCAGGGTAGGCTGATGCTACATCACTGATGCTTTAGAGCAGTGGTCCCCAACCTTTTTGTGGCCAGTAGCACATTCATGTTTTCAGAAAAGTGTGGTGGGTGCCAGCAATTTTTCAAGGCTTATTTTGTATTTGTACATTAAATAATACAAAACATCATATTTAACATTACACAATATATGAATCCATAAGATAAAAAGGGTAATTTTACATGTAAAAGGAATTAATTAAATTATTTGGCAATTACTCTCTCACCTTGCCATGTGAATTTGCTCTTTTTTATCTACCTGTAAGAAAAATTAAGAAGTTTTACAAAATAAATATCATAAACAGTTTTCATCTTATTTATTTTAGAAAAGTAAAACATTGTTGAACTGTTGGTCCAAATATATTTATTATTCTTAATTTAACAGAATGAAACCTGCAGTCCCGGAGTTCTCTGTCGCCAGCAGGCGCGGGGCCATAGTTTCTCTCTGGCTTAAGCCATGGCCCTGCGCCTGCCAGGGACCGAGAACACCGGCGCCCGCAGCCTGCAGCCCCAAAGTTCTCTGTCGCCAGCAGGTGCGGGGCCACGGCTTCTCTCCGGCTTCAAAGCTGGAGAGAAGCTGTGGCCTGGTGCCTACCGGGGACAGAGAATACCAGCACTCGCAGCCTACAGCCCCGTGCCTGCCAGGGACAGAGAACGCCGGTGCCCACAGCCTGCAGCCCCGGAGAAGCTGGAGAGAAGCCATGGCCCCGCATCTGCCAGGGACAGAGAACACCGGCGCCCACAGCTTCCAGGCCCCGGAGTTCTCTATCCCCAGCAAGTACAGGGCCGCAGCTTCTCTCCCCTGCTGGGCACTAGGTGGGCGCACATAAATGCCCCGGCAGGTGCCATGGCGCCTGCAGGCACCACGTTGGGGACCACTGCTTTAGAACTTAGTGGAAGTCTGTAGTAATGCACTTTCCCCTTATGAATGTGGGCAGCATAGAAGGAAAGTATGATAGATACTGTCAAAATTATGGAATAACAGGGTGAAATGAGGACAACCAAGTTTGACTAAAGTGTTACATAATACACTGGTACATAGAGGACCGTGTGTGAGACAACACGTTCCCTTCTAAATATTTTTACTAGTTTCTTTCCATGTGAAAATATGTATAGGTTCGTGATCTGACGTATTTCATCTTTCCCAGAGATCGTTCTGCATCTTTTTCTACAATTATCAGCTGAAGTGGTTTTCTGACTTCAAGTCAGGTTTAGTGGACTTCTGGCAAATGTCTGCATAATTTAGGGCAATGTAAACATGCAAAGTATCAGATGCAAATATCTTGACATTTTTGAAAATACACAGATGGAATATCAACTTCATGAGGTTCCATTGCATCTTTTCAATCTAGTGGAACCAGTAGCATTATTTCCTTTACTCAGTGTGTGCATATTTTTATCTCATAAAAATATTAATGTATTTTACTAACAGATAGAGATTTAACTCAACAATTTTTTAAAAAGATTACATATAATTTATATAATTTACAATAATTTATAATTAAGTAACTATCATTTATCTTCCCATTTTCCTCCACTTGCAGGAGAACAATGATGTTATACTATTGTGCAAAGTGGAGGTCTTTTTATCCTAGCACTCAACAAGATTGATCTTTTCATTCTAGGAAAAACCTGTAGCCCAGAGCTGAATGGCAAATTGCTATTATATTTTAATTGAATTTCAAGGCTGTTGGAAAATTGTTCAGAATAGTCTTAAAAAAAATAATGTACCCAGCCATTGCCTAATTGATGCTGACACTTATTGACCAGAGAATATGGCTAATCAGCGTACATACACCAAACATGGTCATGGCCGTCATTTTGCGAGTACTGTTGTGAGGAAAGTTACTTGCCCGACCAATCTTACACATAGTAACACCAGCCACATACACACATGCACACACCTTCAGCATAGAAGTTCAGTTGGATTCCTTTTTAATCTTATGCCAAGTTCTTTCATGATAATACATTATCAAGTGACCTTTTTAAATCTTAACCAGCTTCTTTGAAAAACATTTTCCTGAACTTTTTTTAAATTTTAATGTAAAAAATGCTTTGAAGTTTAAAATTTATAGTCCCCTGAAAGTTAGACAAGAGAAGGGAATGGGTCATATATCCTTTTTGTGTGTGTGCGCGCGTGCACCCCATGAGACAATACATGCCTTTAAGGCAGCACCTTGTTATTCCGACCCATCGAATGCCACGTTGCATTTGCAGGGAATCAAACCTAAGATGAAAAAAAGATAAGAAAATTGGCCCTAATGAAATCCAGAAGAAGCAGGCACTTGCACCATGAACTTGGAAACTCACGGCAGAGAACTGAACTTTAATTCAAACCAGTCCAAATGCCAAACTGTGAGGCTTTGAAGTCTGTAGAGGAATCAATGAAAATCCTTTGAGCTAGGCAGAGATACTGATGTACTCTTTTTTTACTTTAACTCCTAATATTCTTGACTACATTGTATTTAGAAAGGTACCTTTCTATATAACAAGATGAGGAAGAAAAAATGTGCAACAATGGCTGGAATTTTAAAGGTCTTGACTGATGCGTGGGTTTGATAAAAAATATGCATTCGAATGAAGAAGTAATTTGGGTACTTGGCATCATAAAGTAATCTACTTATGATAAAACAAATGACTGCAAGTTAAATTCCTAGTTTTCTTCAAGTTCAAAAACAATTTCAGATAGTACCATTTTCCTAGTTCCAAAGGGAAATTCATAATTTAGGGTTAGGATTTTCTATTGATCATTATACCAATAACCTGAAAATAAACAAACATGTTTGAGCTAAAAGAACACGGAGCACTTGTTGCACCTTAGAGACTAACACATTTATTTGGGCATAAGCTTTTGTGGGCTAAAACCCACTTCATCGAATGCATGCAGTGGAAAATACCGTAGAAAGATATATAAACAGAGAACAGGAAAAAGTGGGTGTTGCCGTACCAACTCTAACAAGACTAGTCAATTAAGGTGAGCTTTTATCAGCAGGAGAAAAAAAAACTTTTGTAGTGATGATCAGAATGGCCCATTTCAAACAGTTGACAAGAAGATGTGACTAACAGTAGGGGGAAAATTAATTTGCAAACTGGACACCATTAAATTAGGCTTGAATAAGGACTGAGAGTGGATGGGTCATTACACAAAGTAAAAACTATTTCCTATGCTAATTTTTCTCTAAGGTGCCACGACTCCTCATTCTTTTTGCTGATACAGACTAGCACGGCTACCACTCTGAAACATGTTTGAGCTAGAAGTTTGTGTTAGACAGAAGAACCAAGATATCTTAATACCTTGGGAAGTGGAAATAATTAGTAATTGTGTTTTCAGTTGTTTCAAAAGCAAGAGTTAAAAATTTCAGAATTGTTTTATCCTGAGCTGTGCCATTTGTACTATCCATAACTGAAGGCTGAAATCACAGACAGCTGAGAACATGAGTAGATTTCACTTTGTTCTGAAGTCGGGGTGACATCATTATTGATAAATTTTGAAAGAGATCACTTCAACCACCAATGGGCATTCCATATGACAAAACTGATTTGGTATTTCTTTCAGTGCTTGGCACTGTTCCATGGTATTGTAACAATGACTATGCTTGCTTAAAACAGTATAACATTATAATTTAGCTAACCATTTACTGCACTAACATTCCACAGCTGAATTCACCACTAAAGTATTTGTCCAATACAGATTTAATAGATTATGGCGAAGTGAATTAAACTCAAATGTATGGCATATAATTAAAATAATTTCTTAAATTATCAAAATGTTATTGGAATCCATTCTTGTTGCTACATAGTTATAGAACAAACTTTTGTAAAGTTCAGTTTGTTTCCTAACTTGTTTTATAAGAGGAAATAATATTCCTCTTCCTTAAACTCTCATAACATTTTAAAAGGTTATGTTTAATTACAGGGCGCAAACCTGCCAAGGAAAATCTTAGTAAAAGTGTGAAGATTGTGTTCAGGTCCTTATTACAAGGCTAGAACAATTACCTTTAACACATGAAATAAGGTTTTTCTAGCACCTTGTTGTAAGTCACTGTAAGAACATATCCACAATGGAGCACTAGCAGTTGTGTTGTCTTGTCTTTGGTTTACCTTGGCTACATGACAGTGATCTCCTGAAGCATTAATATTCTATGTATAATTTTATTTTAATGTTGTTCACCTTTTAATTCAAATTATAAGTCAAATGAGTATTGTTTGTTGGAAGATTCTTCTTGTACTAGATTTCTTACAGACCCATGTACATATCATAGAAAACTAGTTTTTTTTAAATAATCTATTTATGCAAAAAATATATATGAGAGATATGCAGAACTGTATTTTTGGAGTTTGGTTTGGTTTTGCTTCTAAGACTTTTTCCATAGAAATGTCACCTTTATATTTTAGATTTTATATGCTCTGCCTATTTATGTCTTAGCTAAATTCCTAAACCTATTTGGCATAATAAATTATTGTAGAGATGATTACTGCTACAAATGGAGGGCATGATTTAGAGAGCGAGATTAGTAACAGGTGTAGATGATGTTTTGTTATAGGATGCCAACAGTAAGGGAAATGTTTCTAAATAAAATAAAATGCTATGCATCATTTTGCAGCGGGCATCAATAGACCTAAAGATTTTAGAATTGTTCATCAGTTAGAAAATTTAAGTATTCTTTTCAATGAATTGTGCAATATTATACATAGTGATTTAATTTCTGACGTGAGTGCTAATAGATTTTAAAAGTTGCAGAAGTAGACAGATTAAATCAAAATTAAAGAAATTATCAAAATTTCAAATTAAACAATAGTGAAATCATTAATTGAAGGTTTACTACAGTGAATTTTAACTGCTGCATAACTGTTCAGCTTATTTGTGATTGTTTTAAGATTAACTGAAAAGGTTTAAGAAAGAAGAATGTTGCTTAAAAAGTGTAATTAGTGCTTGTAATTTATATAATTCACAACATTTGAAGAAGAAAAAATGGTTCGAAGCATTCTGTGTTGCAATTCTCTTGGTTCTTCTGACAGTCCCAGCACCCACCCCAAACAAAGGCAGAAAAAGCCCATTCTGTATAAAATGCTGCTTTTATTCCCCTACCTTTCTGTCTATGGCCTTTGCAAAATACACCTGTCATTGCAGTATCAAGGAATCACTTCTAATTTCTCCTGCGTTTTCTTCTGGGGTTCATGCTCAATTTTAGTTAAGAGTATTTTCCCCCATGTACTTAATCTTCCAAAAAAAACCAAAACAGGTATGTTAGGTGCATCTGACAAAATGTTGTCAACAAGTAAAACACTAGAAATGCAGCTCAGTTGCTCTGTGGCTTTTGTTCAAACCTTAAAAAAGATTCACATATAAAACTTGAGCCTAAAGGAATTTTTTTTGAGAGCAGTATTAGGGAGTAAAAATAGGAGGTTAGAATGCAATGAGTGTTTAAACATAGGGTAGCTGGGAGCGAGGCTCACAGGTGGGGTAGACAGACTCACGATTTCTAAAAACAGCAGTGAGGACACTGTGACTCAGGCAGTGGCTCAGGTTCTCATGCCCACTGACACCCTGGGTATGAGCTCACGTGACTAGCCAAGTCCCACCAGAGCGGCAACATCCACACTGCTATTCTTTAGCACTCCAGCTCGAGTCCCATTAGCATGAGTCTGTCTACCTGGGCTGAGAGGCTCTCTCCCAGATGCACTGTAGAGATTCCCATAGAATACAGTTAGTACAGTCAAAAATCATGTGGATGGTGCCATAGGCCCCAATCTTGCAGTCAGATCAGTGTGGCTGGAGCCCTGTGCCCTTGCTGGGACAGTGGGACCTCTGCATGGGTGCCAGCATATGCTTGATTAGATCCAGTTGTAGAACCAGGGCAATATTTTAGACCCCTTATTTGTCACGCCAATCGTGTCTTATTTGTGAGTTTTTGGAGCAGAGATTGTGTCTTCCTAATGCATTTATCCAGCAGGTAGCACATTGGCACCCAATCCTGTTTGCAGCCTTTGGGCACTACTATAAAGAAGGGAGTAATACATTTAAAAACAACAGCTGACCTAAGACTTGGGCTAGAGTTTTGGGCCTGAGACATGAATCAAGGAGGGGATTCAGGTCTGGATTCCAGGGCACTAAAATCTCATGTGCTGGGTTTCATGGAATTTTGACCACAGATTTGATCAAGCATTGTTAGCTTAGGATTCTTTGTTTATTTAAAGCTTTTTGCATGAGATTTTAGCTGCATCTGAGTGGGAAATCTACCCACTCTAAATTTTGTATCAGCCTAGAACCAAAATTGGAGGAGGAGCGAGGCTTGGATCCCAGGATTTCCATCCAAACCCTGCCCTCAGATTTGTCAGGTAGTTCAGACTCTCAGTTGTGTTTCTGGCCCAATTCTAATTACACTGATTGTCCTGGACAGGTCGTCTGCAGCTCAAATTTCTCAGACTTTTGAGGGCCTAATGATCACCTGAAACGTTATTCCAAATATTGAGCAGCACTAATTACCTTTTAAAACATTAGATATTTGAAAGCAGCAAAGAGACTTGTGACACCTTATAGACTAGCAGACGTATTGGAGCATGAGCTTTCGTGGGTGAATACCCACTTCGTCAGATGCATGGGACATGCATGCGATGAAGTGGGTATTCACCCACGAAAGCTCATGCTCCAATACGTCTGTTAGTCTACAAGGTGCCACAGGACTCTTTGCTGCTTTTACAGATCCAGTCTAACATGGCTACCCCTCTGATACATTACATATATGCAGTAGTAGCCATTAAAAATCTTGCATTTGCCAACTATTACAATACTGTTACCAGAGAGATCTCCTTTTTTAAATAAAGGGGGAACCAAGAATCTCAGATACTTGTGTGTGTGATAACTATTGGCAAATACTGACTTTTAAGGGTAACCATGGCGCTTCCTCTTTTCAGTGTGTTCGAATAAGTTTCATGTTCTTAATTTTCAGCAAACTCTTAGCAGTTCATATGAGTGTGTGTATTCTTCATGCCACTAGAGGGTATCTTTTAACTTCTGTCAGGTCTGCATGTAATTGATGAATGCCACTGATGATGTGAGTAAGATGTGCTTATTGCTCACCTGAAATTTGCTGTTACTTCACATTACTCCAGTATGCTAATATTTGGAAATCAACAGAATGGTGTATTCCATGATGCATAAAAAAGAAAATAATTGTCAATCACTGGTCATATCAACTGTTTGTATTGGCATGTTCCATATAGTGTAATATTATAATTACACAATTCAAAGTTGCTTTTGGTTTTCACTTTGATTGGAGTTGGGGTGACACCACACAGCAGGAACAAATACTAGCAACTCTCAAAATATGATAACCCTAGTTCTGAAAAAATCTGATGAGTTTAGCAGTTTTCTTTTGGCTAGAAACTAAATAGCTCAGCAGTACTTCAAAGCACAGAAAAGGAAACCTTTGCCACATGCACTTGCTTCAAAACTGCTGCTTAAGTTCTTTGTGAATGAGGTGGTTTTTACTTAGAATGTCTGTGGGTTTCAGTAAAAAGATTTTCTTGGCTTTAAAGTCATAAGCAAAAAGTCCTACTAAGGCTTTATTAAATAATAATGTGTGTGGAGGAAAAGTTTACATGGCAATAAATTCATTGAGGAAAAAATTAAAATCTGGTCTTTCTGGAGTTATGACAGCAGTTAAAAGCCCTCTGCAGTGCAGCAAACAGCATCATCACTCAAATTAGAACTGTGACCCACAACCACTGCAAAAAAACATATTTTTTCTGACAGAGTAAGGAAATTGAAGTAGTTTCTTCTCTGTGTCTTTATAACAGTGCTGATGAACCACCAGTAATAAATGCAAGAGCTCCTTAGATTACCATGGCAATCTTATGTGAGGAAATGAAACCAAAAGACTTTTGTCAGACCACACACTACTCAGTTTTTTCTTTTGCCGTTCTGAAACTTTTTATTTTTCCCTGTGCACAAATGCCACGTTGTTCACCTTTAGTGACCTAACCCCAGTTTTTTCTGGTGTACACTGGGATTCCCTTTGACATGGCAGACAGTATTTAAAGTCCTGTGAAAATCGTACACCACTTGCCATCGGTTCCTTGTGCCAGCTTGCAGTATATACTGGTAATACAGTAATACTGTAAAAAGCTTTAAGGAAACTAATATAAGTGCATAGGTATGATCACCAGTCCCATGTGTGCATATTTTGAAGAGAGAGTTAACATTTATTTTACACAAAATGCAAAATCACATGCTTGGCGATTAAGGGTTTTCCTAATTAGGAGAGTGAGTTAGAAACTGGAAATAGAGAGTACTGCCATCTCCAGTTTCACTGACATTAAGACTTCAGAAAGGTGGAATGTCATTACCCAGTTTCCCCTAGTCATTCCAGGAGTGTCCTGAATTCTTCAATAATCATAGTAGAAAATCCTATTTTATAGGGAATATGAGTTTTGTGTATCCTTTCTCTTCTACCATTCATGTCACTTACCAGTGACAGTGTGGATGATTGCAGTCACTCGAGCCAGTTTTGTGAGTGTGTCTCTGCTCATTTGCTGTACACGGAATACAAAGTGAGTGTACCATCGAACTGAGCCGTTTACAAAGGCATTCCTCCAAGAATACTTCCTGGAAGCTTTCCTAGTCACGGGATTTTGTGGGTCTGTAACATTTTTATTGAGGCAGCTTTGGTTCTCTGTTTTAAAATGGCATATTTTCAGTTCTGCAATGCCTTTACCAGTGAGATTGGCATAAACTGCAATTTTTTATTCCCTATTCAGCAGCTCATTTTGCCTAAATTTTCATCATGACATCTGAATTTTTTTCCAATCTATATTTTGAGTCGGAACTAAGGTTGGGTCGATTTTTAGGGGACAGGAAAAAAGATAAACCAATATGATAGTACCTTTGTACGGAATACGACACTGAGATTAGTATCTGTTGACACTTGCAGAGAAATATTTTCTGTATTCCATTTTAGTTTTATTTCTTATTCCCCTCTGACATTGTACCACTCTAAAATGGATTGAGTTGCTTTGTGTCTATATAAAAGTAGGTAAGTGAGATATATATGTATATATTTTTAATTTCAGCAATATTAAAGCTTCCTTTTGGTCTATCCATGTATTTATAGACCACTTGTTTATGGTAACACGTTATTGCCAGCTTTCGGTCACTTGTTCTATTACTAGTTGAGTGGCGGTTCTGTAAAGGAAAAGACAGACATTGTGGTTTTCCTCTGTCCCAGCCACACACAGCTCTGTACTGGATAGTGCTTGTGGCATGCCAGCCTTTAATTATGGTTAATGAAAACTGTGGGATGGAAAAAGTAAGTGCCTTTGCAAAAGCTGGAGAAGTATCATTGCTGCATCTGGGGAGACAAATGCCATGCAGGGAGGTTATTAAATTATGGCTTTTCCACTTAGTCACTGCCAGTTTACCCTATCTTTTCCCCTTTCATCCCTCTCCCCCAGTTTACCCTATCTTTTCCCCTTTCATCCCTCTCCCCATCTCTAACTTGACCTCCAGCACACAAAGAACAAAAGGTCTGAGATGACCAAACAGAGAGTCAGTCACTCCTGGAAATCTAAAATTTATTGCATGGTGGGCTATTTTCCTATTCAGATTGTTATACTGTTAGTGGTTGAAATAATCAACCCCACTGAATAAACAACATTACAAACTGGCATTGACTTCAGAACAGAACTGCATGATGTGACATACCAGTGTGCTCTGTTAACCAGTTCCTAGTGTTCTCATCGTTTGAGAAGAGAAAAGGGGAAATGACCTTTGCTAACTTCAAAAATGACGCAATTTATAATTGTTTGCTCAAGGTAATCTCAATGTTCCTCGGTTCGTTCAAGAGCCAGACAAAATAATCAGTCTGCCATTGTTACATTTTTGTTGCAGAACGGTAGTAATGCCAATTGCCAATGAATTTGCCCCAGATGTTGTGCTGGTGTCATCTGGTTTTGATGCAGTGGAAGGCCATCCTACGCCTCTTGGAGGATATAATCTATCAGCAAAATGTAAGTTGTAGCTTTACAGCTGGGCAGATCCTAAACTGGTGTAAACTATCATTGCCCTATTAACTTCAGTGGAGCTGTTACAGTTTACGCCAGGATTCTGTCTCCATTTTTAAATGTAAACATTTTCAGAAAACTGTTCGTACCTTTTGTCGTTTCATTGTGTAATACTCGGCCTCCTGGCTGAGGGGTGAAAACATTATCTAAAGTTGTGTTTATTTCAGGCCACCTTAAAAAATAACATGAAAAATAATTCTTTTGTTGGTCTATTGGTGCATCTTATTCTTATAAAACACGATTCATACTCTATTCTAAATATAGAGAAAGATACTTGCCAAATAACTGTGACTTTTCGCTCATGCAGAAATAAAGAAAAACAAAATGTGAAAAGCAAGCAGAGTGTGTTTAGCTGTCCATTCTTTCCTCCCAGACTCATTGTAAATAATTCAGGTTGATGATTTTACTCTCTGTCTTGGCAAAAGGTTATATAATTCAGATCTCATTCTTTTTCTTTGGGATCCACACCGTGCATTGCACAAACGCAGAGCCAAATGCTTTCCCGTTAGGCTGGTGTAAATTTGGACTCTTTCCATGTAATTCAGCAGAAAACAGGATTTGACCCAAAGAATCTAAAATCAGAAGGAATTTTTAGTGTTTTGTTGTCTGTCCTTAAAAGTCCTTTTAAAATTTTTTAAAAGGAAGTAGAAGTCATGACTTTAATAAAAAGATTTAAGTGAAATAGGAGAGCTGTAAGAGACAAGTTATTTAAAGGTATCCCCAAACACTTTATAAATGGTGATACCTTGTTTGCTTTTTTGTTGAATTTCTCTAATTGTATACGGCTCTCGTAATATGTAAAATTGAGCTAAGGGGAATTATTATGTCGTTGGTTCAGTCAGTGGATTTTGTCCCAAAGCTATTAATTAATACATTACAATACAATTACAATACATACAATATTGTTGCTGCAAAGGTGCTTGTGAGCCTTAGTAAAATAGAAAATAGAGAAGTCTGAAGGAGTAGGTAATGCCCTGGGTTTTTTCAGATTCTGAATCTGTCGTTTAATCCGTGTGGGGGGTTTTTTTAAAGTAGAATTAAATATACTGTGTGTCAAATGATCAAAGCCCAGGTGCCCCACAGATTTTTATAGCATGTTGTCTATGTGAAGAAGCTGATACTGAGCATTAGATGTCAGATACCCGTGAAACATTATAATCCATTCCCCCCCCCCCCCCCAAATAGAAGCACAAGCCACAGATGGTTGTTTTTTCCTCCTGCTATCTCCTATACTGCATTGATTCTGGAGAGCATATCATATATAATATAACATAAAGATCAGATAAGGTACAAGTGACCTCCTTCTAGTCTTTCCTTCCCTCCCAAAGTGATTATTTGCTACTATAATAATTCAAAGCATTAAAACAAAGTGGGGCAAATTCTGACCTCAGTTGTGCTGGTGTAAATCTGAAGTAACTCCAGTGACGTTTATGAAGGTACTCCAGATTTGCACCTGTCTGAGATCAGAATCTGTCCCTTAATGCATACATGTAATCGGATCCAAAGGGGAGCCATAGCTGAAATTCTGAAACGAATGTATTAAAATAAAACCTGGCTTATATTATGTGTTTAGTCCTCCCAGATCCCTTGTGGGTTTTTTAATATGATGTAATTCCTTTTATAATTCTTTGATCCTTTGCCAGGAGTCTGATTCCACTGTCAACCTTTGCCCTTTTGTTGCATTTCCTGTTTCCCTGTTACAGGCTTTGGGTACCTGACGAAGCAGCTGATGGGATTGGCCGGAGGTCGAATTGTTCTGGCCCTCGAAGGAGGTCATGACCTGACAGCCATTTGTGATGCATCTGAGGCATGTGTTTCTGCTTTGCTGGGAAACGAGGTATAAAGAAAATTAAAGGCATTGTGAATGGCTGTATGTTGACAAATTTAAGATGCTACAAGTTCAACAACTGTATTGCAAAGCTGAACATTATCAAAGTGCATTTTGCCAGCATTGATTAGGAAGTTCCTAAACTTCTGAAATTTTGATCTTTGTTTTTAGTCCTTCCTTTAAAGGAACAGTATCAGTGGAGAGCACAGATACTTTTTTAAAAAGCTTACCTTGCCACTCTTATCAACAAATTAAACAATAAGAATTGAGTGAATTTTAAAAGCAAAATTTATTTTTGCCGCTTGTTTGTATTTTGCATTTTCCTCATCCTGGACAAGGACAACAAATTAGTCATCCAAATAAATATGTCTATAGCCATTCTCTGGCCCTTTTTCTCCTCATTGCTGTCCTTACCCAGTGCAGTAGGATAGTGTCCTTTGTGCTGTTTGTTTCAATATTTCATTCCGTTTTATTTTTTCCTGCCCTCAGTTTTTCAATGTGCTGCAGATTTCTGTACTGAAAGTGCCTAGAGTATTATGGAAATTGTCAGTGGAAGGGCTGGAGCGTTTGATAGCTGGACTGGGGACTATTTAAGCTGTTGGGCCCCATGGAAGTGTGAAAAGCAGGTCTAGTTCTTGACATCCAGAAAACAGTTGAACCTTTTGGTATGGGGAAGCCACTTCCCTTTCTGTTTTGGGTAGGGATGGTAAGTGTATGGAAGGAAGGAATAGAATTCCTCATTCCCCACCCCAGCAACTTTTGATGGCAACCTTATTGCTCCCTGCCACTGCATCCAACAACAAGAAATAAGTACATTATAGTTGGATGTTTCTACCAAAATTCTCAGCAATGAACTAGTTAACATTAGAATTGTCAGACTGGAGCCCTAGGAAGTATCCACTATTAGCTCAGAAGATGTCATTGTAGCAAAAGCTCTCAAGAGCCTTTCAAAAAGTCAGTGTTGAAGATGAGTGAAGAAAAGCAATATCACTTCTATTCATTGTCTGGATCCTACACAGCTGAGACTTGCAGCAGCATGCGAAAGTGATTAGATATATTTTCAAACTGGAGCTATGCTATTAAAGTGGGATATCATCACAGATTGAATCAGTGTGCTGTGTGAATTATTTTGGGCTGTCTTTTCGATTAAAGGATCACCATGCATACTTTGCAGTGTATTTAAACACAAAGGTCTATTTGTCATTCTGCATGGGATATGCATGGATAACTCCCATGCAGGGCTTGGTAGACCTACTCACCCATGCTCAATACAACTGCAAACTGATGACATGAAGGCCCCTCATTCAGTGAGTCCTGAGACATCCAGACAAATATGTAATGAATTCAACCAATCTTGAAAGGCCCGGACATCCCTGAGAGGAGAAAAGGAAGCAATCAAGACAGCCTCATGTGGGATAATATAGAGAGGAGCACCCCTGAAGGCATCTTCCTCAGCTTCCCCAGAGAGCGAGTCTGACTGCCCATCAGGTGAAGGAGGATGAAGAGCCTTTGCCTTCCTTGGAGGAAGAGAGTTTGTTCTCTTGTCACCCCTCCTTGCTGAAGAGACTACAGAGGCAATAGGTGGAGGACTATAGGGCCAAAAGCCTCCAGGTGCAGGCCATATGGAGGAAAACCTGAGTAATCTTTCAGTTCTGGAGCTGTCCAAGTTGAGAATCAGGACTGCAAAGCTGACATTGAACCATTAACAAGTCATAAACCTCTTTGATGTGGAGCTGCAATATAACAACAAGGGACCTGCTTTTCACTGCTCCAAGAAGTCCACAGTATTGGGTTTGATTCTGCATAGAAGCATGGGTGACATATATCTGATAAATGACTGCTCCAGCCAGCTCCATAACTGTGGAGTCCAGAACATTAAGGGCACTTCTGCAAGGAGAAAGATGATTCTGGAGAAGATCTCACTAATAAATCCAGCGGACCCTGGTGAGAATAGTCAGGACATCATAACGCTTGTTCCAAATTCTCTGAGTTCCCCTCTACCAGAGCCTTCAAAGGCTGTTGATTCCTTGAGCTTTGGCTTGGCAGATTTGTCACATGCCCCAGTGGGGATGATTTTGCCAGCCAGTCTCTACCCAAGCAGCTCTATCCTTCTTTTGGTCCCTAGTAACTTGGGAACCAGCCATAGTGGCATCCCACCCCATTGTTTGTCAGAGCCCCTCATTCTCTGTACTACAAACTCTCAGACCTCTCATCATCAGAGGCAATTTCCTTGGCTTCATCCAAACCTTAGAGCAAAACTGCTCTTCTGCAGCCTCCCACCTTTGCAGAACACCCAGTTTAAAGCTCTGAACAAGCATTATTCTCCAGTGATCAGCTTGGTTAGAATCATTTTTTATAACACATCTTTCTGAGTTTAAGTGCTCCAAAGATTTTATTTACCTATATTATGTCTTGCCAGTAGTCACTTTGCTAGGTTGAAATGGTTCATATATTTAGACAATTTAAAGAAGAATGTTTGATTTGTTGTGTTTTGATGGGTTTTTTCATTTTGTATTTTTTGTAATTACATCAGAATATCCATAAAGAACTTAAAAGCTTTTAAGGATGGACCTGTTCTTGTTTTTGATAAGCTGGTTATAAGACTGTGCAGATACCATGAAAATGTTCTTTTACTTACACACATCAAAAAGCAGGAAGCACTGGTTTTATCAAGGTCTTTTATAAAATCTTTTTAATGCAAGGAAGTTGGAGTGAGCCACCGTTGCTGTATCCTGCGGGCCCTTTGATGAATTTTGATATACAGTGTGTTAGACAATTTTGCATGCACGCACATGGACAGCCAGCTGTGGATAGCAACAGGCTGAAGGGGAAATTTGCTAACTTAAGATATGACTAAATTATATAGTGAAACCGAAGGAAATGAAGGGGGAAATGCAGGCCTCACAAGCTGAAATTAAATTCATCAGCTGAAATTAAAATTTTAATTTTAAGAAAATGTCTGTGTGGTTGCAAAGCCTAGAGCCAAGGATAATTCCCAAGTGTCAGGGAAATTAAAATATAGTTGTAACTACAAGCTTTATGCATCTCAGAGTATTTTAATGTAAAATGATTTAGCAGCATCAGAAGTTAAATATTTTTTTAGTTACCATTTTTTGATTTGTTCAAAGCCACTACAAATAATTTGACTATTGTTGGAAAAAATAAAGGTTGTGGAGGGCAGGATCCACTGAGGACTTTTTCAATTTATGTAACTTATGGCCAACAAGCTGCAACTTTTATTAAATAGCATAATGAGATGACGCCTAAAGGCAACGTTTGCTAACAGTTCCACAAAGTAGAGGAGGCAACAGCAGCACAGAACAGACACCTGGCCTCCCTCTACCTTCAGTATTCAGGTACCAAACATGCTAACTATCCAAGCTCTACCAGGCCACCTTTATTTCAAAGCCCATGTCTACCTGTGTTTTTACACAATTTAGATACTGGGCATGTTACTGCATCTGGAAAACACCAAATGTTGCAATGAGATCTGAGAGTTTGCTGAAGTACCAGCCTTTCCCAACCACTCCAAGGATACCAAACCACCATTATCCCCGCTAAATATAACTGCCACCTAGGAAGCAACCTTTGATGCACTGGACTCTAGTGTAGCTTGTATATGCCACCTGCAAATCACCCAGTCAGTTTTCAGTACACTCCCTATTTCAGTGTTACAGGTTACATCTGAGGTTGGATTATCATAAGTAATCCACTCATGCCTCAGCATCTTTCCATAAAAGAAAGCACAAAAACACTCCATTCCCAGCTGATGTCTTTCCTGACATGGTCCACCAATCTGTTGGCACATCTTCAGGAGAAACTCAGGGCTGAGTTTCAGTACAGTCCAATATCACTTAACTCAAATGAGTAATTTGAGGTTTACCCACAATCAAATGGGGTGGGATGGGGTCATTAACCGGAGCTTGCACATGATGGTAATCTGACGATTCCATGACATGCACCACCAGGTGCTCGGCTTAAAACTGGATTCTGTCCAAAAGGGAAGCCAAGCTGTGACTGCCGGTGCTGAACAGCTGCTTGTACCTGGTGAATGATGCTGTTGCTTAAAATCCAAACTATATCTGAAGACCACTGAAATAGTCTTTCCAAGATTAGGAGAAAATGCAGGCACAGGGTCTCAGCCAGGATGAAGAATCATAGTGCCAGGACAGATAAGTATGAAGGGTTGATTGACCCATCTGGAAGAGGGGACACTGTGTCCTGTCAGATGTAATCTTGAACCTAGCGTAACACTTCTCATCCAGTTCCTGAACATCTTGGTTAGGGAGCCTGACCACAGCAATACCTATCAGGAATGAAAGAGACCTCAGTGCTCCGTGGTCTGAGTTCACCAAGGCCAGTTGTACCCTAAGAGTGGCAAAGTGTTAGTACTGCATGGGGGAGGGGAGTAGAGTTACCAAGCAGAGACAAGACGGTATGGTCTACAGGGTGCTGTGGCCTGAGATGGCTGTAATAGGGCAAGCCGGCTCACTAAGCACCTGCTACAGGGGAACCAACAATCCAACATCCACTTGGTTCATTTTGAAATAACATTGTTGCAGGCCAAAATTTCAGGGATAAGAGAGATCATTCATGAGGAGACTGCCAGGCTGAGGCCCGCTTCAAGCCCTAGTCACCCACTCACCACCCCAGTGCACCACCAAAGACTGCAGAAAAGATTGTCTGAGAGAGGAGAGACTGTCTCCCCAAGACAGTTGTCTGGACAGAGCTACATAATACTTTGTAACAAGGGGTTTGGCAACCAACCTACCCCTCCTCCATCCACCACAACATGAATCCGCAGCAGGTATCTGAACAGCCAGCCAACCACACAACGTGGCTGTCCGTAACCAGCCACCTCAACACATCCGGGTATGGCATGAAGGAATGAGTGAGGTAGTGTTTCTCAAGCTCAGCAGTGAACTGCTCTACTTGGTGAGGGAGATTGGCTGAAAACTCCCAAGAACTTTGGTCACCCTACACTGAATAAAATGCTCAGATCTGGCCTGATATGGCTGCAAACACCGTTGGTCATTTCTCAGTGCCACTCCTGTCAAACACCTCCAGGCCATGGTTGTCCTGGCTTCGCTGTGGGCTCTGGCCACCCCTCTCAAGCAGCTGCTAAAACCGCCTCCTGAAAATAACATTCAGCAATGCTATTAATACATACAGCCATGTCAGGCTCTGAAAAGACAGTGTAAATGTTACACTCTAGATCATGAAGGGGGAAGGTCCTGACCAGCTTTGGAACCTTGGGTGGGGTCCTGCACATTGGGTAATAAACCATGTGAATTTCAACCTTTTTTCTGTCCCACATCTCATTACTGACATGGTAACAGTCACTGGTATTGGAGAAGCAAACTCCAGTGAAGATGGAATAGTGTCAATCCTCCTAGAAAACAGAGCTACCAGTAACAGAGTGAAACTGCCTGGGCCGGTCCTCAGACCCCACACACAGTGCCAACGTTGGTAGTCATGCCCCTTAAAATAAAAGGTTTTAAACATAACAAACAAGCTGTCAATAAGCAATTGTCTTAAACCTCTTCCTAGCACATGAAGATGATTTCCTACAGCTCTGCTTCAAACGTGGATAATTCCACTGCTCACAGCAGTCACATCATAAAGAATAACACACAGACAGAGCAGCTGCTAGGCTACAGCTCGGAGCCCAGCACTGCCTTTTATAATGCTGAGTGCACTGCTACATCAAGAGAAGTTGAGGGTATTCGTAAAGAGCTCAGTACAGTTTTGTACAAATGAGGTGAAGAGGAAGAGTTTCTCCCAGAGTCAAAAACAAGCACTTGGCATAAAACAAGAATCAAATATAAATTGGTTCAGCCTGTATCATTTCTAGTAGGCAGATTTTTCAATGATACTAGTTTTTTGACCTGGAGAAGAGTTCTGAGAAACTCAAAAGCTTGTCTCTCTCGCCAGCAGAAATTGGTCCAATAAAAGATATTACCTCACCCACCTTGTCTCATTAATATTTTTTTTAATTTGGGACAAAATTGATTCCAGCGCTCATTGAACTACCATACAAATGGCAACCAAATAGTCACAAGCCAGGACTTTGGGTGGAGAGTTGGGGGGGGTCTGTGGCTAAGCTGTGGTACTATGAATTCTTGGCTGATAAATTGTTTTTATGTTGCTGGGCTGTGGCCAAGGTCTCCAAACATGGCTAGTGAGGGTGGGTGCTTCCATTTGTGGGCGCCTAGCCTCAGACATGTTAAAGGAGCCCACTTTTCAGCGGTCGGACTTTCTGAAAATCCAGCCATGAAGGGATGTTCCAAGTTGGGCACCGGAAACAGCAGTCATTGTTTGAAAACCTTGGCCTGGGAGTTTATCTGGTTGTCAGAGCATTTAGAGCTTATGTGAATGAAAGCCAAATAATGTGTATAGCGCACTGGAAGCTACCCAGATGCAGTTCTGCCTGCACAGCCCAATCCTAGCAAGTAGCCCTCGGCTGTTCCAGTTCTCGTTTGAGTAGTGTTGTGAATTGAGCTAGATTGCATTGTAGTCTTGTGCTACCACAAAATTAATATTAAATAATAATAAAGGGAAATAATACCCACAAAGGTATTGGTTAAAAGAACAACAAACAGACAAACTCTTATTTTCCCCTGTAATATACTCCAGATATGATCTCTGTTCCAGAGGAGACATACTGTTCTGCTAGCATGATGTAGTATGAACACCTAACATGCCCCTTTCAGAATCATGGATATGCCATATTAAAATATTTGTAATGTTCCTGCCTGTGGGCAAAAGAGGCTAGGGGTGACACTCCCAGAATTGGCAGATCCCGTGCAATTGGTGTGCACCTTCGGGTATCCTCTAAAGATAAAGGCCCCCCCCCCCCCCACCCACACACACAGAGCTCCCTGTACTTACTTGGCAGCATGGCTCTCTGGAAGAAGCCTTTATAATCACAGTGTGCTTTATTTGAAGCAGGATTTTTCAGTCTTAATGGGAACTGAAGCAAGTGCTGTAGATATAACAATAGTAGCCGAAATGCCTTGATTGACTTTATGAAAGGGGAAAGGATGCTGTAGCTTTTGAGGAGCATTTTTTCTGACTGTGAACGGACTTAACTCAGTATAAAATGTTAGCCCAAAAAAAAGTTTTTGCCCCTCTGTATGCAAAAAACGCCCTTGTACTGCTGTCCCTGGCAATGTCTGGGGCTGTTGGAACAAAATTAGATTGGTTAGTGCTGGATCTCTCACTTCCTGCCCTGACTCTTTAACTAAACAAACCCTTTGACAGAAGTCCATTTGTTCTTGATTTGTGCATACGGGAGAAGGAGGGGTTTTGACATTTTGTTGCTCAAATCGCCATACCCTCGTTTTCTGCGTCTTCCAACGCCCAAACTGATACTCTTTTTCCTGGTGTTTTCATATTATCACTTCGAACAGTTCAATGTGTGTTTTTTAATTTTTTGTATTGGTTGAAGGCTACAGGATCAGAATAGGATATGGGCAGAGTTTTAGATCGTGCTAGTTCTCATGCCACAATTGGATTATAGGGCCCTTTGCTACAGAATGCAGTGTATTGTGGTGCTATCTGGTTCCCCTCCCACCCTCGTATAATTACTTGCAATGCAGCTTCTAAGTCCTGTTAAAGGCATATTGCTTTTTCGGTCAGCTGGCTCCCTTTCCCCACACAGCTCCTCCTGACTGACAATGGAGGGAAACAGTGTGGCTTTCCCAGTGTCAGCATATTCATGGCATGCTTCTCATCTGAAAATTTGGAATTCCTTTATAGTGAACAGTTCTGGCCTTCTTTTTGTCTGACATGAGGAAAATCTATTCCAGAAAAACAGAAGAAAATGTAATCAAGGGAGAGTTTAGAGGGGGAGTTTCCATGCTTCCTTTCCAATCTTTCCTTCCCCTTCCCCCAAGCGCCAAAAGGTTCTGTGCATGCCGAGTGAAATGGTCTATGCACTGCGTGCCATTTACTTCTAAGGGGCGTGCGCAAGAATTTTTTCACAGTAAATGCATTGTTGTTGGAAATTCACTGTTCACTAATGCATCAAATTAAATCTGACTCCTTGTAACATCTGCAATATACTTACCCATGATGTGGGAGATGGCTACAGGTCCTGTGAAATAGGACAGCCTGCATATGTTTAAACTTGAATTATGTTATGTTTGAGATTGTTGTCACTATATTGTGTTAGATTCTAAACATTGCTGTTCTCCGTGAGGCTTGACCTAAGAATTATTGCCCAGTTAAGGGGTGATTGTTTCTTTTAACCAACACAGGTATGCCGCTGAAATCCCTAGCATAGATGCAATTGTACCAGTGTAACTGTGCTTATATGACATCTGACAAAGTGGGCATTCACCCACGAAAGCTCATGCTCCAAAACGTCTGTTAGTCTATAAGGTGCCACAGGATTCTTTGCTGCTTGTGCTTATACAGGCCAGGTCTACGCTATAGATTTTTGCAAAGCCAGATTGATATTGATCACAGGTGTGAAGAAGTGTGATTTCTGACTGGCATAGCTGTGCCACCAAAAGCCTCTAGTATAGACAGAGTTATAATGGCAGAACTGAACTTTTGCTGGTATTGCTTATTTTGTTCAGGTCAGCAAAGGGAAGAGACTGAAATAACCGAAGCCAGCAAAAGCTCACCTTTGCCAATATGAGCTGTGCCTACGCTAGGAACGCTTGGCAAGTGTAATATTCTGGGGTACCTATATCAAAAAGCATTCATAGTATAGACCTAGCCAAAAGTAGAGCTTATGTTGTTTGGGGGACCTGTCGTCAGCATATTTACGCTGATACAGTTGCATCCACCCCAGATGGTTTTGCCAGTATAACTATACCCTCATCAGAAAAGCTTCTTTCATTGAATCATAGAATATCAGGATTGGAAGGAACCTCAGGAGATCATCTAGTCCAACATCCTGCTCAAAGTAGGACCAGTTCCCAACTAAATCATCCCAGCCAGGGCTTTGTCGAGCCTGACCTTAAAAACCTCTAAGGAAGGAGAGTCCATCACCTCCCTAGGTAACCCATTCCAGTGCTTCACCACTCTCTGAGTGAAAAAGTTTTTCCTAATATCCAACCTAAACCTCCCCCACTGCAACTTGAGACCATTACTCCTTGTTCTGTCATCAGATACCCCTGAGAACAGTCTAGATCCATCCTCTTTGGAACCCCCTTTCAGGTAGTTGAAAGCAGCTATCAAATCCCCCCCTCATTCTTCTCTTCTGCAGACTAAACAATCCCAGTTCCTTCAGCCTCTCCTCATAAATCATGTGCTCCAGCCCCCTAATCATTTTTGTTGCCCTTCGCTGGACTCTTTCCAGTTTTTCCACATCCTCCTTGTAGTGTGGAACCCAAAACTGAACACAGTACTCCAGATGAGGCCTCACCAAAGTCGAATAGAGGGGAATGATCTCATCCCTCGATCTGCGGGCAATGCCCCTAGTTATACAGCCCAAAATGCTGTTAGCCTTCTTGGCAACCAGGGCACACTTTCTTTGAGTTACTCTAGTTGCTAAACATTCACGCATCTCTCTTTAGGGAAACAAAGATGTTCCCTTGCCTCAGGTATTAAAGTTTTTTTTTTTTTTATCACCAGGGTTGAGAGGTGTGAGTTTGGATAAGAACAGAGACAAACAGTTCATGTCCTGTCTGCATTTAGAATGCAAAGGCTCTTGAGCCCCAAAAGACACTCTTATGTGCATATAGTATAAATTCAAATGTAGGAACTTTTTTAAAGTTCTGTATCACCTTTCAACCTGCAATTTCAATTCTGTCACATTATTCTCATTATTTCTCACTATTTAAGGAGGACAGGAAAGAAACCAGCATCATAGAGAATAAGGTTCATAAAACAATTCTCTACACACAGTAACTTTAGCACAAATTTCATAGGCATTAAATCCATGTGTTAATCTTTCTCTGCCCTGGTAAGATTGACCCAGCAGATAGTAAGAGCTACAAAGAACTCCTTATGGAGACGCTACCGGTGGCTTTGTACTTAAGGTTTTGTGCAGTTTAGAGTTAAAGCAGGGTTTCGGTTCCTTTGTAATGGACGAAAAGTCGTGTTTGTCATAATCAAAATTAGGACATTTACTCGGACGGCACAAATTTGATTTTTGGGAAAGTTACAAGTAAATACATTCATTAGATTAGGAGTTCAAAGGAATTTAAAAGTTACTCTTTTGGCTGGTATCTAACTTTTTTCCCAGGTCCCTTTAACCTGTAAAAATGGCTTTGTTTTTACACTTCAGACTTTACGTAGAAATAGATCTACATAGTATCTTATATATAGGCTTTAAGAAAAAACCCCAGCAAAGTTATCAACATTCTCCCTCATTAATATTTCTCTGTGTGCCCAGTGACTGACAAATGAAATATGTTTGTTGACAAATGAAAAGTGGGGAAGACTGTAGAACAGGGCTCTGCCTAGCTCACCAAAGCAGAATAGCTATTCTGAGAGTGCTTGACTTCAAAGCTCAGGCATCCTTTCCAGTTGCACATGTTCAAAGATCCTTAAAAGCAGGGCTCCTGTCCTGCACTGTTTCGGAGCTGGACACTAGTGGAGCTCTTGCCCTGTGGACATTAGGAGGCATGTAGATATTCAGTCTGTGGCCAGCAGCAGCCTTGGGCCACACAATGGCTCATGGCAATGGGGGAGTAGTGGGGAAGTATCCTGGAAGAAATAGAAGATGTGGTATAAGAGGTCATGTGAGAAGGAGGTTAGAGAATAGGCTGGGAGTTAGGAGTCACTCAAATTTAAACTGGATTGGCGCTCGTAACTTTTTTTTAATATTCTGCACATACAGTTTTCTGGGGGAGCTGATAGATAGCTCATGCTTTTGAAAACTCTCATCCAGAGCCTAAACTTTTCAAAAAGTACACTATATGTTCATGGCAGTGAATAATTTAATTCCTCAAGTTTTCCATTCAACTTCCATTCATTACATGTAGTACAGCTGTAAGGCTCTGTGTGTGTGTGCATGCACATGCAGAACTGAAGTATAGAGTAATAAGAAGACTGTTTAGAAAGTTTTGATATCCAGACTTTTAAGTAGGATCAGATAATGGGAATCAAAGAAGGGGACTGGGCACTCAGTACAGATTACATATATACAGTGTCTTGAATGCTTGGATACAGAGTATATACAGTACTATACATTTGAAATTCTCTATTTCTATTCCATTTTTTTCAGCTTGAACCTCTTCCAGAAAAAGTCTTGCAGCAGAGAGCAAATGCCAATGCAGTGCATTCCATGGAAAAAGTAATTGAGATACACAGTGAGTATATATAAGCTTGGCTCAGATAATTCTCCTTTGAGCTGTCTCAGACAACACTATTTTGACACCTCCATCATTTTAATGATGATAGTAAATAAATTCTCCCGAGGTCTGCTAGATTTACTTCAGCTGGTTTGCTGATGGTCAACGTACAGTAAACACACCCTGTGCAACCACGAGCTGAACATGCAAGATGCAGAAGTGAACAACTGTGTAAGAGTGTCTACACAGCTCACAGCAGCAAGCCTCCCAGTACAGGTTGATAGATGTGGGCTCACACTAGTGCTCTAAAAAGAGCTGTGTAGATATTGTGCTTCAGGCTGGAGCTCAGCCTCTGAAATGTCCATCCACTGGGAGGCTTAAGGCACAACTTCAAAGCCCTGTCTGCAACTTTTCTTACCATGCTAGCAGAAGCCTGACTCACTGCCCCAGACTGTGTAGACATACCTGTAGTGTTCATACGTGAGGTCAGACAGCAAGATGATGTGTTTATCTTTTGGTTTCCTTTCTCTCACCCTAACCCAAAACCAGCTATAAACCCGAGTGATGCATTTCTCTTAGTAATCGTACACATAAAACAAATTGTGCTACTGTTGGTGAAGAAAGTGAGGTTAGGGGTCATTAGTTAAAGGAACTAAACACAGGTTAAAGGTCAAGTTTCCTCCTTGTGCTGTGTGTGGTGGGATGTATGGGTAGTGCTTATGTGCAGCCTCTCATGGCTGTTAAAGAAGTTGAATTGGGAATTGTTACAGCTTCTAATTAAGACTGAACATTAATAGAAGTTAAACCCAGCGTTGGGAAGAAGTGCTGGAATTGTAGGCTTGCCTATGCTTTTAAAAATAAAATGCTGCCCTGTCAGCATGGAGCACTTTGAACTCTTGTGCTAATGTTGTTTATTTGTAGCTCCAAGAGACCCCAAGCTCAATTGGGGCCCCAATATGCTAAACACATACACACAGGAGATCCTATCCCTAGGTTAGCTTATAATCTGAACAGAGAAGACAAATTGGAGAAGGAAAGTGTTGTCCATGTTTTACAGGTAGGGAACCAAGAACCTGAGAAATAAGGGCAAAATTTTCAGAAGTGAATAATTTACTTAGGAGCTTTAAGTCACATTGGAAGTTAATTGGACTTTGGCTCCTAAGTACCTTAGTCACTTTTGAAAATGGCTCCTAAACCATTTGAGTGTTTTTGAAGTTTGCCAGAGTGTCTTGCCCAAGCTCCCACAGGCAGCCTGTGGTGGAGTCAGCCCTTGAACCCGTTTCTCCAGTTCATTGCCTCAGCCACAAAACCGGTCTTCCTTTTCCCACATATTCTTCCTTAGCTCTAAATTTCTAAGGATTTTTAAGAGTCCAACTGTCCTTGTGCTGCTTCCTGACCTAAACCTGGCTCAGGGGTTGGTGATGTTATAAACATCTCCACAGCCAGGAATTACAAGGTTTCCAAACCGACGTGGGGCTTCAGGTGAGGAATAAGCAGCAAAAGCAGGTGAACTCTGCACTTAATATCTTCCACCTGTTTTTAACCATTCAAAGCAGAAGAGCAGTTTCATTCGCAACCAGTGATTCAGCTCTGGTTTTAGATCCAAAGTTCGATTAGAAGGATGCTGGTGAAGCATATTCAACAAAGTCTTCAGCAGCGCTGGGCAGAAGTTCGTTTTCGCGTGTTTCTTCCAGCACTGAATGGCCATAGAATCCAGGGTTCTTGGCAGACAGTAATTCTGACTTCGACCGTGTTAACCTGTCAGCCTCCTCATTCCACTTTCATTTTAAATGCACCTTATTGTCTGAAGGAGACAAACAGGGGTAAAATCCTGACCCTCCCCAACCCTCAAGCCAATAGCAAAATTCCCACTGATTTCAGTAGTACCAAGATTTTACCCTGATTTCCAAGAAACTGCTTCGTTAAGAGGACGTTCCATTGTGCTGTGCCCAGGTGTAAAGTTCAGACATACTGGAAAAATTGTTGCCTCTAAATACTTCAAATGTCTTAGCAAACAAACTGTTTGAGCTAATTATATGCTGGTTTACATAGCTACAGTAAACACTTAGTTGAAAGCAGATCTTTATTATGACAGCACCACTGTGATAACATATGTAACAAAGCAGCATGGCACTAAAGCCAGATATCAGCTAATAACTGTACTGTTGCTGTAGAATTAGCCAGACTGTTTATCACTGTGAATCATCATAGTTACAATGTAGAAGTAAACTGGCTTTTCCATATGGAGAACTCAGCTTCTCGCTTCAGGAGGCCATCATTACCTCCAGGTTGGCCAGCATATTTATCAGATAACCAGATCTTCAGACTGAGCACTCATGTACCAGATTCCTTTCCGCAGCTCTTGATACTAAATTGGTCACGGTGATGATTTTAAAACCATGTCTGTATTCCAGTCTTCTTGTTGCCAGGGCTGCAAAATTACTGTGGTATTTTCCCCCTCACTATGTTGTGAGCCATAAAAGCAAATGAAGAAATACACTAAAAGTGCTGATGAACTGTTCCGTTTTTTGAACCATGATCTCTCCCTCTGTCTTGAGACTTTGGGCTGCACCTCTCTGCTGGCAAATACTAGAGGCAGTTCAGACTTATCCATGGGTCTCTGGATGCTTTGCCACCTTGACAAAGGTTTTTCTGGCCATGCAGACAGAGCAGTGGTGCAGCACTCCTGCCTTTATCTGTTGCTAATTTGGATTTGGAAGCCAGACTTTGGGGTAGCATGGGGTAGTATCCTCCACTTCATCCCATCCCCAGTCTGTGGGGAAGGTACTTTTTCATGGATAATCCTCTGAACTGAACCACACTAAGTCTGTAACTTCTGTGTCTCTTTTCCCCACTTCCCCCCCACCTCACCCCCAGCCCAAACTCAGCATGATCAACTCGGCTGAATGGAGCAGGCAAAGGCCAAGAGATGTTCCATGTTTGAGGGGAGCCGTGGAAAGGGAGCTCTGTTCCAGTTCCTCCCAGCCCACAGCTAGGGGAAGGAGCACAGAGTCTGGATGGCTTGCTGGGGGTCTCTGCATCCTCCCACATCAGCCAAGACTCGGGTTACCATATTTCAGGCTCTCAAAAAGAGAGCACTGGGAGGGGGGATACACTGGGGGAGCTGGAGGGGAGTGCCTGCAGGAGGAGTACTCACTGGAGGAGGGGGAGGGGCAGTGTCGCTCCCTGTCAACCAGCTGGCGCAAGCCCAGGATGGAGCGACAGCTGTCAGTCAGTGCCTCCCTGCGGGATCCTTACCCCAGGGCTGCGAGCTGGGGGCCTGCGTGGGCGGGATCTGGCAACTGTGGCTACAGGGGAATGGACCAGTCAGCTGTCGATGCAGGAGAGGGACCAATCGGGAAACGTACCAATCAAAGCTTTTTCTAAACTGCAATGTCTGCTCAGAAACCCCCCTGGACATTGCATGTTTGAAAAATCTGCCCAGACAGAGGACGGAGGCTCAAAAAAGAGGCAATGTCCAGGAAAACCTAGCCAAGACTGCTCCAGTGCCACCCGTTCAAGAACCTCACCACCAGGCTGTAGCTCCCTGCTGCAACCCTGAGAGTGGGAGAGCCTGCCCTTAATTAGTACAGATTCAGGCTGTATTTACTTTTCCTTGTAGGCTGCATAAGGCTTAAGGAAGAAGGGTGAATGTGTCTTCCCCACACAAACCCCAGCCCCTTCATAGGCTCTGGAGAGGAGGGATGAGACAGGCTCAGATGTGGTTGCGTTTAATTGGTAGGTGATATGATTCCTATATGTGTAGAGAGAGCTTTTCAAAAGTGCCCAGCGTTGGTTTTGAAATACCAGTGGGAGTTTTAGGAAAGGCTTCAATGGGAGCTCAGATAGGCCAATGCTGAGTGCTTTGAAAATCTTGCCCATAATGTTTCAAATGTCAGGCTCTGTCTGAATGCAAGATCATGGTGACACTGAAAGCACCAAGCCCTGAGCCTGCTCACTTCTCATAATAACTAATAACATCATAACTTTGTGGTACAGCAGCTGGCCTAACAGCCTGGTTTTATCCTATGTCTCACTTAGGCAAGTATTGGCATTCACTCCAGCGTTACTCCTCCACGGTGGGGTACTCCTTGATCGAGGCACAGAAGTGTGAGACTGAAGAAGCAGAAACAGTAACAGCCATGGCGTCTCTGTCAGTGGGTGTGAAGCCAGCTGACAAGAGGTGAGTTCCCTTCAATTCCATCAGTCTAACAGATCTCAGAGATGGAAGCTGTTAGTAGTGAGGGCAATAATGTGTGTAACCATCTGGTGATGCAGTGCAGAGTCTGACTTCATCTTTTTGTCATTTCCTTTTAACTGAACACGTTCCCAGTATCGTCAGGGTAATTATTTCAACAGTGAGTGGCTCCTGCCCCTCTGTTTTATTACACCCTCTCAGACTAGCCAGGAGAATGGTGACAGTGCCAACCATGTCTTACTACGTTATACTGGTCCAAAGCAGCCGAGCACACGTGTTCATCAAGACTGGAGGGGAGTCAATTCTTCAGTGCAATGATGTTGAACTTTAGAAAACTTGGAGAAATGCTGCTCTTTCCACCTGTAGCAGACTCTCCTAAAAGTTTAAAAGTTTAATTCTTAACAGCCTGGGTGAGTAAAACTTACATGGGTTGGTAGGGGAGGGTTCGCAAACTGGGTTTTAGTGGGAGTTTTGAGGAAAACACCCATTAGTGCACTAGAGAAAGCGTAACACTTTTGTACACAGCACACTGTAAATTTCTCATCCTTGTCATACCCCTACCCCTTTTTCTTTTTCTCCTTCCCCCCATCCTGCCTCCTTTGGGTGAAATTGTTTACAGACCAGATGATGAGCCCATGGAAGAGGAGCCTCCCCTGTAGCATTCACCTTTGAGCTGGAGTACTCCTGTTTGTTCGTCTTTGTCTTGAAGCTCTGCCAAGAAGCTTTCTCCTGTTACTCCTGCGTCCTGTCATGGTTTTCTTACAGAATACAGAAGGGACAACCAGGTGTAAAACACAGCAACAGAAAAATCTCTCCAAATAGATAGATATACACATATACAGTATATACAGAAAAGGAAAAACGCTGGTGAAGAGCAGCAGTGTTGATGACAAGCACGTATGCTGGGCGCTCTTCCTCTGGTTCTCAATGGAAGCCGTAAGGGGAACAAAGCCCATGAAAGTCTTTGGCAAAGTTGTCAGTTTTTTTTCTGAAAAAAATAATTAAATCAAAGATTCAACAACACAAAAACAAACAAACTTCATTTAAAACTGGTGCTTAAAGTTTGATTACCCACAATTCAGCAATCTCCTTTTGAACCACTCAACTCATCTTGTAGTTTTGTTTCTTGGATTTTTTTTAAAATGGCTCTCACCTAGCTGTGAGTCAGACATTCTCTTCAAAACCAGAACAATGCGAGATGGTGTATTTTTAATGGGGAGGGTGGGGGAAAGAGGACTAGTCTATATATATATAGTCTTATATAGACACACACACACACATTGAAAAAAATACAAAAAAAAAAAGAGGAAATGGAGCTCAGAAGGAGTCGGCTTTAGTAACTCCAAAGCCATCTGAAAATGAGTTTGTGCCTTTTTTTTAATTGAGCTGATGGATTTGGTGCAGCTGGATATTCTGAAGTTTGAGGAACAATGCCTTAAGAAAAAGAACAGCAGCAGTTTGTCAACATATTTCCTCTGGGAAAGCCAAGAACTGTCATCAGGAAGGAAGACTGGTTTGTGCTGGCATGATTACTGGAAGCAGGCATCAGCTGGATAGAGCATCTCCAAAACTGTCTAAAGTTTCGATTTTTTTGTTTTGTTTTATTGCCATGGGAAAAAAATTAAGGTAGTTGCCAAGGAAGTGGCAAATACTGTTGGATCTTTGAAATTCAAACAATTTTGAAAACAAATTTTCAAACATTTTCTCTCTCAGACATTATGTAGAAATTGAATTTACCAATCTGGTTGTTGAAGCATGCAATAGACACAACTGCAGTTTTAAGATTGGAATACTTTTCATTAAAAGCAACTAGCATGAGATACTGCTTAAATTGTTAGGTATAAATATATATATATATATATGTGTATAATGTATATTACAAATGTATTCCAAGCTTAGAAATCTGATTCTTATGAATTATTGATAAATATTTATAATGCATTTATATAAAATAAATATATATAATAAATGCAGACTATAAAAGTAGCAATTGAAAGGTCCCTAGTGAAAGATTTATTAATTGGAATTGGTGCTTTTGGAGAGGGATCTAGTTTGAAACTTGAGCATTTTCAGACTACAGTTTGGAAAGTTTTCAGACCACCAACACATTAGCCACTGGGCAACTACCCTAAACATTTGTATTTTAATTTAAGGTTTTCTAACAAAAAATGAGTTTTTAAGCAAGGATTATGAATTTGCTGTTAATTTTTATATTGATATTTCACAAAAACCCTAAAGAAGCCTTGTTTGTGTGACTCTTACATTTATTTTACATTTGGCAGTTGTTTTTCTGAACGGTAACAATGTCAACATTTTTCTTCCCTAATTCCATGCGTGTACATTACTTTCTGTGGGGGCGGGGGTTAAGTCTTTTGTACAGTGAGCAGCTTTCCACAAGTGTAAGGAACTGTTGCAGGTTGCCAGAGTTTATTTTCAGAAAGCGTGCATTTAACTAAAAGAGGGGAATCCAATGGTCTCTTGTATGATACCAATGATTGTATATTTCCTCAGTTCTGTGATAGAAGCTGTGTAAAGAAAATAAGAGTTTTACCTTAAGCATAGTAGTATTACAATGGGTGATGTATCATATCCTCCATGTGGATTGTGGCAAGGATTATATATGGCATTAGTAGCTACCATGTTGAAGGCTTGCCAGACACTATTGAGGCAACTAGCATTCACTCACACACACTAAGCATCTTTCTGAACCACCATTGTTAGAATTGTAATTTTAGTCCTCCAAAGAACTTTTTTTTTCAAATTTATTTTTAAGATGAAGTCACTGTTGGGTGAGAGAGTTTAATCTTCAGCTCCATTGATTTTTCCCTGTTGCCTTTCGGAGCTGGCCCTCAGTATAAGCAGATAATCCTTGAGTTGTGGAGTTAGGTGACTAAAGGAGACCAAATTGACACGTGTACCTTTTCAAAGAAGAGTAGGAGAGCACAGATCCCTTATCTGAACAACCAAGGGTATTTTTAATTTTTTTTTATTATTATGACAACTGATGGTCATTTTATTACTTATTTTCCAGTTCTTGAAGTAGCTGTTTTTCATTCCATTCAGAACATACTAAATTCAGGCTTGTGGAAAGAATTTGAAACATACCATGCAAGTGCAAGAGGGTTCTTTGCTTTGTTTTATAATGCAATTTAATAAACAGACACTACTGTATTTGAGTTTTTGCTAACCCAAGTACATTTAAAATTATGAAACGTTTTGGTTATTAGAACTGTCTTCAGCATATTCTAACGGTAAGGTTTATATATAAAAATGCAAAAAATGTGTATGCATTGTTTTTTTAAATGACCACTTTGCTGCTGTGATCTAAAACGTAATTTGGCTGTGGAATCCTGTGATTTCATATTTTAAATCATTTACCCATTCATAAATGTTGGCAATATCAACATATACATGATACCTTTTGTATCCAGACCTTCGTAACCTTTTTATTTTTCTTAATTAACAATTTTAGTATCACTTGTAGAAAATATTTGTGTTCCTCTTTCCTTGTGAACAATTGCTGACAGATTGAGTTGATTTCTTTTAAATTAGATGATTGGCAATAGCCTGAAATATTCAGTACCCTTGTCACTTTCAAGATGCATTGTTCATTTATTTCAAATCATTTCACTAAGTTATTACCAGCAATGGAAAGACTTACCAAGACTTTACAAGTCGTTCGTCTACTCCAAAGTCTAGATCACTTGGATTGGCTAAAACCTTACTTGCCTAAACCCACTCAACAGGCCACATCTGGGTGCTCTGTGGCCTGTCTGACCTTGACTGTTACAGATAGAAGGGAAAGGAGGTCCTCGTTTTGGAGACCACCATTTTTTCACCCCTTGAGCTTTTGGCCTCTTCATTTCAGTAGCCTTCTAAGAGAATGTGGGTCAGTGAGCATCCAGTCCTGAGGGGAATGCTAGCAAACTCTCTGGAGTAGCCACCAAAGAGGTGCATTGCAAAGAGATTCAATGAGCACTCATTCCCTTTCCTTACTACTTCCCCTCCTGAACCCAAACAGGATGCACTTCAGCTCCACCAGCAAGAGACCAGAAGTTGTGCATCATTTTGTAGCCAAGCCGTTGGGGTGGCCCAGTACAATAATAATTTTTTTCTTTTGCCTGTTTGTTTGGAAACGAAGCAACATCTTCAAATTGTCTTACAGAGAAGCAAGTCCCAGTTTGCAGTACACAATTGATCATTTTGTTTTTACTTTCAATACAAAACATTCCTTTATTAGTCGCAGTCATGCGTTCATTCCATTCTTCCTTTTTGTAACTTTTTGGGCCCACATGTTTTATGGGCATTGATATATATAAATATATATATATAAATATATATGAATATATTTTTTTAAGTTTCCTACACCTTGAGGTTGCATGGTCTGTAAGGTTGGCATGTCTTTATATTGTATACAGATTTTGCACGCCAAACTTGGCAGCTTTGAAAAAAAATTCCCCTCTTGTGGGATCAGCAGAGACAAAAGTTGAGGCAATTTTCTGTCAAACACACACGCAGTATGGAAGGAGAGTGGAGGTCGGGGGAATTGCATCTTACTGAACTGAAGAAATTGTGCTTTTTATTGTAAAGAGATAAATAAAAAGGACTACTTAAACATTTCTCATTTTAAGAAGAAAAAGTTTATCTAGCACTTGTGACTTACCAATAATGGAGTTTATTGTATTTATGTGGCAAACAGTGTTTTAGGGAAACTACACAGAACACGCAAAGTAAACTGCCTATGTCAATTTAAAACAAAAATTTGGGTTTTTTCTTTTTGTTGATTTTTGTTTTGTTTTCTCTGGGAGGGTGGGGAGTTGGGCGCGTCCCTTTGTTAACACATCTAGTCACTCATTCTGAGAAAAAAAGGATGTAAGGCATTAAGTCTTCAGCACAGCTGTGTTAACTTTTTTAATGACTTTGAAATGTCTCACTAGATTTCACTTTAAACAGTCGTGTACTGTGCAAACACTGTGGTTTAAAATAAGACTTTACATCAAAAGGAATAAAAAACATTTCTTTGTGATGAAGCTGGGCTTGTTCTCAGCTCTGCTTCATGTACTTTGATATTGATGAAAAAGTATCCTATTGAAAGAAAATAAATAAACACTTTTCTGTGCTCCATAGTGGAGGCGCTATTTTCCAATTTATGAGGATGACAAACTTATATATATAATATATATATATATATATATAAAAATATAAAAAGGGGGGGATGGGTTTGATCATTATTCACCCAAGAGCTTATTACAGATATGTAGTATCAAAGTTGTAACTATATTATATTCTACTTTATACCTATACATGCTCAGTATGATGTCACCATTGGTAGCAGCTACCGTTTTACTCTGTAATTTAGACACAATTTCACTCTTATTGTATGGACCCTACTTTAAGTGATGGTAGCATTCTTTGTGCTAAAATTTTCTAATGGTCCTTTCTTTTACTTGGTGGAGTTGGAATTTATTTTTCTCATTCTTGTTTTTGTTTTTGTTTTGTTTTGTTTTGTTTTTTTTTACTGGCCAATGGTGTCTTTCTCTGACAGTACCAACTTCAATTTCAACTTTATTAGGAGTCCAGTATTTTGTACCACATTATGACAACTTGTTATTCTTGTGGTGTAAATAAAGAGAAAAAGTTAATTATAGTACCATCTTTGTTTCTGCTAGTGATCTTCTTCATAGCTGATGTCTCCTATTTAATTGCTTGGATCAGTCTTGTTGCCCGACCATCAGAGGCATAGTAACTGTTCTGCCTGGTTCAATGTTTTCCAAATATTTCTTGGTCTAACAAAAGAAGTTCTGATATTCTGCTAGCAGCAATGGTTGATCATTTGAGTCTGTACACATTTAAACATATTTCTTATTACTAGTGAACTGAATGTAAAATTTCTGAGGTTAAACTCACAATTATATGTGCTGTATATCTTAAGAAGTTTCATTAACACCTTTTGGGGGAATATACCATCTGTATGTGCATCAGTAAGAGAATATACCACTGAGGCAATAAATTAAGCATTTATAATGTGTAAGAAAGTACTTCAGAACAGTGAATGCCACAAAACAACACTTGCTGTGTTAGTCTCAGAATGTAGGCCCTGATCCTGCAAACACTCATACATGTGCTTAACTGTCCACACATGAGTAGCTCCATTGAGTTCACAGTGCATGAAGTTAAATATGTATGGGTGTTTGCAGGATCGGGGCCTTCATTTTCTCCCAAAACATTTTCAGCTAGAAAGTCTGTCTTTCCAGATCTCTTGTGCAATTCTAAAAGAAGAAAATGAATACAACCAACATACATGCTACTCAGAAAACTTACCAGCCCCTTTTAATAAATCCTGTGTACTGTATGCAAACATGCAAACAAGTTGTGTATACAACTTATGTAGACTTATAATAATTTTAAAATTGTTCTTAAAGAAGCCTGCTACAGCGTTAAAACATTAACTGCCAATGGATGTGCTCTCAAAAACAAAAATGTCTTGCTGAAATTAATGGGCAAAGAGACACAAGTGTTTGCCTTTTATTGAGTAGTATGGGGCCATACGCTGTAGTTCTGGGGTTACAGAAGAGATCTGAAACAGAGCAGAAACACAACAAATGGTGTTTAACAGTGGCATTTCTGTAAAACAAAGTTCATCTGGGAGATAGAGGGCTTCGCTGAAGATCGTGGCGGGGTGAGTAGATATAGTGTGTCTGCAGTTTTCAGCGCTTATGACCCAAAGGTTTATTTTCATACACGAATGGGTGCTTAACATGGGACTTCATTCTATATCTTTACCACAAAGCCAGTGAAGTTGTTGGTCTGTTCAGAGGTCAGTTAGCTCATCAATTCACTGGACACGTTCCCATTGAAGTCAATTTCTTATTCCCCATTGGCTTCAATGGGAGCATAGTTAGGCCAACATTGGGTGCTTTTGAAAATCCCACCCATAATCTATAATCTTATATCCTAGAGGTCATGCACCAACGTTAACCTCCTACCCACATATTTTCCAAACAGGAAGATAGTTAACCCAATTAGGTCATCTTCTGTTCATGATCACATATAGAAACCTAGGAGGAGGAAGAGTCTCCTATCAATGTTCAAAAAAACTATCATGAAATACCATAGTCATGCAGCCTTCTGAAGTTATTCTGCATCAGCTGCAATAAAACAGAACACATAATTTCACCACGTAAGTGTGAAACACATGCCAGAATGAGGCATGAAGCAGGCAATAATGGTGATTATAGATAATGAAAATCTTCAAAGAGAGCATAATCTACTTCAGAGGTCTCTAGAGTGCCCATTACTGGAGTACAGAAGTGCTTCCCAAGTCAATTAAGTCTGCATGACAAAATTCCTCGCAGGCCTCTTGTGGCTTCTGCTCTTCCATGGTAGATGAGGCTCTGCCTGGGGTATTTCCTGTGCCCGTTCCCTCCCCCAATAAATTTGGCTCTGGTGAGAGAGTCTTGCAGCATGGCCGAAAAGTGGTCAGGCTCTAGATTAATCTAATCTTCTTGAGAAAATTGTTCCATAGCCCAATCCCATCAACAAAGAATGTCCTCTCTGATTCTCATGTTTCGCCTTGAGTGCTGCAAGATGCATTATCCTAGTGGAGCTGGCTGCCATGGTGGGTTGTGCCTGTAAATGTAGTCATTGATGGAGCCAGGGGGTAACCTGTTGATGGCCTGGAAGATCAAGACTAAGAGCTAGCCATGGGAGCCAGGGAAGGGATGAGAGCACAGGACTGTGGCATTCACAGTGGCTAATCCCACTGAGGACAGGGGCTGCTCCTGGGGCCTCCGCATTGCAATCACCTTCACACCCAGGTAGAGTTACAGCAGTCCAGTCTAGATGCTTCTAATGCATGGCTCACCGGGCCCAGGTGTCTGCTGAACAGTAGGGGTGAAGATTCCTGGGGAATTGGAGCCAGAAGGAACTCAACACTACAGAAGCTACTTGTAATCTTGATATGAAGTCAAACAGGACCTTGAAGTTTCACAGATTCCCCCAGTGGAAGGTGGAGTGTGGGCATGAGGATTGTAAAATGGTCATTTTTCTGGATAGTTTCACCCTCCCCTTCTGACCAGCTTCATTTTGGACTTGTCTGGGTTGTCTTTCTGTCAGCTATTCTTCAGCCAGATGCTGATCTCATCTAGGCATTGTGGTGGTGCTGATTAATTTTCAGAACAGGTTTCATCAAGGTGGAGTTGACAGCAAAGTCCATGGGTTCCCACCATCTTTCTATGCAGTTTAATGTAGACGTTGAAGGGCAAGGGGGAGACTCTAGATCCTGGGATTCGGCAGGTGCAGCTTTGGGAAAGGAAGAAGAGCAGTTGCCCATTGCTCTACTGGCTCATGCTGCAGAGAATGGCTGGTGCTGTTGTAATACTGCCCTGTGAAAGCAACTTTAAGATTGCTACCCAGGTCACCAACTTTCATGATTTTGTCAAAAGGCTTGCAATATTATTTGGTGTCTTTTTCTTAAAGCCCCAGCTCCTGGAATCATGTGACACTGAGAATTGCATTTAAAAATAAAAATAAGTTTATAGCCCTCATGATAGCAGGGAAGAGCTTGAAAATGCAACTTCTAAAGGGCTAAACCTAGAAGGCAAATAAAAAAACCCTTCAAGTTTATTTAAATCTCATGATTTCTTTTAAAAAGAATCTCACAATTTCTTGGGGCTAAACTCGTTATTTCTGAGGACTTAGGGACAGAATAGACTTCCATTCCTTGCTGAACTGGAATTTAATGACTTTGAAAGGTGCTGTTTTCCAATCTGAGGATGACAAATATATATAAAAGGGGGGAATGGGTTTGAACAGAGAAATGCTCAGCTAAGGTAAGTCCTTTGTATATCCAGTTCCCCGCCTGGAACCTCAAATGTCACAACATTAAAAATTTCACAGGCGAGGTCATCCATCACACAAGACAATCACACAACCTTAACTCAGCGTGAGGATGCTAGTAGGACAGGAAACATTACCCTACTGTCTGTCCACGTTGAGACCCTGATTTCCATAATGTATGAGCAACTCACTCACGCCTGTCACCCCAATCGGGGTATGGGCCGCCAACAACAGATCTCCAGAGTCCTCTATCCTGGGCCATTCGTTCTAACTGGTTCCAAGTATAGCCCATTTTTTTGCTATCAGCCTGAAGGTCACGTCGCCAGGTGTTTCTTGGACGGTCTCTTTTCCGCTTGCCTTGGGGGTTCCACCGCAGTGCCTGTCTGCTGATGTTAGTTGGCTGCTTGCGTAGTGTATGTCCTATCCAACCCCACCTTCTCCTGATTTCTTCCTCTGCTGGGAGTTGACAGGTCCTCTCCAAGAGGTGGATGTTACTGATGGTGTCTGGCCAGCGGATCTGGAGAATCCTTCTGAGACAGCTATTTATGAAGGTCTGGATCTTCCTGATGGTTGTTTTGGTTGTCCTCCAGGTTTCAGCTCCATACAGTAGGACTGATTTCACATTGGAGTTGAACAGTCGAATTTTTATTGCCAAAGACAGCTCTCTGGAGCTCCAGATGTTCTTGAGCTGTAAGAAGGCTGCTCTTGCCTTACCAATCCTTACTTTGATGTCTGCGTCTGTGCCACCCTGCTGGTCAATGATGCTACCTAGGTGGATGAAGGACTGCACTTCTTCCAGGGGGCTTCCATTCAGTGTGACTGGGTCATTGCTAGTAGAGTTAATCCTAAGGATCTTGGTCTTGTCCTTGTGAATGTTGAGGCCAACCTGTGATGACGTGGCTGCCACTACGTTGGTCTTCTCTTGCTTCTGCTGTTTACTGTGCAAAAGGAGCGCAAGGTCATCAGCAAAGTCCAGGTCATCAAGCTAGGTCCACAACGTCCACTGGATTCCGTTCCTACACTCGTAAGTGGATGTCTTCATAATCCAAGCGATGACGAGGAGAAAGAAGTGGTGACAACAAGCATCCTTGCCTGACTCCAGTTTGCACCTGGAAGCTGTTAGTAAGCTGCCCTCCATGGATCACTCTACAGTGTATACCGTCATATGAGTTCTTGATCAGGTTGACCACCTTTGCTGGGATGCCGTAGTGCCGAAGGAGCTTCCAGAGGGTCTCTCGATCCACGCTATCGAACGCTTTCTCATAGTCAACAAAATTGATTTACAACGAGGAGTTCCACTCCGCAGACTGCTCAACTATGATGCGAAGCGTTGCTATCTGGTCCGTGCATGATCTGTTCTGCCGGAAACCTGCCTGTTCGTCTCGTAGCTGTGGATCGACAGCATCCTTCATTCTCTCTAAGAGGACTAGGTTGAAGACCTTCCCTGGCACCGACTGGAGTGTGATTCCTCTATAATTGGCACAGTTGCTAAGATCTCCTTTCTTGGGGATTTTGATGAGATATCCCTCTTTCCAGTCTACCGGAATCACTTCTTCCCATATCTTCTCAAAGAGGAGGTACAGCATTTCCACTGAAGCATCCAGGTCTGCTTTCAGGGCCTCTGCTGGGATGTCATCAGGTCCAGCCGCCTTCCTATTCATCATGGTGATGGCTTTTCTGATCTCGTCTCTGGTTGGTTTATCACAATTAATTGGGAGGTCCTCGTTAGCTGAGTTGAATATGAGCAACATAGACTCTTTAAGTGTAAAAGGAAACACCATTCTGAGATGTTCAGACTCTATGGAAATAAGGGCCCTCTAAATACCTGGATAAATCCCTCTTCTTTGTGAATAACAGGGCACCTGGTTTCACTTACTCTTCTGCTGACTCACTTGTCTCTGTCTGTAACAAGTTGAAAAAGGAATGAAGAGACTCTCCTTCACTCTCTTCAGTCTCTTTTTCCCCTTGCTGACTGAACACCCACCCAATAGCTGTTGGGCAGCTCTCAGCAAGGAGAGCAAGGGACAGACCTTTTAAATGCTAATGGCTTTTCTGATTTTTCAATTTTCATCTAAATCCAGTAGGATTCTGTCCACTGATGCCTACAACATATCCTGACATTTTGGAATTGATTGGATGCAGCATTTGGAAATCATAGAACTGAAAGGGATCTTGAGAGGTCGTCTAGTCCAGCCATCTGCACTCATGGCAGGACTAAGTATTATCCAGACCATCCCTGACAGGTGTTTGTCCAACCTGCTCTTAAAAATCCCAAATGATGGAGATTCCATAACTTCCCTAGGCAATTTATTCCAGTACTTAACCACTCTGACAGGAAGTTTTTCCTAATTTCCAACCTAAACCGCCCTGGCTGCAATTTAAGCTCATTGTTTCTTGTCTTATCCTCAGAGGTTATCATGTGTGATGGGGCAAGGCCAGATGGCTACAGTAAAGTACTGAGGAACAGGCATGTTAGCCTCAGGCTAAACAAATCCCTAGTACCGTGGTAACCAAATGGCAGTTGCTCTAGGTTAATCAAGGCACCTGGGACCAATTAAGATCTTTCTAGAAGGCAATGGAGATAGCTACATTGATTAGAACCCCTGCAGCCAATCAAGGCAGGCTAATCAGGGCACCTAGGTTTAAAAAGGAGCTCACTCTAGTCAGGCGGGGAGGAGCCAGAGGAGAGGAAGCGCGTGTGAGGAGCTGGGAGCAAGAGGCACAAGGAGCTGAGTGAGGGGTTGTGCTACTGGAGGACTGAGGAATTATCAGACAATCAAGCATTATCAGACAGCAAGAGAAAGGTCCTGTGGTGAGGATAAAGAAGGTGTTTGGAGGAGGCTATGGGGAAGTAGCCCAGGGAGGTGTAGCTCTCATGCAGCTGTTACAGGAGGCACTATAGACAGCTGCAATCCACAGGGCCCTGGGCTGGAACCTGGAGTGGAGGGCGGGCCCGGGTTCCCCCCAAACCTTGCAACTCCTGGTCAGACACAGGAGGAGTTGACCCAGACTGTGGGTTCCACCAGAGGGGAAGATCACTGAAGTGAGCAAATCTGCCAATAAGCGCAGGAACCACAAAGGTAAAGGAAGAACTTTGTCACACATGTTACATCCAAACAGATAGAGAAATTAAAACATTAAGAACAGCCATACTGGGTCAGATTGATGGTCCCTCTAGCCCAGTATCCTGACTTCCCACAGTGGCCAGGGCCAGTTGTTTCAGAGGGAATGAACAGAACAGGTAATCATCAAGTGATCCATTCCCTGTCACCCATTCCCTGGCAAATGGGTGGCGAGGAACACTTCCGAGCATAGTTTCGCTCCCTGCCCATCCTGCCTAATATTGATGGATCTATCCTCCATGAATTTATCTAGGTTTTTCTTAACCTTCTGGCCTTCATAACATCCTCTGGCAGAGAGTTCCACAGGTTGACTGTGCATTGTGTGACGAAACATTTCCTTTTATTTGTGTTAGACCTGCTGCCTATTAATTTCATTTGGTGGTCCCTAGTTCTTGTGTTATGAGAAGGAGTAAATAACACTTCCTTATTTACTTTCTCCACACCCATCATGATTTTTTTAGACATATCACCCCTTAGTCCTCTCTTTTCCAAGCTGAGACATCCCAGTCTTATTAACTTCTCATCATAACACCATTAAGTTGCATGCAGAGCCTGGCCTTGTTTGGCCAATAATGTATTTAAATGTGGTGTTATAGGAGTATTCTTTATCTGCATAGAAGTTAAAATCGTTAATGAGTTGCCAGTAGATGGCGCTCAAAAAGAGGCAGCGTCATCCGTCGGCATCAAAGATGGGTTACTACTTGTTCTGCACATGTGGCTTCCTTTGGACAGCTGTTTACATCAGCTCTTAACAGAAAGCAGCCCTCCAAAGAAGTGAAAACACATGTTTATTTAGTTTCATTTTAGCAAGTGCATGCAGGCAAGAATAGCATCAGACTCGTGGTTCACTATGAGACACACAATAGGTGAAAAGGCAGGAGTCAGCAGTGACTCGGCCTGCTCCTAGAAAGGAGCACTAAAAGCCAGCAAGCTCTCAAAATCTGACAGCAAGTAAACCAAATCCAGGTCTTAAAGTCACTAAAAAGCATTTTTCAAATATAATTTTAGTTTCCCAGGGTTGACAAACATTCATATTTTAAAAGTGTCACCTATTTTGCTCTAATTGCGACGCAGGGTGTAAAGATTAATAGTCATACAAAATGGATTAGAACCCCTGTTTATATGAGCCAGGTGAAACCTTATTATGGGTTCCGATAAAACCCCATTGAGACCATAATGGTAAACATGAGCCTTACCTAAGACAAAAGACATACGTGAACCTGCGCAAGGGCTTTTGCTGAGTATTGTTTTGGATAGATGGGGGGAAGGAAGGCAGAACAGACAGAAAAGACTGGGGGGAGAGAGACAGGCTAAAAGAGCAGCTGAAAGCAGGTGGCTGACACTGGAAGAAACCTGGGGAGAAGGTTTTCATGTCGGGCTGCAGCCTGAAAAGAGTGTTGTTGGTGCAGTGAGCAAAAGAAGCCTGATATTTGTACATTTTTGTAAACGAAACTGCATCAAAAAATATCTATCACCAATTTTTCCTCCCAACAGGAACAACCTACTTGCCTGAATTTTTGGCTAGTCACTTGGGTCAAAAGAGTTAACACCTGCCAAGTACAGCAAAGAGATGCTGTTAAAAATGTGTGGGCGCAGATGCTATTTAGAATGTCATAGTGTGACAAACTGTGCCTTCATTTGGGATCCCTAATGAGAATTCTCATCTTTGGGTATACATATTTGCAGCAACATGTTTGCAACTACAAAACTGTGTATTAAAAAGGGGAGTTCCCTTGTGTTTGTAAACTCCAGTGCATACACCCTGCTGGGGAATGCACTGATTTCATTGTGTATGTACCGTATTTGTGTTTTCTAGACACTCAACATCTCCAATCCATATCTCCCAAACCTTGACTAAAAGACTTTGTACCCGATGCTCCTCTGTTCCAGTTTGACTGCATGGATGTGAAACTGGCCTATCTGTCCTTTTGACTCCTGCTTCCAGGAGGAATGAACTAAACAGCACTGGCACCAGAGCTGGGAATTCAGCGTGAAATAAAATATTTCAATAATTGCGTGTTTAGCCATGGAATTTTTATAGCCAGAAATTTTAGTCCTAAAGACAACAGTGTTATGCTATAATTAATGTACCACAAACTATTTACAGTAGTTCCCAGCATGCCTGTTATCTCCACTGGCTTGTGTTTCAACAATTCTGAGTTAAGGGAGACTATTTAGATTGAAGAAAGTCCTAGCGATTTTAGCTTGATGCTGCTCTGAAAAAGATTTGGGGGCAGTGGTGGACAATCAGCTGACCATGAGTTCCCAGTGGAACATTGTGGTCGAAAGAGCTAATGTGATGCTTCAATGCATAGAATCTCAAGTAGAAGTAAAGAAATTATTTCTCTCTCTCTCTGCCACTGGTGCATCAGCTGCTGGAAAAGTTTGTCCAGTCGTGGTGTCTGCAATTCAAGAAAGATGTTGATAAATTGGAGAGGGTTCCGAGAAGAGCCACAGGAATGATTAAAGGATTAGAAACCAGGCCTTATAGTGTTAGACTCAAAGAGCCCAATCTATTTATCTTAAGAAAGAGAAGTTTAAGGGATGATTGATTATAGGCTAAAGGCACCCTCATGGGAACAAATATTTAATAATGGGCGTGTCAATCTAATAGAGAAAGGTATAATGTGATCCAGTGTTGGAAAGCTGTAGCTAGACAAATCTGGACTGGAAATTAGCTGTACATTTTTAACAGTGAGAGTAATTAGTCATTGGAACAATTTACAAAGGGTTGTGGCGGATTCTCAATCTCTGACCATTTTTAAATCAAGACTGGATGTTTCTATAAAAGATCTGCTCTAGTTTGGAGCAGGACTCTGGTCTGTGCCGTGCAGCAGGTGAAATGAGATGTTCACAACGGTCCCTTCTGGCCTTGAAATCTATGAATCTAGTCCTGCAGGGAGGAGGTTTACTTCCTTGTTGGCTTTATGTAGCAGTTTATATATATATATTTTGGAGGGGTGGGGGAGGGGTTGATCCAATTAACTTTGCTTTAAATGAGTGTTTTTGTAACAACATTACAAGGAGAGAACAATAGGCAGGTCAAATGCTAAGTGTACAGAATATGCACGAAGGGGGGTCCTTGTTAAGGCGATGCCAATGATATGTCCTGTTTTCAGGCTACGATGTGGGCCTCTGTTGAGTGGAAGCTTTCTGTCCACAACAGTCACGGCTGGCTCCAGTGTTTTTGCCGTCCCAAGTGGCAAAAAAAAAAAAAAGAAAAGAAAAGCCACGATTGGCAGCACTTCGGCAGCGGCTCTAATGCCACCGCTTCATTCTTCAGCAGCAGGTCCTTCCCTCTGAGACAGACTTAGGGACCCACCGCCGAATTGCCACCAGAGAGTCAGACGTGCCGCCCCCTTTCCATTGACTGCCCCAAGCACCCGCTTGCTGCGCTAGTGCCTGAAGTCAGCCCTGGCAACAGGGCCCATCTGACCCCCTTGTTGTCTGCTCTAAAGCCCATTCAGACAGACAGCTAGCGAATTGGGGTGGGGTGTTCACCCTACACCAGCCTTGAAAGGGTTCATGATGCTGCAAAGGGGGCCGATTAGCTCAATAGGGCACCGCTGAGGGGAATTAAAATGGATTAAAAACAACAACGAGTCTGGTGGCACCTTAAAGGCTAACAGATTTATTTGGGCATAAGCTTTTGTGGGTAAAGAAAACCCACTTCTCCAGATGGATAAGCAACCAGTGAGTGGGACTAGAGCCTGGTGGAGAGGACCCAGGAGTGGCTATGATAAAGCCAGGAAGTTGGCAGCAGAAGGAGAAGGGGCTGATGTGAGGAAGCCTGCAGTCACTCTTGGGGCATTAGGGAGAGAGGTGAAGTGCTGAGATCCTGGCCCTGAGGAGAAAAGCAGGAAGCACACAGGAAAATAGCAGTGGGGTCTGAGAGTAAGCAGACCATTACTGCTGGAAAGCTGGAGTAGTAGGCAGACCAGGCTTCCCCTACCAGCCACTGGAGAAGTGGCACAGTGGAATTGGAGACTGCCTGAGATGGTTCGTCTTGTGGGACTTTGATACCCCAGAAGGGGAGGGCGTTAGTGACCTGGCTGGAGGGCCAAGTTACAAAGAGAGAGCACCCCAAGTTGCAAGAGGGGGTGTGGCCAGGTGCATGAATGAGCAGCAGAAGGGAGTGTCAGACATGAGTGGAGCTAAGCCTCAGGACAGCCAGGAGGAGATGCCATAGTGTTGAGTGGAACCCTGACAGGAATGTATGCATTCCCCATGCCTGGCTGCTATGGTTAGAATGTAACCACGCCCTGCAAGAGTTGCAGCTTTCTCTCCAACCTAGGATCAGGGAATGTTTGCTGACTGGCTGCAGGCAGACAGCGAAGGAGGGGATCGTCAATTGTGCCAAGCAGAAGGCTATCCAGAGGTCCTGTGCGTGTGTTAATACAAGAGGAGCCCTTTAAATGCTGCTAAAAGCCCAGGCCCCCAAGTCTGTGCTGTAGTCCAGACTCTTTAACAGTGGGTCGGGGTGCTAGTTCTGTGAGGGAGTTAGGGAGGGGGAGGTGGTTCTGACCTGGGGCAGGGGGTTTGGGGTGTGGGTTCTCACTGGGCAGCGCTTACCTCAAGCGGCTCCCAGTTGGTGGTACAGCAGGACCAAGACAGGCTTCCTGCCTGCCCTGGCTCTGTGCTGCTCCCAGAAGTGGCAGGCATGTCTGGCCCCTAGGTGGAGGCGTGGCCAGGCAGGTGCACACTGCTTGCAGGCAATGCCCCTGCAGCTCCCACTGGCCATGGTTCCCAGCCAATGGGAGCTGGGCGTGGGGGCAGCAAATGAAGCTTCCCTATCGTCCCTATGCCAAGGGGCCGGACATGCCAGCCACTTCCGCAGAGCTGCAGAGAGCCAGGGCAGGCAGGGAGCCATCGATGTTACTTTTAATGGCCTGGTGAGCAGTGCTGACCAGAGCTGGCAGGGTCCCTTTTTGTCAAAAACTGGACACCTGGCAACCCTAGAAGAGAGACAAATTCCAGTCTATACACATAAGGTGTGGAAAAAATCATATTCAGTTGGCTGATTATGCATGTCCAGCCAGAGGTTCACAGTGTAATAAATGTCCTAAATATAGACATTTTGCAGCTGTTTGCCACATGAAAGCAGTCTGTGAGTTGAGTCATATGATAATCAACAGCCATTGTTTCTAGGATAGATCGTTTGTGATGACATAGAGCCTGCCTGGAGAGTGAAACTGAATATTCAAGGAAAGACCATTACTTTAAAATTGACTCAGAAGCCGACGTCTCAGTCATCTCAGAAGGGACATATGGTAACCTTCAAACCCCTCCTGGAGCTGAAGTCACCTGAGACAGTTCTGACTTGCCCTGGAGGTATTCTGAATTGCTTGGTCTGGTTCACCACAAAAACAACTTAAAAAGTTGAAAGCTATGTATTCAGACAGCAAGGGGTCAAAGTACCACAGACCAACAACCTTCTCAACTGCAGTGAGGCAGCCATGATGGGCCTAGCTAAAAAGGTGGAAGAACTCAATTGAATATTTGGTGATACTGGACTTTTGAAAGGAGATCCAGTACAAATAATCTTAAGAATCTAGACCATCCCTGACAGGTGCTTGTCTAATGTGCTCTTTAAAATCTCCAATGATGAAGATTCCACAACCTCCCTGGGCAATTTATTCTGGTGCTTAACCACCCTGACAGGAAGTTTTTCCTAATGTCCAACCTAAACCTCTCTTGCTGCAATTTAAGCCCATTCCTTCCTGTCCTATCCTCAGAAGTTACAGAGAACAATTTACCTCCCTGCTTCTTGTAACCACCTTTTATGTACTTGAATAAGATTTCCTTTGAATCCCGCCTATTTCCATTGTTTGAAATTGACACTTGGCTTCATTCAATTTAAGTTTATTAGTGCTCACAATTTTCAGAACTCTCCTCATTCATTCCTAATGTTCAAGGGCAGAGCTGCCTCAACTTATCATGTCATCTATGTACACTTTCACACCTGCTAGACCCTCTAGCATCTGGCTCATTACATAGTGAACTGCTTCTGGAGCCAAATGTAATTGGAAAGACCGGCTTCGGAAGTGCTATCTGCCAAATAGTGTGTTCAAAGTGCAGATCTAGGAGCGATCCGTGTCCAAGGGGATGTGCTAAAATACTGCCAATGCATCTAATTTGCTGAAGAATTTGGCTTCTGCCATCTCTGACAACATTTCACGTCTTGTGGGCAAGTGGAAGTATTCTCTTCTTAGGTTTTTGTTCAGCTCCTTAGAGTCTGTACGCAGCCATAGACTCCCTCCTTTTTTCCCTCTACAATTACTGTGGACTGAATCCAATATGTTGGTTTTTCTATTCTCTGAATGACACCATTTTCCAGTTCTCCTAGGCTCTTTCTGAAGGCTTGTAGAACATTTTTGGTAGCATGTACTACAGGTTCTGCATATTCTCTTACCTGTACTTTGTATGTTACTGGGAGGCACCCATTTCTTGTGAAAACATCTTCATATGATGCTACTATTATTTTCATATCTGGTTCAATGCTGTCTTTTTGTTTCTCTATGGGATATATTCACTTAAGACTAAGCACCTCATATGTGTTGGTCCACGACTGGTTGCTTGCTCCAGTCTACCACAAGTTCTTTTATCATTTTCCCTTTGTATTTAAGAGTCAGTGTGAACTCTACAATTTCCCATGGAATTGTTCCGCCAAGAGTCTTTCACGGATCCTTTTGACTCATCCACTTTTATGTGCTCCTTACATCTCTCTCTTTCAGTTTCTGTTATAACATTTACTTGTGCCCCAGCATCTACCTTGTGCCGTAGAAGTGTCACTTGTGCACACTTTAATGAGCCACACTTTTGAGTTTTCAGCCTCCTCCATTATTGTGTGTATGAACAGGTCTGCCTCTGCGCCTGAGGAATCTTCTTTTGCACATAGTACTTGCACTTTCCCTTTCTTTCTATTACAGTTTGTATATATTTGCTTGGATGCAGGGCATTTCCTATAATCATTCTGGTTGCCACATTGCGGCCGTTGTTTCTTGTTTGTGCATCTGTCCCTGGCCAACTTCATTTCTGTGAACATTTCACCTGGTGGTTTAGCTCTGCTCGTCACAGTCTTATGCTCTGTGCCCTTTGCTAGGCTTTTTATTTGTATTTCTGTTTGTTTCGCAGGTTACATATACATATTGCCCTTTCTAGTGCCAGAGCCATCTCTATCAGTGCTCATTCATAGACCCTGCTATTGCTACATCCCAGGACAATCTGGTCTTTAATGAGAGAGGCTTTTAATAGTCCATATGCACAGGACGGACTTTTTAGTTTTAAGTCTATAACAAACTCATCTGTTGTTTCCCCTTCATTCTGTGCTCTCATCTCATGTCATCTCGACATATATCTTTTGCAAGTAACATTTTTTCTGGGGACACGATCTTCAAACATTTGTTATTTCTGTGGCTGTATGGCATGCACTGTGCTTATATAGGACTCCTGTGCCTGCCAGTGTTAAGAGCAGAGCAATCTTTTGCTCATATCTAGTTTATTTGCACCTGTAGCTGTCATAAACAGGGCTGCCCAGAGTAGGGGGGTAAGGCAAAAGGGCATTTTGCCCCTGGTTCCCTGTTAGTGAGGGCCCCAAAAATGATAGGGGGTGGCTGGGACAAATTTGATTGTGATTCCCTTTTAAGTTGCACACATGTTGCCACACGTCATGTGGCTGGGAGTATGGCCAGCAGCCAGGTCCTGCTCCACCTGTTGGAAGCTGTGGCAGCTCCTCTTGGTGTGGCTGGGAAGCCTTAAGGGGTAAAGAGTGTGGTGGACGGGACCTCCTGCTCCGAAGGAGCTTGGCTGACCTGCTCTGCCTGCCAGACCTTCTTGCCAGAACCTGTGGCAGTTGCTGTGGGTGCCAGGCACCAGTGGGGAGCCCCAAGCATGCAGGGAGAGGCATACAGATTTAGGGATATGTATGTGTGAGAAAGAGAGGAAACGAGGCTGTTCTGCTTGTCTGGCAGGAAATACAGTGCAGGGGGAGGGATGGAATGGGTGGAGTGAGAGGCTATGCCACTGCTGGGGGGTGGAAGTGCCTGGTGAGCTCCACACTGTGATGGCAACTCACTGCCAAGGAGCAGGGCTGGATGTGGAGCACAGAGGGTGGACAAGGAAGCATGGACATTGGAAAGTGACTGCAGAATCTGACATAATTAGTCTTCTGTATAGTAAATTGTAACCAGGATAATTAGGAGATAAGGAAGACTTGGAGAAAGGGGGCATGAGGGTCAGTAGCAGCTAATTATTTCCCAAAGGGCTAGGTCAAATTTTGTGCTAAGTTCTTTCCTTGTGTTGGTTGAAAGTACTGTCTCATTGTTAAACTCTTCCATGAGACTCTCTGCAGAGCTCACACTTACCTTACCAACAGAAGGAGCCTTCCAATACAGCTTGAAAATAAACGTATCTGTCTCTCTCTTTTTTGGCAAGTTTACCTTTGTGTTACCTGGCTTGTGGTCATTACCACACGTGACATGTTGGGCTAGTTGAAAGGAGGAGTCAATTTGGAAGTATTTTGAACTATATTTAAGCAAGTGGGGACTTGGTGCATGGCATGAGGAAGATCAATATGTATAACACACAACACTTCTGATAAGGACTCTTCCATTCTTTGAAAAACATGAGGTAACTGTAATAGCCCCAAATGTGGTATTTTGTGTCTCTGGCCAAGACACTCATGGAAAGCCATAGCTCGCCTTATGGCGCGTAGAGATTTTGCCTCATCTTCTTTGAGAAGAAGTTGAGCATTTTTTTTTCAAACTCAGATCGGCTACTTGGTGAATTGTTCTTGGTGGGTATTGTAGATCAGCAAGCCACTTCATCTCCTTTGTCCTGTCCTCTATACCTCTACACTGAGGTATAATGTCAAAGTGGTGGTCTTGATTTCTATTGTGGCTGCTCCTAGATGAGGCTCCATTGTGCTAGATACTCTATACATGTCTTATTCTCCCCAAACTCTTTCATCTCCATGGCAATTATTTTGGAAGGGTGGGGGGAGCTAAGTTTCAGATTTTGCCCTGGACTCCCCCAAAGACTTCTAGGAGGCCTTGTTTACATACAACTCACATAGCTGTTTGGGCCGTTTGCAGGCATGTCCAGCATTTCCCCTGACTCACAGCACAGGTGGGGCAGTCAATCACAGCTGCACAGGCTCTGTAGCAGGCACTGCATGTGATCTCTCTCATTGGCCTTCCACTGTAAAGTCTTGCCAACGAATGAATCCAGTGTCAAGATAAACCCTTCATTATGAACAGGAACTAAGTACAGAAATGAGGCAACAAAACTTCCTACTGCTCCCATGTAGCTGCGGCCTCTGACTGCCTTGCCCAGGGCTCTAAGTGCAAACCAAAGCCAGTGGATCTACAGTGTGCTGGAAGTCTGGCATCCTCACACATCCTGGAGGACTTACTGTACAACCAGGGCTTAATTTGTAATGAAAGAGGTGCTGAGGCTCAAGCAATTTTTTTTACATTCATAAATGATGCAGCAATCATAGAGGTGCCGGAGCTATGAACGGCCAGTCCTAGAGGTGCCGGGGCTATGTACTGCCAATCCTAGAGGTTCCCGGGGCTATGTACTGCCAATCCTAGAGGTGCCCAGGGCTATGAACTGCCAATCCTAGAGGTGCCAGGGCTATGAACTGCCTGGCCTATAAGTGCTGGGGCTCAGCCCTGGTACAAATTAAGCTCTGTGTACAGCACAATTATGGTGTGTATGTTGTAAACATAACACTTCCCTTCCAAGCTGGTGAGGGCTAAGTGCTTCCTGTGCTATAGTGGTCCCATCTGCCCTTTTCAGGAGCAGTAATAACAGGAGTCCCAAGGAAACTTCATCCAGCTGTACCCACATCATGCCATGAAGGCCTGGGGGAGGGGTGACCCTGGAGGAACTTCCAGGAAGTTTGGATTGGGGAAGAAGCTGGCAAACATTGGTCTCCCATAGCTCTCCTCCCAAAATAGCCTCCAGCACTTTTGCGTTTGAAGTGCCTCTGCTAACAAGAGTTCCACAAGGCTGCAGTCCTGCTGTCATTCAAACTTGAGTTCCTCCAGGTTCCTAATGGATTTGAGCTTCATGTTAGCCCTTCAGGAGCCCAGACTGACGCACAGCTGAGAACACTGCTCCTCTTTCCTCTTGGGATGCTCCAGCCAGAGAAGCGTGGCCTGCGGAGGGATGCAGTGTGTAATGCCTCACAGCCAGTTCAGTGCTGCTACCCGTATCCTGAATGGGGCTGTTACAACTGACTGCTTGTGAGGGAGAAGGAAGGGGGTGTGGTGAGAGCTCTGCTAGCTGACTAATGCCAAACAATAACACTGCACAGTCCCTTGATTTGTGTGCTAAGCTCAGGCAAAACACACTGCACAGCAAGATGGAGCCTTTAATTTATACCCAAGAGCGTATATTGCTGGGGAGGAGGGGAGCAGTGTCTGTTCACTGTCACTGCTGCCAGCCTAGTAAAGGGGAGCAGAGCACACTGCCCTTTTCTAAGCGCTTCTATCAGCCACCCCTGCACAGATGCAGACTAAGCCGAGCAAAAAAAACTGCAGCTGCAACCACCCACAGTCACCAGTCTCTTCCCACTGCTGGGGGAGTGGATTGTGGGCGGTGCAGCGCACGTACTTTCAGCTCAAAATAGATTTTATCTGCGAAAGGAAAACAGATGGCGATGGAGATGAAATGGGTTTGGGGGACGACAAGGCACAGGAAGAAATGTCACGCTGTGATATCACTCCTCCTGCTTCGGAGCTACCCTGGGTCCCACTTCAATGGCTGAACCGGCTCTAGAGGAGCAGGGGCTGTTTATTGTCAACTACGGGAAGAACTAGTGGAGCATTGCTACATGAGACTTGTAATGAATGGCTGCTCTGCGAAGTCTCCTCTTGAAGGAACAAACCCATCACATGGCAGGGAGCACAGCGGATAGAGCTAGGGAGATCAGATTGCAAGTCTAAAAAATCAGGACAGGAGTGGAGGGTAATAAGTGCCTAGATAAGGAAAAGCCCCCAAAATCAGGACTGTCCCTAGATAGAGCAAACAACGGGAGTAAGATTTTAAAAGGCATTCAGAAGCCTACTCATGTAGATAGGTGCAAAGTGGGGTTTTAAAAAATGTCTGGGTGCCTAACTGCCATTGACCATCCCATTGGGTGTCCATCTTTAGGTGCCTAAAGGCATTTAAAAATCTGGTTCTGGGTGATGGGTTCTAATTTAGCTCAGCTCCTACCTGCTACAGCTGTTGGCCAGCTGGTGACAGACAAGCAAACACTTGGCCCCATGCTGTGGCTAGACTCCTACTGTAGGTATGTCTTGCATGTTATCACAGCTGAGACTTGTTCCATTGTGTAGTTAAGTGGGTTAGTGGTGGGGCCTCCTTCTACGAGTCAGAGGGAGGCTACTCTGCTTCGCTACGCTGGTGGGCGTTGCCCACAATCAGGGAATTAACACAGTAGTAAACAATCATAAATCTAGCCCTTAGGCGGGGCAGAGCCATAAAGGAGTATGGGTTAGGCCTTTGGCTGGGCAGAGCACTGAACCCTCTTGAAGCTTCTAGCCCTCAGGCCGGGCAGGATAATGAGCTCTCAGTGAGCCCTCAGGCAGAGGCAGAGCAAATGAGCAGTTGTGACTTTGGGCCTCCAAGTTGGGGCAGAGCAGTAGGCAGTCTATTGCCTGACATCTTGACTCAGGTAGACAGCAGATAAATGCAGGCCTCGTGGCCTAAGATAGGGAGGCTGCCACCGCAGGGGTGGGGTGGCAGGAGGTAGAGGGCTCTGCTCTAACAATGGCAGAGTGATCTGCCACTGGGTCAGTGGGGAATCCAGCCACAGCATGTTGACCAGGTTTCTAGCTGCAACACAGCCAGACTAGAGTCTGCTACCCCTGGGCCATTTCCTCCCCTCCCCTTGGTGTGCACTTGGGTCCTTGGGAGTCCTCCATTTCCTGTGGATAGATAGCTGTCGGCAGGCCTGTCAGCTCCCCCAGTGCCTCAGTCAGCTGATGGCACCAGCAGGTATGGCCAGTCCTCAGCTCGACAGGGCACCTCTTCAGTCTCCAGCCTCAGGAGCGGGTGGGAGACATCTGCCTCCTCTGCATCATCCCAAATGAGTTCCAAGACCTGTCTTTTATACTTCCAGTCCCGCCCCTTAACTTCTGGCAGAAAGGGCGAGCCCAGCCTGGCTCCGCCCACCAGGGATCACAGAGTGACTCCTCCCCCTCCGGGGCAGTGGGTAGCCATTCCACATTGGCATCCTGTTTCCCAAGGCAGAAGCTCAAGTACAGGCAATCCACGCAGGAGGGCCTTGTTAGTCAGTTCTGCAGTTGTGCTGAGCTTGTCTCAGCTGGAAGCTGCTCTTCACAGGTTTTTGGAGGTACGCTGTCCTGAACTCACTATATTGTGTGTATGTAGTAAAGCAATTTCTTCCTCCTCTTCCTGCCCACTTATCCCATCAACCAGGGTTGGAGCGTTGTGCAAGCATCTGCCATCTTTGTCTGTTTGAGGCAGCGCTGAGCTCCACCTGCTGACTGAAGCAATCATGACCACATTGACTCCTTCCAAGCCCCACTAATAAAACGTATGTGAGGACTGGGGCTGAGGGGCATCAGCAGCCAGGGATTCAAAACCACAACATCCTTGCCTGTACTGATGTGGCTCTGATCTTCATGTAATTTTAATGTGTGTATTTTGTGTTTTCCTTTCCCCACATCTTGGGCCAGATCAGCAGTGAGAGTGAATCGGGTTAAAGTCAATGGAGCTGCACTTTTTCACACCAGCCAAGGATCTGGCTTCTTATGTAAAAGCAGCTTGAGAAAAAACCCAAGAAGTAAGTAGTTCATTGTACATTTTTTTAGAGCCGAGGCTCTGTCTCCCTATAGCACGACACATCAGCTACGCGATGGAGCCTGAACCTGAATGGCTACTTGGATTCTATCTTAATAGAAATCCATAATAACCCAAGCAAGCTGAAAAATGTTTGATTTTAAATTGCCTTTCTGACAAAATCAATACTTCTGAGAGAGATGTTTCACTTTTGTCAACATTTCTTAGGTTTTTGTCAAACACCAGTACTCCTTTCCCACCAAACCCAAACAAACAACAAAAAACAAGCCATTATCCCAGGCTGCAGTTTCAGAAAACTGAGCAATTTTGGGTTTTTGTGTGTGTGTGTGTGGTGTAGCTGATGTTTTAAAATGAAAAACTTCAGTGAAAACAAACGCAAATGTTTTTTATTTTTCACAGAGGGAAAAATACATCTCCCAACCACCTCTAATAATCATCGACGTATATGTACTAATCGGATCTCTGGGCTGCGTGAGAGTTGGCCATATTGCAATTTGTCACTGCTGCCTTACAAACCTGCCAGGGACTTTAATGGAGTGTGGATTTTTTAAAATAACTATGCTGAAGGGAAATTCTTCTCACAGCAGGAGTTCTGAATGCATAGGCAGAGCAGAATCTCACTTAGCATCTGCCACGTGGATGAGAGAGGAGAACTTTACCCTCAATATCTTGGGCAGTTTTTTTTTTTTTAAGCCACAAGAGAATAACAGGAAGGATTTGGTGCCTGCAAACTTTGGACACATTTTTGTGGCATGGCTCTTGGAATATTTTAGAATCCACGTGCCAGCTGTGTTTGTGCTGAAGCTTTATCACTAATAAATGGGTCAACAGATTCAGGGGGAGATTTTCAAAGTGGCACGTTGGTGTTTGTCACCCATTCATTTTAATGGGCACTGGGTGCAATTCCCAATAATTTTAATGGGAATTAAGCATCCAAATCCTTCAGACAACTTTGAAAATCTGACCCTTCAATTGTGTAGATTTATATTTTTAAAATCCTCTCTTCACTGTATTTAACAATTTCTGAAATTCATCCCAACCCCCACACATAATAGAAAAGCCAACTCAGACTTAACATCCATGTGTTACTGGGCTCAATAGCATTCACTTATGTGTTAAAGAAGAAGAATTCTTGGCACTGTAGGAATCACTGGGTGAAGCTGTAGGACCTGCCTGAGGCCGGGGGTCAGGTTAGATGCTTAGAGTGGTTCAGTTTGGCCTTCAAATCTATTAATTATTGTCCAACTTTGATATCCCAGGATAGCTCAGTTAAGTAATTGATCTCTGTGACTATTTGGAGAACTAGCATTCTAACAAACCGATTATTAAGTTTTTGGTAAAGCTGCAGCTTCTGTGAAGTTGTGGCTAGGGTGGTGCAGAAGGTTTGTCCCTGGTTCATCAGAAGGTTTGACAAGATTCTGTGGAATTGGGCAAGTTTTGAAGAATCGAACGAGTGCAAGAAGGAGGAGAGGATTGTTTGCTCCCATGTGGAAACCATGCAGAACCAGACTGTCTTTACCCAACTTCACTTGGAATTTTGTTTGCTCATACTCCAAAGTCACAGCCAAACTCAGGAGTGGCAGACCCGGGGGTGCCTGTGGAAAAGCAAAGGTCATTGACACCCCTGGATGTCCAAACCATGGAGCTGAATAGCTTTGGTAGGAACCCAATCAGTATTTTTTGGTTTTTTCTTTGAATTATTTTATTTAGTGTGTTCATAGTCATCTAGCCAAGCAATGGCATCTTCAGTGGCATGATGCAGTTCTTCTAGGCCACTGCTGAACCTAGTCAGCAGGCATTCATTGACAATGTGTGTCTTGTCTGTGTTGCACCATAGCTGTGCAAACTGCTGTCATGAAGGCCCCAGTGATACTGATTGGCTGCATAGAGACCTTGCCTGGTCTGGAACCTGTTCAACAGGGACCATTGGTGATGGGGCAGGTCAAAACCAGGTGGACAAATTGTGGGGTTGGTGACGAGGGACTGGTGGGGATTATAACATCCTGGCATGGCAAATGAGACCATAATGGGCAACCTGATGGCAACCGTGCAGCTGGTGGTTGAAAAAGGTCATTGTGCAGTGGCAGGTTGAGTTGGCACATACTTTCTCCAGTAACTTGCCAGTGACAACCTCTCGTCTGATAGGAGGAGGGGCAATATTGCTCAGAACTGGAAGCTATGGGAGTAGAGTCAGATGCAGGATGCTGGGGATGATATGCATGGTGGCATGTAACTGCGTATCCATCAGTTTGGTGACGATTGACTCCAAACTGGTGCGCAGGACTTCGCCACCGAATATAAGGTGGCAAGAGCTGATGTCTGCAGAGTTGGAGCACGAGTACCCCAAGACGAACCTGCCAGTTTGCTAAGAAGATTGTTGCACATCTTAACTTTAGCTGCTGTCTTCTTCAGGTGGGCATGGTAACCCAATGTGTGGTCTAAACTCACACCTATATAGACCATTGGGGCAATGGATCAGCGTCCTCATCATGCCACCCACCAGTAGCTGACAGCAGTCAGTGAAGCTAATGATCCACCCAGCGAGCCGAATTCTGAGAGCATCAGCTCAACGAATCCTGGCACTGTCGTTATCGACAACCCCAACGTGCAGCCTGGTGACTTCTATGTCTTCTTTGATGATTGATGGTAGAGTCTAACCTGTTAATACATTTTTACCATTTTATGGGCTTGTTGATGCTTAGCATGTGGTTGGTGAAATGGTTCTGCATCTGCAGTATAATGTATAATCTTGGCCAAGTTTATCTTTTGGCTTCATTAGGGACTGTCATTGCGCCAGATTCTAGGGGTGCTGAAAACCAGACTTGAATTGAATGATTCCTTGGGGGTTGCAGGCTAATTCTTCTTTCATCTAAAGCCTTTTCATCTCTGTCCCCCTTATCTATAATGGGTAATTTGATTTGAACTGTTATTTCAAAACAATTTATTTTGGTTCCCTTTATGAGTTGAGAAAGGCAGGACTTAAGTCTTTAAGTATCAGAGGCTGCTTCCAAGATCTGCATTGAAAGGGGTAGGGGTAGAGGTGTGGTGGGGGTGCAAAATATCCAAAGCAGTAAATTGTCTGCAGAGTTCATTAGAATTCCATCTCACATTCACTTAAAGGAAGCTGGCACAGTGATGCAATCAATCATGGTCCGGTCTGTCAGATCCCTTGTTTTTTAGAATCCCCGTTCAAAGTCCTGGTGCTGCTAGTCTGTTGAGCAATTTATTCTGAGTGTTGTGCCATAAAAGTCCTCTAGTTAAACTTTGCTGGTGTTTGGTTCTGGAGAGAGGAAAATAACACACAAACACGCAACCTCATGGCTTCCAGTTTCCTACTAGTATAAAAATATGAAGTCTTGACTCTTGTCCTGGGTCTGGAGTAGCTTGATTCCTGAGTTCACTAACAGGGCAGCCAGCAGGTAGCCAGTTCGGCCCTCCCTAAATAGGTGTTCGCCCTGCCAGCTGAAATTACGGAGCACGAAAGGATGTCAACATGAGCTGAGCAGCCAAGGGAGGGATAGAAAATCGGGGGTGGAGATGCCTGTAAAGAATTAGCTGAGAGCAAATGAATGATCTCATGATGACAAATGGCCACACGTACAAAACTTCCTCTGATTTACACTGATTGGGGGGAAACACACACATACACACACACAGAGCTGGGATTAACTGGAAAGAGAGCTAGAGACTAGAGTTTGTTTCTGCAGCACAGAACATAATCCTTGCTAGCAGAGATGAACCAGCTCTAGCCAAGGGGAAATCTCCCAAGTTTCAGACAGTGCCAGCATTGCAATATTGGAGGAAGTGTGAAATCTCTGAGGATAAAGAGAAAAGAACCAGTATTTCCAATCCCTCACAAGAAAAACCCGGCTGCTCACCTGCCCTCTTCAAGAGGCTGTCACCAATTTAATTTAAAAGAGAAATATAGTTTACAAGGTGAGTAAGGTATATCTTGTATGGGTACCAACTTCTGTTGGTGAAAGAGACAAGCTTTCGAGCTTATACAGAGTTCCATGTGATCTTGAAAGCTTGCCTCTCTCACTAACAGAAGTTGGTCCAATAACAGATATTATCTCATCCACCTTGTTTCTCTAATACCCTGGACTGACAGGGCTACAGCAACATTGTTACAAATATAATCTACATCAATCACTTCAAACATGAGCATGAGGTTTTTGCTCAATGGGGTGTTAGAACTGCTCAGAAAAAGGCCAATTATTTTTTGTGGGGAAACTAAAATAATTCTTAATTTCCCATGAGAATTTTCTGTTGTTTCTCTGAAAAAAATATGTTTGGTTACAATTTTCAGGTTTTGGTTTGGTAACATGAAAAACTTTACTGAAAACTGAGAATTTTCCCTGCCAAAGTTTTTGGTTTTTGCTTTTTCCTCTAAAAGAGAGCAAGACTTTAAGCCAAAATGAAAATTTTCTGTAAATAAATAGATATTTTTGTTTGAAAAGCCACTTTTCATCTAAAAAAAATTTCAAATGAAAACATTTCAGCCAGCTTTGAATTACTTGCAGTTGCCCCATTTGGAACTTTCTTAGGACCAGCTCTGAGTTCACATGCTTCCATAATCTTTGCTAAAGGCTTCCAGACAAGAAATTCTTGGATTCATGTGGAACCTGTCTGGTGGGACTTGGCTGTAGTTTGCTTGGAACTAGAGAGTGTAGAGATTTATGGCATCGAAAATGAAGCATTCCCTGAAGTTGTGGTCAAAGACTGCTTAGAGTACAGGCCCTGACTGGGTGGTTTGAGCCTTGTTCTCTAACACACTTATTAGAGAATTATGGGCTCTCCCAGACTAAGCACCCCAGGCCAACAGCACATTCAGAAGTAGAGCTTCATATTTCACTGAAGAGTCTTTCTCTCTTTTAGGTAATGGAACTGGAATTTCTTGGATACAATAAATTGTCTCCCTCTTTCTAATTGATTCAATTCAGGTTTCCAATTTAGAGGTGGCTTGGCTTTGTTTCACCTTCAAATCAGATTGTTCCCATAAACAGAAACTACTGCAGTTACAGCAGGGACCTAGGAATCGGGGAACCTGCCTTCTGCTCCCAGCTCTGCTTTTTCAACATGTGACCTTGGGTGTGTCATGTCTCTTCCCTGAGCCCAGGTTCTGCAGCTGAAAGGCTATTGCAGACGCCTAGCCCCCTATATGTGGATTAACCACTTGGGGAGAAGAGAGCCATAGTCTATATGCATGGGGTACACAAATATTAAGCTCGTTTGCACAGCTCAGGGCTGTTTGAACATGTCTGTCTGCATGTGGCCTCAGTGGCCCATTCCTGTAGCTGGAAGCAGCAGGAAGTACTAGGGTGACCAGATGTCCGATTTTATAGGGACAGTCCCGATGTTTGGGTCTTTTTCTTATATAGGCTCCCCAGCCCTCTCACCCCAGTCCCAATTTTTCACATTTGCTATCTGGTCACCCTAGGAAGTACAGACGTGCCCGGGCCATGTCCATTAAACTAGAAGCCCAGGAATGCAGGTGGCACAGAGCCTGGATGTGCCTCCTACACTGCGGAAATTCCCAGCTGGTCGGATCCTTCTGGTTTGCAGCCCCTTTTGGGCTGGCAGAGCCATACAAAGCTGGAGAATTGGGACAATTTTTCTCCTTCAACCCCTTTTTTCTGTTACCAAGTTACTGGATGTTCACAGAGACAGTGGATCTAAACAAAGCAAGTCCCCCTCTCCCACCCCAGCAAACAGTGCCTTGCTCAAATCCAAGGAGTTACTCATTGAAATGTGCAATGCCATAACTATCCCAGAGATTTCCCCCCTGCATGGGTCATATCAATCCTAGCCAATCAGGGAGTGACATTTCCTATTCTCATCTGTTTTTCTACACCTCTTGAGCCTGTAGCTCCACCACATCGCTGACATGGCCCATAGCCCTGCCCTCAGAGACATGGGAGAATTAGGGCCTTGGAAACTCGATAGCATTGGGCATCCACTCCCTTAGCCTTGGAGCTTTGCTTAATGTTTCCAATTCAGAGCAGCTCAGAGGGGATGGATGCAGTGGTGAGTCTGACCCGGTTCACACCAGTTCGTGTGAACTGGTTGTTAAATTCTGAAGCAGTTTTAGAACCGGTTGTTAACCCACTTCCCTGCGAGGGGCACTGCGGCTTTGATGGACTCTGGCGGGAAGTGATATAATTCCTCCTCCGACCACCAGGAGCGCTGCTTTGCAGGAACAATGTGGGCCGCCACCTGGCCCTGGGCACGGGGTCTGTTGCTGCTGCTGCTCCCCTGGCCCTGGGGTCCCACAACCGGCTGCTCTGCTCTGCTGTGTCCCGCTGCTCTGAGCCGCTCTCCCCGTGAATATCCGCCACCCTGCCCGCAGCCAGCCTCTGTCTCCAGCCAGCCCCGCACCCCCTGCCCGCAGCCAGACCCTGTCACATCCCTGCCCTTCCCGCACCAGCCCTGCACCCCCTGCCCTGCCCACAGCCAGCCCCACACCTCCTGCCCGCACCAGCCCTGCTGTACCCCCTGCCCTGCCCGCACCAGCCCTGCACTCCCTGCCCTGTCCGCAAACAGACCCTGCCACACCCTTGCCCTGCCCACACTAGCTCTGCACCACCTGCCCACGGCCAGCCCCTATCTCCAGCCAGCCCCACACTCCCTGCCCGCAGCCTGCCCCTGCTGCACCCCTTGCCCTGCCTCCAGCCAGCCCCACACCCCCTGCCTCCAGCTAGCCCTGCCCCTGTCTGCAGCCGGCCCCACATCCACTGGTGCCCTGCAGTTCCCAGGGCTGTAACCCTGCACACCTGCTTCAGTGAAAGGAGCAGGGAGCAGCTGGGACCCACATGTGTGCACACCCTAAGGTGACCAGACAGCAAGTGTGAAAAATTGGGATGGGGTAATAGGAGCCTATATAAGAAAAGACCCAAAAATCAGGACTATCCCTATAAAATCGGGACATCTGGTCACCCTAGCACACCCCCAGAGTGGTGGGGCCCCACACATGTGAAATGAAGCTCATTTCTAATTCAGGCCCATCTTTTTAAGAAAGAAATTTAGGTAGGGTTAACATACATCCGTATTTTCCCAGATATGTCAGGCATTTTGGTTCTTAAATCGCCATCCAGGAGGAATTTTTAAATTTTAAAATTTCCTCCCAGGAAAATACAGATGTATGGTAACCCTTTTGGTATGAAAAATACATACTGTGGCATGCCCTTTAAATAAGAACTTCTCATAGGGAACCCATTGTTAAGATCTTGGGAGCTCATCACTGGATGGATGCCTTTCACTTGGGGGAGAGGGCCATGTGATGATTAGCCATGTATTTCCCTTTACTGTTTCTCTCATCTATGTCACTCCATCAGCCAGCTGTAATCAAACACCCTTCTGCCCTAAAGTCTGAGGACTTTTCCCTGCGTTGATCTTGTGTCAAAATCTTCATTACCTACATTCAGTCCTCTGTCACTCAATGCTATCAAAGCTATTGGCTTATTACTATCCTGTCCCACAGAAAGGGGGATCTAATGGATTTGAAATAAATATGTAGAAGGGGAAGGTGATTCCTGCAGAGACACTAAACAACCCAACCCTCCATTGGTCTGTTGGCGTGCCACAGGAAATAATCTGCAGGATGCTGAGAATCCCTGTAGGACAAAGAAGCAGTGAGGCCAGACCGGGGAGGCAGGTGACTGGTTAAAGTTGGAGGAGTTATCAGCCTTTCTCATGACTCCAGGACCATATCTTTGTGTGTGCTTGTACAGCACCTAGCACAACCGAGCACTAGAGATGATGAGGGGATCTCTGGGTGCTAATGTAACCCAAATAATTAGCAGTAATAATAATAATACTGTTTAATTTTTTTTAACAATTATTTCCTATCCTGGACTGTGTAAAGTCATTGGCTTAAAATATCACAAGTGACTCATATTGGTCACTTGGGCCACTTCTAGACCATTGTCTTTTCTAATCTTGTACTTCACAGCAATCTGTTTGTCTGTCCTTTAGCAGTCTCTAAGCCACCCCGATTAAGGTGATCATATGTTACTGTTCAAACGGGACTGTCTTAGTCCTTCATATAATGTCTGTGTCCTGAGAACATCATTTGAGACCTCAGAAATGTTCCAGTTTTGAACTGAATTAGTCAGAACTTTGGGGAATTTGTTTTATAACTAAGAAACGTGTCTACAAGATGTATAGCTAGAGGGAGTAGAATTTGCTCTGGGCTGATCAGGAGCCACAGTTCAGGGTAATGACCCCCAGTGTTTGGAGTGCAGAGAGAAGCTGAATGACTGTAGAGCCTATTCTGTTGCTCAAAATGAATGGTTAAGACTTGGTTAAGACTAATGTTTTGTGATAAATACATACATAGAGTAAGACGCAGAACCTCCAGGATATTTAAATGCCTAACTCCCATGGATTTCAAGGGCAGTTCAGTGCCTAAATACTTTTGAGTATACGGGCCCCGGTTACTGGGAGAGAAATATACTCGTGTTGTTGTGGAGTCAGAAGCTGGCAGTGGTGACACCAGTGTGTATTTCTTGAAATAAAAGCATACTTTGATCTCGAGATGAGTAAGTCATGACCCTAAAAGATGTCCCTATTTTTGATTTCAGAAATACTGTCACCTTAGCCATAGCATCTCAATGTGATGTGGGAAGCGATGAGGTGTGGTCTAGCAGGCGAAGAGAGTTGAGAGATCTGGGGGGAAATCTTGGTCTTACTGAAGTCAATGATTGCATTTCAATTAACTTTAATGGAGCCAGGATTTCACCCTATATTCTGTCTCTGTTTCAGGTCTCCTGTGTGATCTTGAACAATCCACTTCACCTCCTGCATCTGTTTCCTCTCCTGCTCTCGATCTGTCTTGTCTTTGTTTGTCTGTAATTTCTTTGGGACAGGGACTCTATCTTACTGTGTGTCTATTCAGCACTTGGCTACATGGGGCCCTGATCTCAGCTGGAGCCTCTGGGCATTATCCTAACACATACTAGTAAGTAAACTGAGCAGTAAGGGATTTTGCCTTCTCCCAAGAAACTGGGATAAGATGCACAAACTTTTGACTCCTAAAACTGTTTGAGCTGTGCCCCTCATTTAAAAAAGCACAGAAACAAACAACAACAAAAAACTCCCCGTAGACATCACACAGAGAGACAAACCCGGAAAATGTCAACCATGAAGATTGCCAGTACGTTTAATGTTTGTAATGGGGAAACTCTTGGAAATGCCCTTAATGAGCAGGCAGTATAGTTTAGGCAGGCTTATTTGCTCTGCCTTGGGAGCAGATTTGGGAAAGAATATTGATGTTTATGAATAATAGGACCCCTGACCAAGAATGTGCCTGGGTAGCAGTATCCTTTCACCCATCTCCACCAGACACGACAATCCATGTCACATCAGCTGAAAGCTGTGTCACATGGAAGCCGTTTGCAGTGCGTATTAACAATAGCTTTATTGATCCTGCAAATGAATAATCTTACAGAGTTTTATGTACCAGTAGATGGCATACTTTATATGAACTATCTGCATATACTCACATATATACAGCTACATCTCTGTTACATATGATCCCTGTAACTTCAGCCAAACACTGCTCTTTCTCGAATTAAACACACAAAACCAATGGGGATAGCTCAGCCATTATGAACAATGAGACGCTAACAAAGCTCATGTTTACGTTTGTGATTGGGATGGGGTGGGGGAATTGGAAAGGAAACCTATGTCAGCAGAAATTCTAGCTTCTCTGTTTATTGTTCTAAAGCATGGGGAGAGGGACATATAGCTGATTTTTTTGAGGGGGGAAGGAGCTTTGAGAACTGCAGATGACTTGGTATCTTCTTAAACTGTATTCAAAATTTCCCAAGAGGGGCACAATCCCCTGGCTGAGCATGGCATGTCGGAATGCATGCATGCAAACCCAGCTTGCAGATGTGCTTTGGGAGTCTGCATACCTCAGTCCCACAGTACACATGCACTTAGATGTAGGATATCTGAGCATCAATGTATATAGCTCAGCCCACTGTGTTTCTGCTATAGCAGGGCTGGTTTGAACCGAGACTCATGCCTGGTTTTTTTCGCTTTTTGTCTTGCGGCTGTGTGTTGTCCAAATCCCTTTTAGTGGGTGAGGGTTTCTGCTGGTTTAATTGTTCCCTCCACACAACCTAACAATGAGTCCTACTGCTCTTCTGGTCATAGCAATGGAGATCTGGCTCTGGCTCCCCCGTTACAAAGATGACTGGAGGGGTCACAGTAGATAGATGGGAGTTGCTCCTTCTGGCCAGAGGTGGCACACAGTGCTCCTGGTCTGTAGTGATGGCCAGACCTAGCATCTGGCTTCCTGATCTTTTCCAGAATGGAACTTTGACTGAAGATTTTTGCTGGGTTGATTTTGTTGAGGCTGTGTTTTAAAATGTGAATGTGTTATCTGGATGAGGGCAAAGTTTTCAAAATTGGAAGCTTAAAGTTATGCCCCTAAGCTTCCAGCAGCAGTCAATGAACCCAACAGGAGTGGTGGACAGAGATCAGAAAGTCAGGCTCCAGCTCAGTCCTTCCAGGTTGGCTGTGAGAGCTGCCAAGGGTGGATGTAGTTAGTCTACTGGCTGCGTGACTCTACACCTGTCCAGCCCACCCCTGCAGCTACACACATTCTAGTGCAAATCGATGGGCCTGGTGGTGGTAAAGAAGAATTTTCATGGGAACAGGCCATACCAGATTAGACTATTGACCCACCAAGTCCAGAGGCTGGCCTCTGGCAGTGACTGATATTCCAAAAGTGAACATCTCCCTTAACACAACCCCTAGAATGGCCACCTACAAAGTAGGATGGGCCCCTGTAAGGAGATTGATTTGACCCCTCACCACACGCAGTGTAACCATTGTAATCAATTAAGCCTGTGATCCTGCAGGATGCTATGGCGCAGCAGACAGTAGTGCCTATTGCAGAGCACCAGGTGTAAAGAGTGTTCTGCCCGGGGGTCTAGCACTTCTCCTTTTCATGACTAAATAGCCCTAGATTTTACCATATCTCAACAGATGTGAATTTTTCCCATTCTGGGGAAAGTGTCTCAAGTTTTGAGTCACTCCGTTTACCCAGGATATGGGGCTTTCTTAAAAAGCCTCGTTTTCAGGGAAGTCACGGTGCTGAGTGCCTAACCAGACAGCTGCTTGCAGTGCGCGAACCCCTGTTGATTGCAACATCCCATCAAGATCAATCAGGAGGCGGACTCTGTTTGCAGAGGAAAGGACATTTGAATCAGACACAAAAAGCTGCAGTGATGGGAAAGGGAACACGGCAGGGGGAAGGGGCTGCTGATTGAAGTACGGTCTTGTGCTTAAAGCACTAGGCAGTAACTCAGGAAATTTGAGCTCAAGTCCTGCCTCTGCCACAGACTTCCAGTGTGGCTTTCGGCAAGTCACTTAGATCCAGATCCTCAAAGGTTTTTAGGCTCCTAACATCATAGAATCATAAAATATCAGGGTTGGAAGGGACCTCAGGAGATCATCTAGTCCAACCCCCTGCTCAAAGCAGGACCAATTGCCAACCAAATCATCCCAGCCAGGGCTTTGTCAAGCCTTACCTTAAAAATCTCTAAGGAAGGAGATTCCACCACCTCCCTAGGGAACCCATTCCAGTGCTTTACCACCCTCCTAGTGAAAAAGTTTTTTCTAATATCCAACCTAAACCTCCCCTACTGCAACTTGAGACCATTACTCCTTGTTCTGTCATCTGGTACCCCTGAGAACAGTCTAGATCCATCCTCTTTGGAAACCACTTTCAGGTAGTTGAAAGCAGCTATCAAATCCCCCCTTATTCTTCTCTTCTGCAGACTAAACAATCCCGGTTCCCTCAGCCTCTCCTCATAAGTTATGTGCTCCAGCCCCCTAATCATTTTTGTTGCCCCCCGCTGGACTCTTTCCAATTTTTCCACATCCTTCTTGTAGCGTGGGGCCCAAAACTGGACACAGTACTCCAGATGAGGCCTCACCAATGTCGAATAGAGGGGAATGATCATGTCCCTCGATCTGCTGGCAATGCCTTCTTGGCAACAAGGGCATCACTGTTGACTCATATCCAGCTTCTTGTCCATTGTAACCCCTAGGTCCTTTTCTGAAGAACTGCTGCCTAGCCATTTGGTCCCTAGTCTGTAACAGTGAATAGGATTCTTCCATCCTAAGTGCAGGACTCTGCACTTGTCCTTGTTGAACCTCATCAGGTTTCTTTTGGCCCAATCCTCTAATTTGTCTAGGTCCCTTTGCATCCTATCCCTACCCAGGGCCGGCGCTTCCATTGAGGCCAACTATGCAATCTCCTAGGGTGCCAGGATTTTCGGGGGGCTGCATTTTGCTGGGGGGGGCAGCAGGTGGCTCCGGTGGACCTGCCGCAGGCATGCCTGCGGAGGGTCCGCTGGTCCCGCGCGGCTCCAGTGGACCTCCCGCAGGCATGGCTGCGGCAGCTCCACCAGAGCCGTGGACCAACGGACCCTCCGCAGGAATGGCTGCAGCAGCCGTGGGAGCGACGCGCGGGGCTGTGAAATGGCCGTGCACCTAGGGCTCGAAAGACTCTGGCGCCGATCCTGTCCCTAACCTCCAGCATATCTACCACTCCTCCAAATTTAGTGTCCTCTGCAAACTTGCTGAGTGTGCAGTCCACGCCACCCTCCAGGTCATTAATGAAGATATTGAACAAAACAGGCCACAGAACTGACCCTTAGGGCACTCCGCTTGAAATCGGCTGCCAACTAGACATGGAGCCATTGATCACTACCTGTTGAGCCCGATGATCTAGCCAGCTTTCTATCCACCTTATAGTCCATTCGTCCAGCCCATACTTCTTTAACTTGCCGGCAAGAATACTGTGGGAGACCATATCAAAAGCTTTGCTAAAGTCAAGGAATAACACATCTATTGCTTTCCCCTCATCCACAGAGCCAGTTATCTCCTCATAGAAGGCAATTAGGTTAGTCAGGCATGACTTGCCCTTGGTGAATCCATGCTGACTGTTCCTGATCACTTTCCTCTCCTCTAAGTGCTTTAGAATTGATTCCTTGAGGACCTGCTCCATGATTTTTCCAGTGGGAGTTAGGCACCTAAATTCCTTTGAGGATTTAGGCCTTAGTCCCTCTGTGCTTTAGTTCCCAATCTTTAATGAAAAGATAACAATGCCATTTCTCTGCCTAGTTGGTTTGTATTGTAATTTCTTTAAAGCAGGGGCTGGCTCTAACTGTATGTTTGTACAGCACCTAGAGCAAAGTGGCCCCACTCCTGACTGGTGCTCCTGTAATACAAATAATAATACTAACCCTAGTCACTGTCATTGTGTATCATTTCTGTCCCCCTGGGAAAAGCATGTCTCCCTGTAAAGATTCTTCAGAGCTTGGTTTTGTTGCTCCCCTAACCCTCCCCCTCGATATTATGACAGAATCTTCTTTCTCTGAGACGCGATCACGTGATGACACAGCATGGCCTGTAAATCTCCCATGCTTGGCTTTCAGCAGCCTGCCATTAGCTGCCCTTGGTGAAGTTTAGGGTTAGATAAATCAGCATGACAGCAGTGCAGAATGCAGGGATTGAAGCTGCTGCTCCTATCCAATGCATGTCCCTTTCTGATCCTGACCCCTGAAAGCAGGCCGTGTATGGAAGAGGGAGAAAGACTTTGAAGTCCAAAGCTGCTGTATCTCCTTTTGAAGTCATTAAGCAGGAGCTCTACTTGACTGAATTAGCATTCCCTGCTTTAAATGGAGGTGAACGTGGGCCGCAGGGTGGCTGGGAGCACACAGTCTGGCTGTGCAGACTTCAGTGTGCAGCACTTATTGTTCTGTTGTGCTGTGTGCAAAATGGTACGTGCTGGCGGGACTGTCCACACAAAGCAGTGAGTGCTAGCATGACCCAGGAGACCCAGAACAGAACCCCAAGGGAGATGCCTCCTCCTGCTTGCAATCAAGGTATCCTTGTGCATACAGCTCCTTTGATTCTTAAGATGAGAAGTAAAGACTGGGAAGCCAAATGAATTATACTCAGTTGGGATGAAGCAGAACCCCAGCTATGAGAAAGGGGGTGGGAAATCAGCTGAAAAGTGGGGGAAAAATCTGACCCAGCCCTGAACTCTCTGGCAGGGATGTGAAATGCATGAGGAAATACGGTGCAGCCTGCGATTTCTCATTATATTAGTGGGAGCGACATTATTGGGTCCAGTAAATCAGCCAGATGGCAACACCAGGGATTAGACAAGAAGGTGGGATCAGCAACAGCGTGTTGTGTTCTCCCACCCTCTCTTAAAGAATTTTAATCACCACAAATTCCAATGTGCTGTGGTGGGTTTGTTTATAATAAAATCTTTACAATGCAGAGAGCATTTCTCTCTCTCCCTCCCTCCGTCCCTCCCTAGCTGCAGGACAATCCCATGCAGTTTGACACACAGGCCAGAGGGAGAGTGCGGAGGTAGTCATGTGTTCTGTAGGCTTGCTTCGATTACTTATCTCTTGAAAGGATGGTCTTGCAGGAAAGGTACCAGATGGGGAGACAGGAGGCCTGGATTCTATTCCTAGCTCTGCTACAAACTTAATCTGTGCCTCAGTTTCCCAGCTGTAAATGCAAATGCTAACACATCCTTTCTTAGTTGACTCGTCTGTGTGAGGTTTAATCCCATGTATTCCCACCACCCCTTTTAACCGTGCTCCTGGATGGGGTTATCCACAGAAAATGAACCTGGCAGCTCCGGTTGCAAAAACCTGAGCCTCTCCGATTTGAGATAAAGACCTTGGTCCATTCATGAGGGTGTAAATTGCAGAGACACTTGTGGTCCACTACAGCAGGGGCATTGATTCACCCTGGTATTCATGGGGGTCACACCTTGGCCCCACCTGGGTTGGAGCATTAGGAGTGCCCAGCCCTTCATGTCCCCATGCAGACAATCACTTGTAACAACTCCCCGGCCTGGGCTGTCAGTGGGGATTGAATCTGGAAAGTATATGTTGCTACTGCTGGAGCTAAAGAATTTATGTAGCATCGAAGGGACTGCCTCTTACAGCTCTCTAGCACAACAGGAACCCAGATCTCAGTGGGGCCGCTAGGCATTACTGTATACAAACAATACTGATGGGCCCCAGCCAGGCATTGTCTGTCTTGTGCTTTATAGGACTTCTGAAACAGCAGGGAAAAGAGTGTTCAAAAATACAAAATGAACCAATAAAAAGCCCAGTGAAAATCAACTGACTGGCAAAGAAAATAGCTGGCTCTCTTATTCTTGGATTTGTTTATTCTCCATAGATATTGAAGCTGTCCTCTTTGGTCCATCACTCCAGGAAAAAATCCCTGACTGGCTTCATCTTTCATTGTCATTTAGAGGGTAGCGCCCCTCCCCTCTTACCTGTGTCCAGTTCCTTTTATCCCCTTATTTTTCTCTTCTGCTTTTCTGGCAGGTTTTTGCTGTGTGAGTTGTGAAGCATGGGCAGAATCTGCTGGAGGGAGTGGGGTGGGGGAGTGCTTCCCCAAGGGTTCTCTGTGATTTCTTGCAAATGTTTACAGGATTAATACTGGCAAAAATCAAACATGCAAACTACGGGCCAAGATATGACATCAGAGGGCTAACAGACTCCAGAGCTACTTGGCTAGATCTTGAAGAGATAAAAGGGTAACTCTGTGATTAGACTGGAATCCGAACTGATTGCCTGGAGAAGACTTACGGCACTTTTGGCGAGGTAATAAATACTATAGCCTGGAAAGATGCAGCTTCAAACAACAACAAACAAGCAGATGGGCCAGCAACCCTTAAAAGTCCTGCTGAAAGTCCAACAATGGCCAGAAATTACAATGACTCAGAAGGAGTGTGCAGACTCACACAAATGATAACTGTCTAGCTGCAGAGATCCAAATTCTAGCAGCCCATATTAGGGCCTACAGAACTGCCTGGCTGGTTTCTGGTGTGGTGGCTGAAAAGCAAGAGTCAAGGGCGGGAAAATCCTTATGCGGGGACAGGAATGAAATGGCCGTGGGGCATGAAAGACTTTGTCAATCTGAGCTAGTCCATGATGTGCTTCTGGCTTGTGGGCTGTTATTGTCAGGGTAGCTGTAAGGTGGGATTTAGCCAGCAGTTCCTGGATGGCTTCACTCGTAAGAGGTGCAAGGGACGTGAGTGGGACTGGGACAGGCAATGAAGGCAGCATGAGTAAATGCCTGCATGGGCGTGCTGTCTTGGTGCACATGTAGCTAGCAATGCAAAAGTGTGTGTGTGTAAGTAGTTCAACAAGACATGCCAGTCTACACAAGTGCTGCCAAAGGGTATAAGAGAGACACATCTCGCAGGGGTAAGTGAGCTTTGCCCAGGGCTGAGCTCCCATTGTTTGGCATGTGGTCCCCATTGTGCACTGGCGCTGTCTAGCTCTGACCCGGTGGGCCGTTGCTGTGCAGCACCATGCCATCTCTGGCATCTCTCTTGCTGCTTCCAGGATTAGGCAGAGTTTCCCCTCTTCACTTTTTGGAAAAATGGTGCCTACCCGTGTAGCAGAGGATGCACATACACATACCTACCCAGGCCTCGATTCTGCAAAGACTGCTAACCTGCTGCCTGAGAGTAGTCTTACTGAAGTCAATGGAATTACTTGTGTGTGTAAGGGGAGCATAAGTCTTTGCAGAATCAGGACTGAAGACGCATCAATAAACACGCTCATGTGTGATCTTATAGATTGGCACTAGCAGATCCATTTGGAATGGAAACAGGTAAGCTAGATATCAGTGTTAACTAGACTACTTCATCTCTGTCTACTATATAAGCTCCCATTGAAAGTCTCATTTCCCCACTCATAACCCTAAGCCTGTCAACATGTAGAAAATAGATCCTTATGAGAAATTTTATTTTCCTTATTCCAGATGATTACAGTTTAAAACAGATGCACTTAGTCCAATGCAACCAGCAGGATTCCAAACTCTGTGTATACAAGTAATTTCAACTTTGAGAGTACGGCACTTGAAATAGATTTAGGGGCTTGTGTGAAAGGAAATGGAGATCTCCTTCTACGGAGATCTCTTGGAGCAACAGATGATTTTTAAAGTGATTAAAGCTGCCAGATTCAGAGACTGAATTCTTTCATCCACTGGGCAGCTGTAGCATGGACTGCCTCCGTTTTGAGAGTCAAACTAGTTACCTTCAAACCATATACCCATTGTGGGGCATTGTGATTTTATAAATCAAAGGAATTATATGTGGTACGTACATATATGTGAACTACTATCATTGCATTAGGTTCAGAACCAGTTTAAAAATTTGCATACAGGCAGTTGGATGCAGTAAAAACACATTCTGTAGACACTTATTATAATTAAATGAAACCTGTGCATGTTCATTTTAAACTATGACCTTTTGGAAGAGCATGAAGGAACCTGTATTCCCCTGGGAGATATTTACTGATTCCTTCTCATTTGAGGAAGCTAGATGCTCAAAGACATTATGTATTTAAACTTTCACCCAAGGGTACAAGCCCTTCAGAAAACATGAGCCTCTCTCTCTCTTTCCCTGTCCTGCAGCGTGGCAGAGAAGAAAGCCTTCTTCATGTCTTGGGTGACGTATTCAGTTATCAATATTCTTCTAATGGGGATATCAGGTGACCCAGGTCCCTTGCAGGATCTTGCTTTTCTTGATTGTAATCTGCAGAAATTCATTATATGCAAGCCTGACTTTCAGAAAGTGCTGGGCACTCGCTGCTTCTTTTCTTCCAGGCCCGCTGAAGGTGCTCAGGCTGAGAATCCAGAATCATGTCACTTTTGAAAATCTTTGCTTCAGTGACTTGCCCAAGGTCATACAGGAAGCCTGTGGTAGAGCAGGGATTTGAACCCATGGATCTGGGTAGCATCCTAACCACCGAGCCATCCTTCTTCTCACTCACCTTCCCACAGTGTCATAGGGCTTGTCTACACTTAAAATGCTGCAGACTCGCCACAGCAGTGTGTCAGTGAAGACGCTACCTGTGTTATGGGAGGGATATCCCCATAGGTACACCACCTCCTGGAGAGGCGATAGCTGGGTCAATGAGAGAATTCGGTCGTCAACCTAGTGCTGTCTATGCTGGGGGTTAGGTCGGGTTAGGTTAATGATCTAACTTCCTAGTGTAGACCAGGCCTTAGTTCCAACTATTTCTGTGCTGGTGCTGTTGCTAACAGGTTGCTCCTGTAGTAGGAAGAGAGCCTGAAACATAATTGTAACATTTTTTTCCAGACATTTCAAAGCCATTTTTGTTTTGTCTTCAACGTTTTTCAAAAGAAGAACTCTTTGAGGGCAGCTTAGAGACATTAAAATGTTTCAAAACCCATCTTTGAACATCTTATCTTGGAAATGGAAAATGACAAAGCAATGAAGAAATTGAAAACAAAAAAAATCCCATAAAATGTGAAAAAATGCATGGAAAACTTAAGAAATATTCTCTGAAAGATTTCAATGTTGGCAAAAGGCCATTCTGAAACAAGCTCTGCTCCGTGTTCTGTACCATTACTAATAGGGACCATAACAATCTATACCACTTCTGCAGATAGGCTCAGGCTGGGGAAAACATTTTTTTCATTATGGTAACTGTGATATTGGCAGGGCTGTGCTTGCCAGGCTGGAACTGGACACACAGAGAATAAAGCAGAGCCCTAAGCACTGGGCGAATACTGTTCACCACAGTAGCACCAAGGTGCCCTGACCAAGATTGGGCCCCATTGTGGTAGTGTATTTAGTTTGAAAACTCTTTGGGGGCAGAGACTGTCGTGTGTTTGTACAGCACCTAGCACAGTACCAATTCATTTCTCATTGGAGCAGTATGCTTTAATGGACAGACAGCACTGGACTTGGATTCAGGAGAATGGAGTTCTGTTCCCAACTCTGGCACTAGTCTGCTTGGATGACCTGGGACAAAACGTCACTTCACCTCCCCATGTTTCAGTTTCCCCATCTGTAAAATGGGGATAATGACATGGACATCCTGTGTAATGCACTTTGAGATCATGTGATGAAAAATGCTATATAAGAGCAAGATATTATTCAATAGCAATAATGCATGCATGCAGTGAGAGACAGTCACTGCCCCAACCTGGTTAAAGTCCAATTGATCAAAGAGAAGTAGGGAAACAAAAGTAAAGTCAGCTGTCTAAGGACAGATGGTTAGTGGCAGAGTCAAATCTAGCCCTCCAGTCGTTGGAGTTGCAGTTCAGTGCTCTATCGACCAAACATGCTACTTTCCAAGTGCTTAAAGATAAGCACTCGCTTACCTGCTTCTCTAGGACCAGGCCTGACTTTACAGACCTTTCCAAGTTACACAGAGCTCTGACATGACCGAAGATGAGATCTGTGTAAGCTAGAAAGCTTGTCTCTCTCACCAATAGTAGTTGGTCCAATAAAAGATATTACCTCCCCCACTGTGCCTCTTTACAGACCTTGTCAATCAATAGTGGGCCACATGTCCAACCCAGTGAAGCTGAGCCATGAGGAGCATGCCCTTGATGCCACAGATCGGATGCCACTCAAGGACTTCGGTGGTGGGGATCTTGCCCTGCCACTTGATGTTGCAGATGGATCTTAGGCAGTGAAGTTAGAAGCTCTCCAGCTGTTTGATGTGGCATTGGTAAAGTATCCCTGTCTCGCCGCCGTAGAGAAGAGGGGTGAGTCAGGACCTGTGCAAGGTCCTTAAAAGTGAGGGGAGGAGAGCACCGGCATCTGAACCATGGTCCTGCCTCCCCCAGCACTGCCTGTTCCCCCGAGGCCTGGCCCCCATGCCTCCCCTTCTCCCTTAGCCCCTGCCCTCATGCCACAAAAATCCCCCTGAGGTCCCGCCCCCACTCTGCCCCTTCCCCTGAGGCCACATTCTTGTGCCTCCTCTTCCCCCCCCCCAGACCCTTCCTCCTCTTCCTTCCCATTGCTTGCCCTTATGGCTGATAAGAAGTGGGGAGGCCATGGCCCCCTGTGGACCCCCCCCTCTGTTCCGACGACCCTGGGGTGAGTACAACAGAGTGGTAAGTTTTTGTCAGACTCCGTACTCCCTCCAGAACCTGTGGGTCAGCCTGACAAATGCCAAGCTGGCCTTTGCCAAGTGCTTAATGGTCTTATCCCACTTGGCACGGCTGGAACGCACATTAGCCAGAGAACAGAATTTCCTGACCCAGTTGAGGGGGAAGTTGTCAGGTGTGACCATAGGATCATGGTGCTTGGAACGTTGATGGGCTCAGACTCAGTCTTTTTTAGGCTGATTGTAAAACTGAAGCATTTTTAGGCATAGGCAAAGCAGTCCACAGTAAACTGAATGTCCTCGAGTGTGGAAGCAATGAGAGCCGAGTCGTTAGCAAACAGGAGCTCTCTTCATAGCTGTCCAATTACTTTGGTGTGGGCCCTGAGTCGCTATAGATTGAATAAACCCCCATCAGTGACGGTTTCCTGTATGCTGAAAGCGGTGCTCTGCAGCCAGCTGAACATGGGAACCTGCTCTAAGAGTCAACTCATCCTCAGATATAAAGACACCTTGAAGGCCAACCTCAAAGCATGCAAGACAGACATTAAAACCTGTAGACTCGTTGCACTGGACAACCCTACATGAAGAGGTCTGTGCCCTAAGGCCATGTCCACTTGTGAGGATTGGCGTGTGAGGTCTCCGCAAGAGAAGAGACCATGCCGTATGGGTGGTGACTCAAACTCTCCCCCTACTAACAACTACATTTGCAAGACATGCAATCACATTTGCAAATCCAGGATCAGATTTGCTTCCCATGTGAGAAGCCATCAAAACAAACCCAGAACTTAAGTCAACATCAGCTGAAGGCTCATCTGTAAAAGTGACGGGAGATGCCAACAACAAGGACAACAGGGAAGGGTTTTTCCCAGTTTAAATTCTGATTTCAGTTTTATAGTTTGAAAGTTGCTTTATCAGGCATAAATCTAATCTTGTTTTTAAGAAATTTTGTAATGGTAATGATGAAAACAAAAGGAGGAATCTTTTATGTGACAGGAGAGTGGTGCCAAAGGAAAACTGCTGAAACTAGGAAACCTTTTTTGTAGCTACATGTTGACATCTCTGAGTACTTTTGTTTCAGATCAGCTTAGATAAAATGGCCCTGAGTTGTCTTGGCAGTGTAAATCAGGAGTTGCAACTTTGAAGTCAATGGAGTTTTATCCTAGTGTGTGAGAGAGGAGAATCAGACCACAAATTTCAATCTGCATTTGGGGTGATACAAGCTATATTGCTGCCTGTTACATCCCTCAAGCAGAAAAGTGTTTATCCAGCCACCACAGTAACTTACTGCTTTCATACTCCGTCTAATGAGAGACTCCAGGAACCTTGCATATTTACAGAAATTAGACTGTACCATGTGATCTCTGGGGCAGCATGATCAACAGTGGCTTACAGCATATTTTAACAATGAGTAGAAATATTATATTTTTTTAAAGTTTTCAAATATTTAAAGAGACCGTGAGGTAAGTGCAGATGAGTTTAGCAGTGTTATTGCGCCAGGAAGTCTGGAATGTGAATGTCGTACTGAATGATGAGCCATGCCCTTATAGATATACAATGAATTCCAAAGGGTGTGGGAGATCTGAATTCACAGGGCCTAATTCTCATTTATGCTGAAACCCCTTTTATCCTACTCTGGCATACAGGGGCCTTGGTGTCATTGAAAATGAGGGCCAGATTGTGAATCCTGTACACTGATGAGCAGTAGAGGCTGCGTATATGAGTAACTGATCCCCAGCAGGATTGATGTGGGCAGGAAAGGTGGAGGGGGGAGGGACAACTGTACTGGGGGCCCTCGCTCAGGCCCCCCCAAAAAACCTCAGTAACAGAGTGAAATGGGAGGGGGTGGGCCACAGCAAGCATGGAGTATGGTGGCCCCAAATTTCTTTTGACAGGCCTGATCCCCAGTATTAGTAAGGGGTTCACAATCTGGCCCATGGGCATTTTTAACATCAGTGGGATGAACTAGCATTTCTTGCAGCAGATGCTGGAGAACTGCTATATTAAACAGCATACCAGATTCCAGCTCAGGGCAGCGGTTTCTCCGATCTCCACACAAGTCGATACCTCAGACATACCACAATCATACTCCTCCTCTAAAATATTTGTGGCTGATGGAATAACCTGACTCAACAATAACCCAAGCAAACATTGGTGTCAGTTCTCTGTCAACCTGAACCAATTACTGGGAAATGGCTGTCTGGGGTTGGACCTAACACTGTCACATCAGCATTCAGTCACCCAGCTGCAACAGCAAGAAGAAAAACCAGGAGAGAAAATTAAAAAGGAAGGCAATGCAGGAGAAAATCATGTTTCCTAAAAGCGCAGAGGGTTCTGCTTTAATGGCTGCCCCCCTGCACTCTGAGGTTCCCAGCTGAAAGGAAAGCATCTGACAGGGCTAACTGTGTTGTTACTGGCCTTATCTACAAGCGCCATTGTGCTAGATGTAGTATAAATACATTACAAGAGTTCCTGTCCTGAAGACTGCACCACCTAAATAGACAAGACAGACAGCTGGTGAGAGAGAAACAAAGAAGTGACTTCCCTGTGGTCAGCGGCAAAGTTGGGACTGGAACTCAGGTCTCCTCCTGAGTTCCAGGTGATTGGCCTCCCACCTGGATCATACTGGGGTAAGAAAATGGTGATTTACACATAGCTGTGTCCATCTAGCCCACAAGTATTTGCAGCTATGGCAAGCATGAGCATAATATTGTTACCCCTTTTGACCTGAAAGGTTAGCCGATATTCAGGATTTAGGTGATTGTTTCAGTTAAGAGATGAAATCTGTCATAAAAGTTAGGTGTTTCTTTGATACAATCCTGTTTAGTTACAAAGAAGGTACAATGTCCTGTTTTCCTGAGCTTCTCCTAACTGCATCATTGGCTTTCTGATATTTCTTTCACAGCATCTCTGGGGTTTCTTCTGTTTCTTTCCTACTCCCACCCCACCCGAAATCCACCAGTTTCTGCCCCTGCCCCTGCCCCTGCATTTACTATCTCAGTTATCAGGGAAACCCTGTGGGTCACATGAGTTGGTGTCTACTCCAGATTTGCATGAGTCTGTGTTGTAGATTGAGACTCCTATTGTTTCGGCCATCTGGTTCTATAAAGGAGCTTCATTGTTTCTTATATTTATCCCACATGAAGGGTGGCTGTTACACTCACCAGGTTGCTGTTTAACCCAGCCAGTAACAATAACTTGCATATATCCTGGGTGGGAAATCTCTCACCTGTATGTGTAGTTCCACTGGTGCAATAGTGGAGACTGGCTGCTGGCATTTTGCTGTACTAGCATTTTGGTACCAAGGTAGCACTGTAAGGAAGCCTACCTTCTATTTGTGCCTTTGAAAATCTCCATCTTAGTCCCCAGGTTGCCGGGACAACTGCAGAAAGTTCCACCAGAGGCCCAACCCGCACAAAACACCAAACCTCTTTCCTCCGGGCCTCCTACACATCCCCCTTCAGCACCAAAGCCTGGCTCTGTAATAACAGCCACTAGAGTCTCATAGACTCATAGACTTCAGGGTCAGAAGGGACCAATGTTATCATCATGACAGGGCACTCACCATCTGTAATCCTCACCCATGGCTATGGCCAGGAAATAAAGTTCAGTCCCTTACCAGCACTGCCATGTGTCAGACTCTTGTTAACACACTGCTCCTACACATCCCTGGTCACTCCCGGTGGCCTGTCCATCTTTCCCCCAGCTTCTCTCTCCACTCATACTAACTCTGGATCCCTGAGAAGGCAGCTTTGAGCAGCTCTTTATATTACACTGAATAATATTGAACCAGATTGTGATACCTTCACATTGAGGCCCAGATCCTCAAGGTATTTTGGCACTGAACGCCTACTGAAATCATCCTGCTTTGTCGAAACTGAAACTGTTCACAGCAAAGAGCTGGCTTTGGCAAAATCTCCCGATTCATAACTTGTTTAAATGTAGTTTTGAAAGTGTCAAAACAGGATGCGTCGATATTTGGTTGGAAGCGACTTTTCGTTTCTAAGTTTTAGTTAATGTAGGCTAACAAATGGTTAATTTATTTAAAAGGACAAAACCCAAACAAATCATTCCAAAATTATTGAAATGAAATATTTCATTTGGGCCAATCTGAAACTTTTTTCCTGATTATCGATTCATGAAAACTTCGGAGATTTCCCCTTTTTTTCCCAATTTCGGATGGGAAAAATTTTCATAATTGTGAACATTCTCCTAGGTTGGGAAAACCATTTCCTGTTCATCTTTCCTGCTAATACCATAGACAACTCAGTGGTTCTGAAATTACGAGTCAGGAACCCATTTTAATGAGGTCGCCAAGACTAGGTGCTAGACTTGCTTGGGCCCGGTGCTGAAGCCCTTGAGCTTTGGCTTTTCCCACCTCCACTAGGGCAGTAGGGCTCAGGCTTTGCACACACCCCTCCCCCCCAAGTGGTGGGGTTTGGACAGGCTCAGGCTTTGGTCCCCTCTCCTGGAGTCATGTAGTAATTTTTGTTGTCGTAAGGGGATTGCGGAACAATGAAGTTTGAGAACCGGTGTTAGGGTAAAGGCCTGGCCCCATTGAAGTCAATGGCATGAATCCCAATGACTTCACTGAGGCCAGGATTTCACACTTAGTGAACAATATGTGCAATGATGGATATACCATAAAATGTTCATATCAAACCATATCTAGTTACATATTCTTTTTACAGTGCCCTTCAGTACATTTGTAACCCTTCTGCCCCTCTCAGTCGGCAGCAACAAGGGCCGGGTTCAGTATCCAGGGGGTCCGTTTCAGTAACACAATGCATAACCGGCTCGAGCCGCCACCCAGTGACCTGGGACACTTACATACCACACCCCCATGGGCGCCTCTAGGAGGCAATACTTCCCCTCTCGCAAGCACGGAGTCTGAGTGTAGCAAAATCCTTTTAATAAAGGAAGGAAACAATGCGGCATTCAATTGGAGAAACACCACAAACAGGATTATAAAACAAACCATAAACAAAACCCACCTCCAAGTACATTTGGCAATGTCCTTTCCCCTTTAGGGTCTTGAGTCCAATTACCCCAAAGTCCAACAACCCAAAAGTCTCTGGTCAGTACCACTCCAGAATTCAAGAGTTTATCTGCCGAGTTTTACCCCCCTAGCCTGGGTGGAAAGGGGGGGGAGAGTCCACACAGGGTGTTAAGGGGCACCTTACGTGGGCCAGGGCCAACTGCTCCACCTCTCCGTGAAGTTCTGCTGCAGCCTTCACCACAACCCGCTCCACCACACCAGCCGTGCCGCTCCTCCAGCTGTCCGTGCAAACCACTTCACTCTGCTCATTGCTCCAAGGGCTGCTCCAACCACGGCTGTTCCAATATGCGGGAAACTGCTCCGCTCTGTCAGCCACTTAACAATAGGTCTTCAGGCTCCCCCACAGGTTAACACAGCACTCAGTGATCTCAGCTCAGCCCAGCCCAGCCCAGCCCCTTCAGTGATTTCAGCTCTTAGTAGGGGAGCCCTGGTGCTGGTGCACTATTGGCTCAACGTGAATTCCGCTCAGCAGTCTTTAGATGGACTCCTAATGGAATCAAAATTAGCTCTACTCTTCAACAGTGGAGAGAGGAGGATGTGCAATTGGTGTTCCAGGCCCTCACAAGGGGCCTATACCATCAGGTACACACACCAGTCCCCAACCTCTCTCCCTCCATGGGGTTTTGGAACCCATGTCCCATGTTTAGCAAGTACCACCCAACTGAGGTTGAGTCATCTCTGTCACAAAGCAGTCCCACAGCTCCCCATTCACACAATCAGGGTGGCAAACTTTTTTTTTCCTGCCCCAATAACAAAGAAATTGGGGATCCCAGAGCTGTTAAAATAACCATCCCAGTCTGCTGTGGGCTTATGCTAAGTGGAGGGTGGATGCCAATGCAAATCTTTCCCCATTCTTTGAAATTCTTGGAATTCTTTCCAAATTCCCTACAATTCACCACCAGATGTCAGGGAGCACTCATCCTGACTGCTTACACAATATACACTGTACAGTGTAAACGGTTCCTGCCCAGAGTTCATTTTCGATGTAATACGACAACTGGGTGTAACAAACAGTTTAGGGTGATGGAGTGAAAAAGACAATTTTTACAAAAACAAGATAGCACAGAGACTGAGCCTTTGTGCTTTTACAAGGTTGGGATTTTATATTTTGTCCTTTGCTTGTTCTGTTTAAAATAGTGTAATAACTGCAATGATATGAGTGTATCGGTTATATAGTTAATGTTTGGTAATGTTACGATGTTTCATGTTGGGTTAGGTTGACATTAATTCCTGCGTTGCCCACTGCCCTCTTGCCTCATGGGAGCTGAATTTCCAGATTTTTCATTCCCCATTCTTCCCTATGGCCCTTCTCTCCAATCAGACTACATCTCCCATGAGATAAAGCAACAGCTCAACTACAGGGAGAGACTGCAGTGCATCATGGGATATGCAGTCTGGCCAAGCAGCATTGCCAACTCTGGTTGGATGTATTCTGGGAGGTTTCACCATATGCCAGAATGGCTTTAGGGACTGAGCTACTCTGAAACTCATTTACTGTGGGGCGAGCAGTTTGCCTCCAGTGGGTGTCTGTCAGATTTTTCATGTGCACCTAAAGTTCAAGTGCATTACACAACTAAACAATACTGAAAAATCACCAGTTGTAATAATGTGAACCTTATTTTTACAAGAGTGACGGGGTCTAGACTCCCAGCATCAGCACACAGATAAGATGGTTGAGGGCAGGGCAAGCTCAAGTTGCCTTGACATTTCAAACACTGGCAGGACTATGGCATCTCCAGGAATGTCTGAAACTAATGACAAACTGATGACAAGGTAAATCGGATCCACTATTCAATATTCATTGTGAGAATTCCCCATGATCTTTCTCCTAAGTTGCTTGCAGCCATGTTCAGGAGGTTAATTTTAATTTCCTGAAGACTCCAGGACAATCCTTGAAGAGCCACTGGCAAGAATTGGTGGCATGAGGGGCCCATAACTGTTTCCCAATGGAAAATTTTGCCAAAATCAATCTAGTCCCACAGAAAATTCCCATGTCAATGGAATTCCTTTTCCAACAGGAACATGTTTTCTTCTAAAAATTTTTGGCCAGCTCTAGAAAAAACTTTCCATGTATAATGTGTAAACCCTGCATGGGCTATATGGGACTCCCAGCAGAATCAGCCAGCTACAAAGCGGCCAAGCAGGAGCTGAGGTTTCATCATAGTCCAATGTTCTGGCTGATTTCTCTTGCCTGGAGGGAGCACCCGCATTTCTCCAGAAATTGTTCTGCCTCTCTGACCTCCCCAAAACACAAGTCTTGCTTGAGTAGCTTGATACTTATCCTCACAGGAGCCAAGATGGCTGCCACAAGCCTTCTGCCAGGAATGCCTGCTTGAGTGGAACTGAAATACCCCTTGTTGCCTCTGAGCAGCAGAATGCAGTCAGGGAAAAAAACACAGTTTTGAATTAGCAGAGGCTTTCACTCTTTCTCGTGCCACACTTGCTATCCTCTTTTTGTCTTCCAGGCCTGTTTCAACAGCCCCTCCAGCTTGTGGTTTATTTTGTTGTTCTGACTTCTTCAGAAGAACCCAGCCCAAATCAGATCATTGTTGTCTTCTTCAACATGAGAAACCACCACCCCTTTCCCACCACCCACCCCTGAAACTAGTTAGATCTTCGCCACCCACATTAGAACTGGACACTTCAACTTGTGAGAAGTGAATGCCAGTTCCACCAGGTTGAATGCTGATCTGATGAGATTCCTTCAGCGTCTATAAACAATGGTATGGGGGGAAGCTTTCATGTCCCACATTATAAGCTTCATGGCTTGCTATGTGTTTGTATCATGGACTACAACTAAATAATCATATTAGTGCAATTTCCAAGTAAACTTATTCTATATAGACATGTATGCAAATGTATAGAAACGGAGAGTACCTTACTTATGCCTCTACAGCCCTTTACACAGGTTTAGCAGAATTTGATTTTTTTTTATTTTTAACCACTTTGATAGTTAATCTCAATGTTTATTTTTAAGCATTTTTAAGAACGTTATCAATGTACATTTTCACAGTTACACAAAGTTATGGGTTTTAATAATTTGTATTTATATTTACCAGTGTGCATGTTCAGAGCTGCAGGAAGTCATGGGGGGGGGACACACCTAGTGAGGGTATCGGACAATAATGCTTTAATGACAGTAGATGATAAGATTCCAAAAGTTAAAGCTTTATAACTGTTAAAACTAATTGTCAACATCACGTCAAACTATGCAAAGTGAATATCCTTAAATCAAACTCTATTAAGTTCTTCAGCAGCATTTTTCTTACTTTGTCTATCTGAAACCTTTGATTTTATCAATGTAAATATTTGTGTTGGTTTGTGTGTGCATCATGAAATTGATGTTTACCGATTTAAAAAAAAAATCCTTCCAAGCCTACTTAAACAATACCAATCAGCATGGCAACAAGTTACCCTCTAACTCCCCCTAGTGGGTATGTAGCAGTAGCTAATAGTCATACTTGTGTCAATGACCACAGAGGGGGAAGTAAAAATAATATCCTGTTGTATAATGCATTGTTACGTGTTAATGGTGTATGAATGCTGCGAGACTGGAGTCTATTTAGTTGTGAGGTGGACACACACAGAGCATTTTCACTGCTGCCAAGTTTGAATTTGACCTGTGACATGGTGTGGGAGAGAAGGGAAGTCACACCCTGCAGCTTCCTTTCTTATATGGTAATGCAAAAGTGCCAAGAATTAGATTTGTTTAAAGAGGGAACCCAAAGAAATTAAATTGGACTTGGAAACAAGATCTTCCCGCCCATACAAGTTAGCTGAGTTTGAATGTTTGTTATTCTGAGAGTGGCTCGATAGTTCCAACACGTAGAAGAAAGAATGGAGGAGAACGATGTTGTGGTGGCTCAGATTTCTAATACTCTCAGTTCCCCAGGGAGTTAAAATGACTATGAGAGAATACAGCCTTCTGCACTGGTGACTGAATAATAAGTATCATGCAAGTAGCTTCCTTTGTTTTCCTCCTGTAGCCCCAAGAGAAGTTTCAGAAGTGGCATACTCAGTGTTTCACAAACAAATCAACCATTTTTGTTCGTGTCCTTCTCACTGAGCTTTTGGGAGAACTGTACAGGCTCCTGATGGTGAAGGAACTGAGAATGCTGGCTGGCTCCAGGCTTAGCACGAGGTCTGACAGTGTCTATAGACAACATCACCAGAGCATTTCAGGTGGGACCTTTATCTACTAGTCCAGTCTGAGGCAAGAGTCCTGCAGCAACCGCTTCTGTGGTTTAATGTTTAAATCCCCACTTGGGCTTACGTTCGGACCTACCACGCTCATTTCACTTTTGAATTGAAGGAAGTGAGAAATGGGATTGAAAAACTCCCAGTTCCCCCCTCCCACCTAAACAATCAGCACCTCCTTGTCCCTGGGAACTGAATGCCTTCCCTGGGAATCTGCTGTGCTGCATAAAGTAGCTGTAGGATCAAATCTAGGCAGTTCCATTTGTATGCAGTGCAGACGTGTGCGCATTCCAGACTCAGACGCAGATTTTCAAAGCCCCAATATTTTTTACTTTATGCACTGAGTCTGTTTAACAGGAGCTCTGAGGCAAGCAATTGACAGTGACACCACTTACGAGCTGTTGAACTCTCCATGGCTTTCAGGCGAGTCTTTTTCAATTTGTTGTTTAGAGACCCCCCCCACTCCTAAGGGCCACAGCACTGCAGTCGGTGTTGGCTTCTAAAGCTAAGCAGACCCTGTCTCATTGATAGGGCAGTGGTATGAACTGAAAATGAATCTGGGGCTGAATTACTGAGCTGTTGAGAAGGGGCCACTCCAGAGAATTCTGTACTGATGAATTAGAGCAGCGGTCTCCAAACTTTTTCAATCGCGCACCCCATCAGTAAAAACATTTTGAGCATGCACCCCCTGCTCCCAGCTGAACTGTTGAAGCGCAAACAAACAAACAAACAAAAAAAGCCACTCGGACTCCCAGCCAAACTGCTCAGGGAGCGGAAAAAAAAGAAGTGGCGCTGCTCCTCCTGCCACGCACCCTGAAGGATCCTCTTGCGCACCCCACTTTGGAGACCACTGAATTAGAGCTGGGTGAATACGAAATTTTTTCTGTTTGCTGGCAATGCCAAAAAAAGGGGAAAAGTATCATTTAGGGTCAAACCAAAAAGGAAGCTTTTCAAAACTGTCAGGGAACCAAAAACTTGAAAAAAAGAATTCATTTTGGGTTGAATGGAATGCTTCCTTTTACCTAAAACAAAATGTTTCATTTTAATTTTGACCATTTAAAACTGTTTTTAAGGACATTTTGAAATGAAAAATCATTTAAAAAAAATCAAAATATTTCATTTACAAAATACTGAAACAAAAAGGTTTGATATTTTTCAGATTTTTGTTTCGTTTTAAACAAAATGATTTGGCAAAATTGTAAGAAATTCCTGAAAACTTTCAGACTTGCCAAAACTGCACTTTTTGCCCCGCCTCCCCTCCCCCCCCGCCAAAAGTTATGTGTGAAAAATGTTGCCCTCTCTACTGATGAAGGCTCAGTTAGCAGAATTTTTTTAATTTAAAATTTAGGGCTGTCAAGTGATTAAAAAATTAATTGCGATTAATTGCACTGTGAAACAATAATAGAATACCATTTATTTAATTTTTGGATTGTGTTTACATTTTCAAATATATTTATTTCAATTACAACACAGAATACAAAGTGTACAGTGCTCAATTTATATTTATTTTTGATTACAAGTATTTGCACTATAAAATACAAAAGAAATAGTATTTTTCAATTCCCCTATTGCGAGTACTGTAGTGCAATCTCTTTATCATGAAAGTTGATTTACAAATGTAGAATTGTGTAAAAAACCCTGCACTAAAAAATAAAGCAATATAAAACTTCAGAGCCTACATTTCCACTCAGTCCTACTTCTTGGTCATCCAATCGCTCAGACAAGTTTGTTTACATCTGCAGGAGATAATGCTCCCCGGTTCTTGTTTACAGTGTCACCTGAAAGTGAGAACAGCCATTCACATGGCAGTGTTGTAGCCAGTGTCACAAGACATTTAAATGCGAAATGCCCTAAAGAGTCGTATGTCCCTTCATACTTCAACCACCGTTCCAGATGACATATGTCCATGCTGATGATGGGTTCTGCTTAGTAACAATCTAAAGCAGTACAGACCAATGCATGTTCATTTTCATCATCTGAGTCAGGTGCCACCAGTAGAAGGTTGATTTTTTTTTCCAGTTTGCGTTCTGTAGTTTCTGCATCAGAGTGTGGCTCTTTTAAGACTTCTGAAAGCATGCTCCACACCTCATCCCTCTCAGGTTTCGGATGGCACTTCAGATTCTTAAACCTTGGGTCGTATGCCATGGCTATCTTTAGAAATCTCACATTGGTACCTTCTCTGAGTTTTGTCAAATCTGCAGTGAAAGTGTTCTTAAAACGAACATGTGCTGGGTCATCACCCGAGACTGCTATAACATGAAATATATGGCAGAATGCAGGTAAAACAGAGCAGGGGACATACAATTCTCCCCCAAGGAGTTCAGTCACAAATTTAATTATTGCATTTTTTTTTAGTGAGTGTCATCGGCATGGAAGCATGTCCTCTGGAATGGTGGCTGAAGCATGAAGGGGCATATGAATGTTTAGCATATCTATCACATAAATGCCTTGCAGTGCTGACATAGATGTGCCATGTGAATGCCTGTTCTCACTTTCAGGTGACATTGTAAATAATAAGCAGGCAGCATTATGTCCTGCAAATGTAAATAAGCTTGTTTGTCTTTGTGATTGGCTGAACAAGAAGTGGGACTGAGTAGACTTGTAGGCTCTAAAGTTTTACATTGTTTTGTTTTTGAGTGCAGGTATATAACAAAAAAAATCTACCTTTGTGAGTTGCTCTTTCACAATAAAGAGATTTCACTACAGTACTTGTATGAGGTGAATTGAAAATAATAATATAAAGTGAGCAGTGTACACTTTGTATTCTGTGTTTTAATTGAAAAAAATATATTTGAATATGTAGAAAAATATCCAAAAATATTTGATAAATTTCACTTGGTATTCTATTGCTTAACAGTGCGATTAATTTTTTAAATCACAATTACTTTTTCTGAGTTAGTCGCATGAGTTAACTGTGATTAATCAACAGCCCTATTAAAATTAAACCCTTATTGGGCAGCCAGAAACTAGTCTCTATTGCAGCATGAGTTTTCCATTGATCCTTTATCTCCTTGCCCTACAAAGCAGTAATTGGCTTCAGTGGCATATAGTAAGAGTGCCTTCCTCTGAGGGTATGTCTACACTGCAAAAAAACCCAAACCCTGCGGCATCGAGTCTCAGTTAATTCAATGAGCACCTGGGTCAGTTGACTTGGGCTCGCGGTGTTCGGGCTGTGGGGTTAAAATGAGCAGTGTAGACATTCCTGCTGAGGCTGGACCCTAGGCTCTGAGACGCCCTACCCTTGACAGGTTTTGGTGCCTGAACCCCATAAGCCCAAGTCAACTAACCCAGCCTCTGAGACTCAGCGCTGAGGGTTTTTCTTCGCAGTGATGTGCCTAGGAGGCTATTTCTATGCTGCAGCTGGAAGCGTGCTTCTTAGCCCAGGTAGACAGAGACATGCTGGCTCAGTTCGAGCTAACATACTAAACATAGCCACCTAGCTGGGGGTAGCGCAGGCAGCAGCTTGGGCTAGCCGCCCAAGAACGTACATCTGAGCTGCCATTCATGCCACCCCCAGCTACACCGATAATTTTAGTTCACCAGCTTGAGCAGAGCTTGCACTACTCTGCTGCCCTGCTCTCGGAAGCACGCTCCAGCTGCAGTGTAGACGTACACTTAACTGCAGGAGATCGGTTTGTAGTTTCCAGCCCCATTTCACCCCTCCACCTGAAGCATAACAAAGAAGATGCCCCTGCAGTCTCTTCTCCCCCGCACTTCCTTTATATGGCGTAGAACCCTACTTCCTCCGGTGAGGATAGGGAAGAAGACTTCATCTGTTATTCCTGAGCCCATACCCTCACCATGGCATGGGGGAAGAGAAATTTCCTACTGTGCTATCTCCCCAGGTTCCAATCCAAATTCTCCATTGCCTTCTCTGGGCTCCCCCACAAAGGGCTCTACTGTGCTCTCAAAGTCGGAGGTAAATCTCTCATCAGTCTCCAAGGGGGGATGAGCAAAAGAAGAACTTACTTCTCCCTGGAGGGGTCAGAAGGAGCCAACCACCAGAACATCTCCAAGGCAGGTATGGCTGGCTGTATGCCAGATACAGTTGGCTGCTGAAAGCCAGGGTCCCAGCCACATCCCCAATCTTTGTGTATAATCAGCTCAATTAGTTGTTCATAGGACAAAGAAACCTCCAAATAATAAATTGAGACACTCAGCTGAGTTAATCAAAATTCTGACCATCTGGCCAAACCTGTGCCCTGTTTTGTCCCTGTGTGGGCCATGCCAAGTTCCTGCGCCATCCTTCCTTGGGAACATTTCTTTATCAAAGAGCCTCCATTATCAGACTGACCTTTCTCCCAGCTGTGCTGATCTGGGGATGTTCTCAGTTGTATGATTACTGAGATTCCTCTTTTTATTGCTGGGTTCCTTCCAGCATGAGTCACTGTCCGCCTCTTCTCCTTAATTAGTGCACTGGGAGTTGTAAGGATGGCTGGTGTAGTCTACTAGAATTAATCAAAATATATCTTACACATTTAAATGCAGTAAAAACCATCTTCCGGCCAAGTTACTCTCCACTGGCACACGGACAATTCTAGCCTCTGTCCTCTCTCTCTCCCTCTGCTCTTTTTCCCCCTTTAGCTCCATTTCCCACATATGTTAATAACTTCTTTTCCTCTGATGTGTGTGTGTGCATGCTACATTAACTTGTACGTTAACTGCTCAATATTGCTGGATAGGAACTGGATTTTTCACTTCATAGGAAATCTGTGATTTTGAAAACTCCTATTCCAAAAGGGAATAAAAATGAAAAGAAACAAAACAAATGTTAAAATTTCCTCCAAAACTAAATAGAAATTTGTTGTTATTGGTCAATCAAAATGGTTCATTATGATAACAAGGAAATGTTCTGACTTTGACTTTTCTTCATTGTAGATAATATTTAATACAATTTTTAAAAAATTGAATTGAAAAGTTGTTTCAAAACAGAAAATCAAAACATTCAACGCCAAGGTTGGGTTTTTTCAATTTTTCTTTCAAAATGTACTTTTTGTCGAAGTCGATGTATTTTCACCTAACAGTTTGAAAAATCATTATTTTCAGAGCGAAAAACATTCTGTTGGGAAAGTGCCAGTCATCTCTGCCTCTCAATGCCCCAAATTGTCATCAGGCCTTGATATTTGGTTAGTAAACTGGTGCTGGGAGGTGATGTGGCTGGGAAATTTACACTGATCAGGGACAATCAAATGTCAGGAGCTCAGGAGGCACAAAGCTATGAAGAGTCGTGCTAAGAACAAATCATGCCAAACCAGCTTGATTCCCTTCGACAGGGAACTGGTTTGGTGGATGGGGGAATGTGGTGGACATAATATGCCTGGACTTCGGCAAGGCTTTTGACACAGTCCCACATGACATTCTGATAAGTAAGGTGGAGAAATGTGGGCTTGTGAATGTACCATTAAGTGGATACATAATTGCTTAAACAATCACAAAGCATAACTGTGAATGGAATGATGTCAGATTGGAGGGAGGTCTCAAATGGGGTTCCACAGGGATCTGTTCTGGGTCTGGTGTTTAACATCTTTATTAATTATCTGGATTTAGGACTAGAAAGCAGACTGATCAAACCTGCAGTTGACATAAGGCTAGGGGTGTTTGCCAACACTTTGGAAGACAGAGCTTAAATTCAGAGGGAGCTTGATAAATTGGACAACTGGGCTATAGACAACACAATGAAATTCAGCAAAGACAAATGTAAGGTGCTACAGTTAGGGAAGATAAAATAAATGCACAAATACAGAATGGGGGATAACTGGCTTGGTAGCAGCAGTTGCAAAAAAACCAAAAGCAAATGCAATTTTAGGTTGCATTAACAGAGGCATAGCACACAGGTCATCGGAGGTGATAGTACTGCTCTGCTTGGCGTTGATTAGGCCTCAGCTGGAGAACTGTGTCCAATTTTGGTCACACTATATAGAAAGGATGTCAAGAAACTGGAAAGGATTCAGAGGCGAGTGAGAAAGATGTTCAAAAGGATGGAACACAAGCCATATGAGCAAAGGCTGAAGGACCTGGATATGTTTAGTTTGGAAAAGAGGAGAGTAGGGGGGGAGTATGATAACGGTCTTCAAATACTTGAAAGGCTGCCATAAAAAAGATGCAGAAAAGTTGTTCTCTTTTGCAACAAAGGACAGGTTAAGAGGCAATGGGTTCAAACTGCAGCATGGCAGATTTAGATTAAATCTCAGAAACATTTCCTAATTGTAAGAACAGCAGGACAATGGAACAGACTGCATAGCGCAGTCGTGGAAGCTCCTTCACTGCAGGTTTTCAAGAGGTGGCTGGATAGCCATCTGGCTTGGAGGGGTTAGACACAACAAATCCTGCATCTTGGCACAGAGTTAGACTAGATGACCCTTGCAGTCCCTTCTAAACCTATGGTTCCATGACCCCATGGTGGAAGTCTGGGAGCTGGGAAGGAACCAGCAGAGAAGTGGGGAGGGGAGGTTAAGTATCTAGAGAAAGAGACACAAGTTGATGACATTATATTTCTTTTCACTGTTTCTGGCTGCTCTCCATTGGTGCTGGTTAACTTGGACATAGTATTCAAACTGCAGACGCTGTCTTCAGTGGCTGCATAAATCAGCGTTCTTACTAGCTGTTCTAGATACTGTGAATTGGGGTCAATAGAAGGCAGATCCTAGGTTTGCTGCTGTTTTATGTTATGCAGACAATGTAAGATCTGATAATACTTCTAATTCCTAGCTAGCCCAAACTCTGCTTCAGCACTTCTCTACTCTGGGCACTCATGGCATGATGATGAATTCTTGTACAATCACATGGAATTGGCTTGATATATGAATTGATATTTTCCCTTGTGTTACACCCCTTGGAGCCTGTGGCTGGGTACTACCCTAGATTAGAATAATTGAGTATGTATGGGTGTATGGTACAGTGTATGGAGTCACCTTCACCGCACTGCGCTATTATTATTATTATTTACATGTACTGCTTAGAGAGTTCACCTGAAATCAAGGCCCCATTGTGCTAGGCGCTGTACAAATACATAGGGATGGACTGACATATTGCAATCAGGAACAGAGCAGAGGCTGAATCATGACTGTGATTCACAATCTGGGCCATGCTTCCCCCTTGCTCCAGGGGAACCAATAAGTGCCATCCCTTTGCCTGGGCAGTTTACTTCCCACTCTGCCCCTGCTCAGCTAGCTACCCAGGTCCTTCTGGGTGCAGAGGAACAGGTTAGCTCTCTCCAGTTCTGAGCTGTGAATGACAGTCCCTTTCCTGCCTTTGATGTAACAGACAGACACAAGAGGGACAAAGAGTTAGGGTTGTGATGGAGGGGGAAATATGGCTTTTGTCGATGTGCTCAGGGTACCTGGCAATAACTCTGGCAGGTTGGCCACAGCAGCTGTTGCGCTAGACCCAGTTTGGGACACCAGCTGGCTGGTGTGATCAAACAGGAGAGGCATAAGCTCGCCGTGAGTGGGGATGAAGGGACAGGAGGGGAAGCGAGGGAAACTTGGCTCTATGGGAGGCAGTCAGCTGCAAAGGGGGTCGCAGCTGCTCTTACTTGCTCACTGGCTTGATCCTGGATGCTGCAGAAGCCTCTCCAGCACCTCCAGAGAAGTTTATGCAGGAGCAGAGCCCTGCCAGTATTTCCATTACAGGGGCGCTAGCTTCCACTGCCCCTGTGATCAGGTCCATCTCCTTCACTGATCTTTCTCCTGGCTTTTCACCTGATGCACTGCATGGCATCAGCACAATGAGATGAGATGGCCCATCCAGCTCTGTCCAGCCTGAGAGAGAGAGGACCAGGAGGAAGAAAGTGGGGGATGGAAAGGACCACCCGAGAGGGGGGCAGACTGAGAAGGATCCCACATGTATCGGGCTGGGGTCCTTGTGGGTGCAGTGGTGATGGTCAGGTGTCCCCAGGGGCATGCTGAGGTCTGTGTGTCACAATGATACAGTTGCCCATGAGGCTCATACCCAAAGGACAGAGCCTTTGTAGCGAAGCAGAGGTTTGGCAGAATGTCCCTCGGGACTCTGCCAGGAATCCGTTCCCCATTTCATCCCCACAAAGGCTCCCTTTTCAGGACCCCAAGGTAAGGTGGTGGGTGGATCAGCTCATCCTTTCATTATTTTGGCCACCTTGTTTCCAATACACCAATTTTGGCTCATCCATTGCTGGTTCCATTCTCCTCGTTTACCTCCTCTTGATTTCCACGCTGTCCTTGCATTACATCCATTGTTTGGACTCAGTCAATTGTTCTGTCTCCCTTTTGGACTTTATCTCATCGACAATGACTGTGATAGGTGACGGGAACATTTTATAAACTTTCACCCAATTTCCAACAGCTGAGCTCACATTTGGGATAGGTCTGTTAGGCCCCAATTATTACAACAGTTTCTTGGCCTAGGTTCTGCAGGAGGTCGGATGTGATGGTCATTATGATCACTTCTGGCTTTAAAATCGATTAAATGCTGGCTGCTTTCCCACTGCTGGTATTTTCCCTTTAACAAAATGCCTTCTGATTTCAGTGAGAATTTAGTAGTTTGTTTGTTCTGAGCATTTACTAAGCTCTCCAAACAGCTCAGCATTACAAAGTGTCCAGTAAACAATTGATATGTATATAAAATTAAACTCCTGCCCTCATTATCCTCAGTGGAAGGATAAACCTGATGATGTTCCTCCAAGAAATGACAGCCCTTCCCTGCAGAGATCTACAGCTTCACAAAGCGTGGCGCTCTCTTTGGCTGGGAAAGCAGTGCCTGAGCTGTGGACCCCTGCCCAGGGGTCAGCAGTCACAAAACCCCTTCAGGAGCTAACGGTGTTTCTTGTGCCTGTGGCTCTTGAACTTCGGCAATGGCTCCCTGGGCCGGGGCAGAGCAGAAATCAAGCCTTCCTGCGGTGCATATGTGGAAGGTGAGACAGGATGGTGATATAAGTATGACTCAGTGAGACCATCTGCTCACCAAGGCCTTGGGTATCCACAGTCCGAGGGGGGCTCTGACAGGCTGGCTGATACGCCCCAGCATGTGGCTTTTAAATAAAAACATGCTCCTCTTGCTTGGTCCTGGCCGGGCTCTGCTTACAGTCATTCCAACCACGTGCTGCATTCCAGAGGCTGCACTCAGCTCTGACTAGCTCTCTTGCTCTGCCGCCTGGGCTGTGGAGGGTGGATTTGTGATGAGTGTGCTGTGCTTTCACTGTCCTCTGTCTTCAACCCATGGAGCTGGTTCTCAGGCAGCAGGAACATGAGCAAAGGGGAGGTGAAGGCAGGGTGTCTTGGCTCTACATGAAAAGCCAGAACACGCACCCTGCCTCTTCTTAGGATAAGTGCACAACTAGGGTGTTAAGTCCAGCTGCCACCATTGCCTTGTGCTGAACACAGCCCCTAGGTTGTATCTTGCTGAGTGCCTGGGGGCTATGAACATTTGCTAGTTACATCTGACTCTCCACATGGCCTATAGGTCTGATCCCGGACCTAGCTACAGGGTAGCCTGGCACAGGTCAGAGAGCCCTGTTTTTACCTCCCTACTTCCCATAATCATATAGGGCAGCTGCAATCCAGTCCTCATCGCTGTGCAAGGCAGCTGGAGTCTACTGTCCATTGCCGCATATGTTTACCTGCCCAGGTGTCCTCGGAATGGGTGGCACCAGCATGGCATTACTATAACAAAGGGAAGCAGGCTTGTGAGAGGGGTGTCCTGACAGTGTTACTGATGCAGGCTCCTCAGCTGCCCTTGCCAGCAGTTGGCTCCTAGGCTGTAGCAAAAAAAATGTGACCAGTCATAGGTGCCAGCTCCGTGAGTGCTCCGGGGCTAGAGCACCCATGGAAAAAAAATAGTGTGTGCTCAGCACTCACCAGCACCCCTGTGGATCAGTGCTCCCCCTCACCTCAAGTGCCCCCTGCCGGCTGACCAGCTCCTCCCTTTCCTTCCCGGCGCCCCCTGCCGGCCGACCAGCTCCTCCCTCTCCTTCCCGGCGCCTCCTGCTGGCCGATCAGCTCCTCCCTCTCCTTCCCAATGCCCCCTGCCGGCCGACCAGCTCCTTCCTCCTTCCCAACGCCCCCTGCCGGCCGACCAGCTCCTTCCTCCTTCCCGGCGCCCCCTGCCGGCCGACCAGCTCCTCCCTCTCCTTCCCAACGCCCCCTGCCAGCAGACCAGATCCCTCCGCCTTCCCAACGCCCCCTGCCGGCCAATGAGCACCTCTCGCCTTCCCAATGCCCCCCTGCCGGCCGACCAGCTCCTCCCTCTCCTTCCCGGCGCCTCCTGCCGGCCGATCAGCTCCTTCCTCCTTCCCAACGCCCCCTGCCGGCCGATCAGCTCCTTCCTCCTTCCAGCGCCCCCTGCCGGCCGACCAGCTCCTCCCTTCTTCCCAGCGCCCCCTGCTGGCCAATCAGCTCCTCCCTCCTTCCAGCGCCCCCTGCCGGCCGACCAGCTCCTCCCTTCTTCCCAGCGCCCCCTGCTGGCCAATCAGCTCCTTCCTCCTTCCAGCGCCCCCTGCCTGCCGACCAGCTCCTCCCTTCTTCCCAGCGCCCCCTGCTAGCCAATCAGCTCCTCCCTCCTTCCAGCGCCTCCTGCCGGCCGACCAGCTCCTCCCTTCTTCCCAGCGCCCCCTGCTGGCCAATCAGCTCCTTCCTCCTTCCAGCGCCCCCTGCCGGCCGATCAGCTCCTCCCTCTACGTCCAGGTGCGCCGTGCCCGCCTATCAGCTCCCCCCGCCTTCCCAATGCCCCCCCGCCAGCCAATCAGCTTCTCCCTCTCCTTCCCACGCCCCCTGCCAGCCAATCAGCTCTTCCCACTCCTTCCTGGGGCCCGACGCCGGCCGACCAGCTCCTTCCTCCTTCCCAGCGCCCCCTGCAGGCCGACCAGCTCCTCCCTCTCCTTCCCAGCGCCCCCTGCCGGCTGACCAGCTCCTCCCTCTCCTTCCCAGCGCCCCCTGCCGGCCGACCAGCTCCTTCCTCCTTCCCAGCGCCCCCTGCCGGCTGACCAGCTCCTCCCTCTTCTTCCCAGCGCCCCCTGCCGGCTGACCAGCTCCTCCCTCTCCTTCCCAGCGCCCCCTGCCGGCTGACCAGCTCTTCCCTCTCCTTCCCACGCCCCCTGCCTGCCGACCAGCTCTTCCCTCTCCTTCCCAGCGCCCCCTGCCGGCTGACCAGCTCCTCCCTCTCCTTCCCACGCCCCCTGCCTGCCGACCAGCTCCTCCCTCTCCTTCCCAGCGCCCCCTGCCGGCTGACCAGCTCCTCCCTCTCCTTCCCACGCCCCCTGCCGGCCGACCAGCTGCTCCCTTCTTCCCAGCGCCCCCTGCCGGCCGATCAGCTCTTTCCTCCTTCCCAGCGCCCCCTGCCGGCCGACCAGCTCCTCCCTCTCCTTCCCAGCGCCGTCTGTGTGCGGACCAGCTCCTCCCTCTCCTTCCCGGCGCCCCCTGACGGCTGACCAGCTCCTCCCTCTCCTTCCCAGCGCCGTCTGTGTGCGGACCAGCTCTTCCCTCTCCTTCCTGGCGCCCGGCTGCCAGGTCCTCTCTCTGTTTCCAGGGCCTCCTGAGCACCACAGATCAGCTGTTCAGTGGTGTGAAGGAGGCGCTGGGGCAGGGAGGCAGAGGAATGGGGGCAGAAAGGGTGACATGGAGGTGGGAGTTTGCCAAAAGAAGTGGAATGGGGGTGGGTCTGGGGAGGAGTGGGGATCGAGCCTCCCACCCCTGAGGTCTGAGCAAGTTGGCACCTATGTGAGCAGTGAGAGGTTTTAGTGTCAGGGAAATGGGGTGTTTTCAATGAAAGCCAAGAGAAACCGACAGAACTGCCCCATCCAATACTGCAGCCTCACCCAAAATAGCATGCTTTCAGCCTGGGGCATGAAAGAAAGTTTGGTCTGTAAACACACAGAACCACCTCCTGGCCATCTCACTGCCCATACAGCTGTTCCTGACACTTCCCTGGTTGCAACTGCCCTGTGTTTGGTAAAAAGGTCATGTTAGGGCATGTCAAAGAGGAAAGGAAAATTCGCTTTTGTGCAGGGAGGAGAGCTGATATACAAAATGGTTCAACTTTCACCCTCAAATTAGAGATGTTCATATCCATTGTAGGGTGTAAGTTTTTGAAAAACTGCGATCGGTCCTAGTGCTGGGTGCTACATAGCTGCCACACTCCATCCACACTATCCCTCAAATTTAGGGCTTCACACAGGTACTGGATCTTCTTGCCTTTTTATACCTGTAGCTGCTACTGCTCTAGTTACTTTCAAACCGCTAGGAGATTTTCAGACACACGGAGAATGATCTCTACACTCCCTGCTAAGTGAACTTCTCATTCATCTATATATGCCTCTGCTCACCTCTGAAGCATGTGGGGAGTGAAAAATAAACATTTTACAAAGTGATAAGAGCCACATGTTCATCCCATCCTTAAGGAGGCATCTGTTTCTCAAGGCACAACTTTGGTTCAGTTGGGATGTGATCCAAAGCCCACTGAGATCAATGAAAGACTTGTATGGATAATAACAACAAATAATACCCAGCTCTTCTTATCAGTAGATCTCAAAGTGCTTTTCAAAGGAGGTCAGTATCATTATCCACATTTTACAGATGGGGAAACTGAGGCATGGGTAGGGGAAGTGACTTGCCCATGAGGCCAGTGGCAGAGCCAGAAATAGAATCCATGACTTCTGAGGCCCAGTCCAGTGCTCTTATCCACCTACATAGCTCTTATCCAGTGATCAGATCCTTAGTTATTGAAGTACCTCATTCATGGCTGCAATCAGGTAGCTCAACATCGTCATGAGCAATTTCACCTGGAAATAATTGTTAGTGCAAAAACGGAGGGTGGCATTTGAAAATCTAGGAGCTAATGAAGAGGAAAAGAAATTTTGGTCTCAATTCAGGTCAGCACTTTAGCATGTGCTTAATTGTAAGCATCTGCTTAGAGATCAGCATGTGCTTAAATGTTAACCTGAACAGGGACAGAGTTAAGCATGTGATGAAGTGCTTTCCTGAATCAGGGCCTTTATTTTCAAGCTTCTAAAGGGGTTTGGCAAACAATGAAGAAAGAGAAATGAAGCCATAGAGTAGTTGGCAATAACTTTTTAATTGTGAGGGCTGTTCATTGTATAGGTCAAAGGCACACGGGAAAAATGCAATACAGTCATATTCAATGTGTAGCCTTTGGAAATAGTTACTTTGAAACAGCAAAGACTGGTCATCAATGAGGCTAAGTAATTCTCTGGTGCAATGGGCTGTATATTGAGAAAAAACTGTTTATACACCATTCCAGCCCACTAATGGGCTACAACTTTCTGATTGTGGGAGGTAATGCAGGGTGCAATAATAACACCATTAATAAACTCATTCCCAAATCAACTAATCTCTTGAGGCCTGACTCAACATCCCTTGCGTTGTCAGTCTTCCCCCATGTGAATACTCCCATCAGTTGCCATTGGACTACACCCCTGAGTGAGAGTTTGCATGATTGAGCCTACAGACTCAAGATCTCACTCTACTTCCTACTGTATGTTTGCCATGTGGTGCCTACTTCTGGCAGCCAGGCCACCTGAGCAGACACCTTGCTGGCAAACTCTCCCATCAGCTCATGTACAGGTACAGGCAGTGGCTGTAGTACTGCTGGGTGTTCCCTCTGTTCCTTCGCTCAGCTAATTCAAACCAAGGCCCATGTGACCTGCTAAGAAGCTGCCTCCTCTGGCAGAGCCAGAGCTGTGTTAAGGACCTCTCAGCTGGAAGTCACTCTCTTCATATCCTGCAGGCTCCGGTACAAAGCCAGAACAAAAAAGCCTTGGCAAAATAGCTTGGGAGAAGGAAAAAAAAGGGGTGGGCAGGTGGTGTGCGTGGGAAGTGCCAGAGGTCAGAATTAAGGCATAGCTGTCTGAGCTGGACGCCGTGAGCTTGAACGGTGCCTGGCTTTACTCATCCCTCCACTCTTCTGAGAACCAAAATAGTCACCCTCTTCAGAGAGAAATGATGAGTCAGGGTGGATTCCCCTTAAAGGCTGGTATATTCAAAGGAGTTGGTGGCTAACTGCCATCAGAGTGGAGGGCACACCTAATTCCTTCAGGCCCCACTGAGTATGGCTTGGATTGGGATTTTGAATGCACAAAGGAAATCCTAGCCTCATTACTGACTATTCCCCTGTTCGTCATTTGGCTCAGTTTCAGATTTGGACTGGAATAGGAGAGGGGGAAGCATGTGATCTTTCATAGTAAATATCAGAAGGGGCTGACCCCACGTCCTCCATGCTAGCTGACCCTGGAGTGACTGGGCCCTGCAGACTATTTATTTTTAGAACGATGGGCTGTAAATCATTGGTGTTAGCTGCTTTTTGGTGTTGAGACAACACAGGAGGATGGTGTTTGCATGTGCTTCCAGCAGAGGAACAAGGCTCTGGCAGAGGACAACTGGCCTGAACCACTGACCAAAACTTATAACTGAACCTAGCCTAAGGTTGTTAAAAGGTTGGTTAACTTTTAAAAGAATATTTCCCTGCTCAGAAACCAGGAAACACTGACAATCCTGGGAGAGGCAGTACCTTTCTGTGAGGTTTCCAGCCCCCAAAACCTTGGATAGTTACACAAGGGTGAGCTTCTTAACCTTTTGAGCTTAGTTTAGCATGACACCAAGATCCGAGTTTGAGCCTGTGTCACTGCATAGGCTTTGTGTACCTGTAAAGGAGAAGTCCCACTAGTGATCTGATAGGAGGTGCCTTAGTGTAGACAAGGCTCTAGTGGCTCCTGGCATTTCTATCACTTTTTATTAATGAAATTGGTTGGAGGAAGGAAGGAGTCTCAGCATCACAATGGATGAAACTGGGTACAGAGAATGACTCACACAACCCCTAACCACTGTCTGTTTCCATGTCGCTTTCTAGCTTGCTTCTTCTTGTCTCTGCTGTTCCTGTTAGATATGTGCAGTTGAACTGGCGGAGCATTGGTGGGGAATTTTCTGTGCAATTCCGTAGTGGAGATCAGTAGAGAAGGGAACAGAATATGATTGTATAATGCATGCTACACAAATGTCTTGTGTTTGTCCCTGGTATGCAGTGATTCAAACTGTGTAATAGAGAACAAAAGCAAAGTCCCAGCATTACTAATATGAGTGTGACATTGCATCAGATAATTTTTAATATATTTTTTTCCTGTATGGAGTTTATATTTAGATACAAGTTGACTTTGATGTGTTGGTTATTGTACAGAGAGGATTTTGATTCACGCTGGCAATACCTTACCTAAGAGTAAAAAAGTAAAGGCCAGTAAAAGAAGATGGACAACATAAGGTACAATTTGTAGGCCACCATCAAAGGTAAGTCTTGTCCTAAACAATGCCACTTCCTAAGGTTAATTGGTAATGTGATGTGCCAGGCATTCCCTGTCCCTGCCAGACCCTGTTACCTCAACACACTTCGTCTTCAGAAGCATCCCTTTAAGAAAAGTATCAGAGGGGTAGCCGTGTTAGTCTGGATCTGTAAAAGCAGCAAAGAATCCTGTGGCACCTTATAGACTAACAGATGTTTTGGAGCATGAGCTTTCATGGGTGAATACCCACTTCCTCAGATGCATGTTTACATGTTTACATGCATCTGAGGAAGTGGGTATTCACCCACGAAAGCTCATGCTCCAAAACGTCTGTTAGTCTATAAGGTGCCACAGGATTCTTTGCTCCTTTAAGAAAAGAAGGGCAGTGAGTTTGGACCTCCTTAGGAGGCCTTTCTAGGCAATCTCTGGTCAGGAAGACTTAGCCCTCCAGAGGCTAGAAGGGGTGGGAGCAGGCAGAGGCCAATTGGGGCTCAGTAGGCCAGATGATAAGGGCTGTCTGCTTCTATCAGGGGAGCAGTTCTGGATGAAACCAAGGGTTGGGTGGAAGGATTCTCCCTCTGCCTGTGGCCAAGAGGCCAAGTCTGGTGAAAGCTTAATTCTGACTGCACTTAATCTTTACATCAGTGAAAAAACTTTGGATTTTTTTTTGTGGAAGCTGAGGCCCCAGCAGGCCATCCCGAGTTAGACATTAACTGGACTACTGAAATTAGGCAAGATCACATGGCCAGTGACATGACGAGTATTTTTCTATTTCCTGCCTCATTAGAGTTATTATTATTAGAATTATTTGAATGTTGTAGATTTAGCCTGGGATTTTCAGAAGAGCCCAAAGGGCTTTGTTAAAAAGTAATTTGGATTAGAAATGCTCTTTCTGGAGTACTTTTTAAAGGTAATATTTGGTTACTTGCTTTTGAAGGTGAAGGGCTAATAAAAACAGCTAACATTGGGCCTACAATGAGCAGGCTGGGGAAGTGGTATGCTCCTAACTTTATACCTGGGCCTCATTTTTCACCTGCATTAGTATACTAGTGGTTACAAAACTACAAATGTCAAGCAGAAGATGCATGTCGAGCTCCAGTGCTGTTAAGTGGAACTTGGTGGTGTGGTTAGATGTTGATAGATGTTTGGCAGCATGTGTGTTCCCTTTGTGTGCCGCTATGTCCCTGCACAGACAGCTGGCACGGCAGACCTTGAGTGAACCGCCCAATGACCACAGAATTCATTAAGGGACGAAGGCACCCAGCCAGGCTAATTGTTGACAAAGCACAGTACTCGTATCATGCAGACTCTGCCGGACGACTAATATACATGTATACCCATAACAATGGACCAGCTCAGTGAACGATGGGACTTTCCATTCCTCCCTAGTCCAGACAAAGAGACTCTCCCTGAGATACATCTTCACATACCGATACAAACAAGTGAGTACTGCCCCTCTGCCATAGTTGGTTACTGCCCCATGACTTGGCTAGTTATTATCCCTCACCTTGTACATATTGGTTCGATTAAAACATTTTTATCATGTATTGTCATCCTGACCTTATCTTTTAGGAGGGGTCAATGTGTTCCTGTTATTCTTGGAGAATGTATTTGTATCATCCTTGATATTGGGATGTTCTGGTGCTACTTGATATCGGGATGTGTTTGCATGAGTACTCTGTGACTTGCGCTTCTTAGGAACATGTATTTCTGCAATATCAGCCCTATTATTGCCAGATTCTGTGAGCAGGTCCTGCCTCATACCAGGCCTCTGGTATAAGGGCGGTTATGTCTCAGGCTCTCTTCCTACTACAGAGTTCACTAGGGACTAAGTTGGAACCACAAAATTCATTTCTATTTGTGACCTAAGGCAGGGTTTGAACTCAGACCTCCAGTACTCTAAGCACCTTGAAGAATTAGGTTTTTCAAGGGAGACCAAGGGAATTTGACTATGAGTAGGATTTGAGCACCTAACTCCTTTAAACTGCTTTGGTAATCCCAACCTAAATGGCCTAATCCAACATACAGGAAAGGCTAATTTTTTTTCCCAGGTCAAATGGCCTTTGACATCTCCCTGTGAACAGCAGGGGGCGCTGCTACCAAAGTGCCTGCTGTGAATTGCTTGCCTGGAATGTTTGAAAAGGCAGAAGGTGAGAGTCCAGAAAAGGGGCTAATGCTGTGGAAATGCAGAATTACAGCAACCGCATGTCCTGCTTCCCAGAGCGAATGTTTAGCAGTAGGTTTCTCTTCTCCGGGAATCACTCTTTCCCAGGGAGAATCACAGAGGCATTCAGAAGCTGCACAAAATCTTAGTAGGTTTGGTTTTCAGGGGTTTCTACCTACTAAGTTTTAACTTGAACTCTTGGTTTCAGATGGGTGAAACTAGTGAAAATGAAACAAATCTGTTGCATTTTACCTTCTTTCTCACAGAAACATACCAATTCTAATAGCACCAATTTTGCTACTCCCTGCAATTATGTTATAGAAACAGCTGAGAGAGAGAATAAAATTGGACAGCGTGGAATCTCTGGGTTGCTGAGTTCCAGCTGGTTTAGTTTAAAATTGTTGCAGTATGTGAGGGTGGGAGATCATATTGTATTTGTATTTAAAACCTTTGCCACCGTTATTTTTACAGAGTTCCTCATTGACACTTTGTAAATTAAGTGCAGGAGCCGGGCACTGAAAAGAGCTACACAAATACTCTAGGATTAATAAAGAAGGAATGACCTGATGGTTTTAGTGAATGAAATATCCCTTTTGTTAACGCAAAGGAAAAACTAGTGGTACAAAATGAAAATTTATGTGACAGCCTCTTTGAGGGGAAGGACGGGGGAGGTGTTGGATTTGTTTAAAAGTGAAATCATCGAGCTTGGGCCTGACCTCTGATCTCTTCTGACCTTAATACTAATGAAGGGGAAAAGGCCTGGTCATATAAACATGTCACAGCATGAGGCTTGGTAAGGTGAGAGCTGATTACAACACAGCAAAGGAATACCAGGGCGGAGCTGAGAACAGTAACAACTCCCAGTGAGGGCTGAGCAACTGCTTGGGGATCAGAGTCCCAAAATTGTTCCTGGGTTGCTTTATCCCTAGCAGGACCTGAGGAGCTCAGTGAAGGGAATGCAATTAATAGCCTGCTTCCTCCTGTCAGTCATGTCAGCCTTGGCTGATGGAGGTTTTGCTTTTAAAATTCAGAGTTTCTGCCCAGCTCCCCCTACCCATCTGGAGATGCAGCGGTGAGAGGCACGTGCAAAATGCCCCAAACTGTCACATAGCTGAAATACAAGTGGCGTGGCCCATTCAGTCATTTCCCCTTGTTCCCCAACAGATGGCAGCAGAGAGCTCCCCCCGCCCCCAGCAAAGCCCTGGGCCATCTGGAGTTCTCAGGCCGCTCTGGGCCACTCTTCTCCCTATTCACCAACAGGTGTCAGCAGTGAGTTCCCAACTCTCGGAGTTCAGGCCACAGGGCTTACATAGTCATACAGCCCCCCACCCCTGCCCAAAAGATGAACATATAGTATTCATAAATGATGACAGAGCAAGCCCATGTCCAACACAGAGCCCCTATGCTGTGCAAACCTGACTGGCATGTGCCACTTAGAAAATCTGGGCCATGTATGGACCAGAGTGAAATCCTGGTCCCACGGAAGTCAATGGCCAAACTCCATGTTGGGAACAGAGCATGTCTGAAAATCTGGCCCCACGTTTGTGAAATCTGTTGTCATTTTTTACGGTATCAAAGACCCATCTGTTGGGGAACAAGGGGAAATGACTGAATGGGCCAGGCCTCATTTGCATTTCATCTGTGTGACAGTTTGGGGCATTTTGATTAACAAATCGATAAATTCTGAGTTTGGGAGCAATAAAATGCTATTGACCCTGTTGGGAAATGAAGGGGTGAGAGATTTATACCAAATATGTCTGAGGTGAGGGGTCTAAAGTCCAGTACAATTGGATTAATGGTGCCTGGACGTTCCTGAAAAAGGAGAGGGAATGAAGGAGGTTCCTGCTTTATGTTAGCAGTGCCTCGCTGGTGGTAAGGGCTCTGTTAAGGGCTCTGGATATTATGAATTCTTCTCTAAAGAGCTGAGCTGAGATTACTCTGAAAATGTGGACTCTGTTGAGCTCATGTGGTTGTGAGACAAAGGATGGCGCAGAGCTAAGGTGGCTGGGGCTGAAGCTGCAGAGAGAGCAGTAGCTTACCTGAGGGACAGGCTAGCCCTACCCTGCAATCAAAGCTAACATCACTTCATCTGGCTCAGGTGGTAGAGCCCCTGGAGCAGCCTAGGCAGCCCTGACCTGCAGAGTCAGTGAGCTCCACCAGTCCGGGGCAACAAACTGTGAGTGGGGAACTGGGGAGGAGGGAAGTTGCTAGAATGATTCAGCTGCCTGCCACAGCCAGAGGAGGATTGAGGTTGGGGCTATTGCAAAGACACCCTGTGGGGATGGAAGTCATACCTCATTGCTAATTTATTAATTGCTGAGTTTCCCACATTTAGTCTGCTCTCCCCCACCCAGGAAAGTTCACTTTGTTGTAGCCTCTGGTCTCAGTGTTTGTAAGTGGGGAAATATTGCCTGTCAGTGGTGCCCATGGTCCTATATATAGTTTCAAGGGCAGGGAGACTCAAGTGAATGTTGTTTAAGTTTTGAGATGGAATACTTAGAAAATTCAGTCTGGCCCATTTTGCTGCCAACACCACCTAGCAGAAGGGTTACAAATACAGGGGGTTACTTCAAGGAGAGGCTGGCTGGCAGGAAAGAGTACAACAACTTCAGATAGTGATAGGGTGACCTGACAGCAAATGTGAAAAATAGAGACAAGGGGTGGGGAGTAATATGAGCCTATATAAGAAAAAGACCCAAATATTCGGACTGTCCCTATAAAATCAGGACATCTGGTCATCCTAGATAGCGGCCCATCTACCCAACTGTGGAGGGGTGCTACAAGAGAATGGGAGAGCAACAGCCTCAATGAGGATGACTCAACCCCCTACAGTGCTCACCAAACTGGTGTTAGGCAACAGGTCCCAAACTCAGAGTCTGAGGGACTTCTGGCAAGTTAAAAGGATTCTTTCTGGCCAGGGGTCAGTAAGATCTTGGGGGAAACAGGCTGATACCCACAGACACCCACCATGGTGTCAGAAGGAGCTAGGTTTTCATAGGCTCCCTTCACAGGTGGGGTAAGTCTCCTGTACAATAGACATGCATTTTGACTGTTTATTGGGTTAAAATTATTTTCCTCTTATGTTTTGCCTTGTTCCTACTGTTAAGATTAAACTATCTTGGGTTTAAGAAGGCTGTCTGGTCTCTGTATCCATCACTGGTCACAGGCTCCCAGTGGTTCTAAAGAGTCTTTTAAAAATGTATTACACCCTCACAGGACCGGCGCTAGGGGTTTGAGCGCCCTAGGCGCACGGCAATTTCGCCACCCCGCGCGCTGGTCCCGCGGCTCCTGTGGAGCTGACGCAGTGGTGCCTGCCGAGGGTCCGGTGTTCCGCGGCTCCGGTGGAGCTGCCGCAGTCATGCCTGTGGGCGGTCCACCGGAGCCGTGCGAGGAGCCGACCGTCCGCAGGCACCACTGCGGCAGCTCCACCGGAGCCGCCTGCCGCCCCCTCCGGCAAAACGGCGCCCATCAATTATTCTGGAGCCCTAGGTGATAGCCTAGGCGATTGCCTAGGCTGCCTAAATGGTAGCACCGGACCTGCACCCTCAGTTGAACCACTTCTCTGAAGTGTTTGCAACAAAATCCAGAGTCTAAACAATATTTTTGTTGGGATAATCTGAGGTTATTGTTATTACCCACAGGTGAGGGCTATTTTAAAAAATATGTTTGCACATACTCCAGTGGTGTAAATCAGTGTTGCTCTGTTGAAGTCAATGGAACAATGCTAATTTACCCCAGCAGAGAATTTGGCCTGTGATTTTTATAATTTGACAGTGACTTTAGTTAAATGGGTCTGACGATATTGTCTGTTTAGTTTCATTTACCCTCCCTTCTGGCTTGGATGTTACTTCTTTTTCTTCTTCCACACTCCTTGTTTTGCTTTATGCACAAAAGACACATTTCTGTTTGATGGCAAAAACAGTTAGCACTCAGCCACCACCTAATTAGTGGTACTTCATATTAAAATAGGCAGTGGAAGAGTTATGCGATGGAGGTGAATGCCATCTAGTCATATTACTAATGGGTAGGATCATTGCTCAGTTTGCCAACGGTCCCCTCCATGCCTCTGTGGCACCATTTCCTCTAGCCTGGAAGCCAATGCAGAATGTGTTGCCATGTTGCCAGAAGCCCTGAGAGGAGGGACAGAGACTGAGTAGGTCTATGACAAGAATGGCTGGGGGTAATGTAGCCTGTGTTATCTTTTCTGCCCAGGGGTCCTGGAGGTCAGAAAATCCAGTGGACCCACAGTGCAAGGAATCTGGAGGGGGAACCTGCCAGGAACCAGAGCAGCTGTGAGGGCCTCCATGCAGATAGCTCTGTGGATCCCTCAGGCTCTGCAAGGATTTTGAGGCATGGCCCATGGTCTATTCCTCCAAAGGGACAACCCTTCCATCCCCATAGGATGATGAGAGTGTAACACTATCAGGAGAACCTTGTGTAAGTTGTACCCCTTCTCATAGGAAGGGCAATATTTCGGGGTTCCATGTTCTGGGCCTACTTGTGCAATATTTAATGCCCAGATGCAGTAACAACAAAGAGCTCTGAAGTGAAATCTATTGATTTTTTTACTTTGCCGAGGTGCTTATCTGTGTGGTATCTGAACAGCTTACCACACACCAATCAGACAGGGAGTACTGCCCCCATTGTGCAGATGGGCAAGTGAGGCCTAAATTTCAGTGGGAATTAGGTACTTAAATACCTTTGAGGATCTGGGGCAGAGAAATGAGACTGAAAGTCAATGGGACTTGGTCAGCTAAGTCTCTGAGGCTCCTGTGGAAACATCAGCCTAGGTAACTGACCAAAGGTCACACAGGAAGTAGAATCTGAGGCGGAATTTCTGAGTCTGGCTGAGCTGGGCCTAAGGGAGTTGGGCTTATGGTCAATATCAAGGAGAGCTCCTCACAGAATGAGATTATAAATGGCCCTTACAAAAGGCCTCTCCCTTACAGTTCTTACAGTGGAGAACAGGAAGGTGAGGCCTGTCTGAGTGAGCCAAACCTGGATAGTCAGATCGGAGCACTAGCTGATAGTTGATGAAAAATGGTTCCCCAATCACTTCCCCCAACATAATTTATCATCGCCATACAAAACAAACAGATTGGAATGAAATGAATATTGCTTTATGGCTGAGATGACCAAGACTCAGGCCAGGCAGCCAAGGTTCTAGAAAAGCAGATCGACCCATTATTATAAAAAGCAGGGGAAAAGACCTTCCCAGAGAGTACATGAGAGAGAGGTCTTGCAGGAGAAGTCCCTGAAATGTTCCTAGATCAGGAGGATGCAGAAATTCTTCAGTCTGAAATTCATTTGAAGCCTCCTGGTTATTTATTGTCTTTTGTGGCAGGAGGGGAGATGAAAGCCAATTCCTCTCCCCTCCCATGTTGCCAAGACACAGCATTCCAGCTCTGGTTCCCAAATCCTTTAAGCATCTTTGTGGCATCCAACTCAGTGGTCTTGGATGACGCAGAAGACAGCCCACCAGGCAGACTTCCTGCTCGCCTGTGTATTGGGAACCCGTTGGAGCATGCCATCCATCTCCAGCAGATGCTAACAAGCCCGAAGAAGCCTCTCAGCACACAATGCATCCATTCTCTATAGGAGCACTGTCACTGGGGCTGCATGACTTCATTACTGCAGTAAGATTTCAACAGTGACCCTGTCTGTGTGCAGAGCAAAAGCAGAAGCTGGGCTTGTTCAGTGACTGAGTTGGGAGTGCTGCAGGTATGATTGCGACTGGAGCTGGAGCTAGTATACAGAAACTGTGAGGAGTTTTGATCTAGGAGACGGAATGAAGGAAGGGGAAAGGGAAAAATTATGAACAGAAACCAATGGAGAGATTGGAAGCCTCACTTTCAGTACATGCTATTTTAAAAGAATGACTCTGGGCTAGTGCTGAGCAAGGGGTGGGGTCTAAGCCCCCTCATCCTAGGAAGTGGCCAAGGAGATGCTGTAACTAGACACACCACTGAATCACAATTCTCTCCCTGATTCCTGCTGGCCTATACCAACAGCACATCAGAGTATGTGCCCGTGCTAGCTCGGCTGCACTGGTCAGTGAGTACAGGAATGTGGAGCCAAGACTCTGCCCATTTGCCAACCCTCTCCACATTCTCCCTGCCCACCTCTTCCTTGTGAGGAAGTGTGGTTCAAGTCACAACCTAGCCCTATGTCCTGTCACTGCCTGGATCTGAAAGGATGCATAGCCAGAGAGGGCTGTTAGAGAGAATATGGGGCACCAGGGATTTCATCCATGTCTGGAGGCCACATTTTAAACTGGACAGATTCTTCAAATAACTAAGCAAACAAATGGAAGATATCACGAACTGCAAGTTACCAAAGAACCCCCGATTGCTTGAGAGCCAATGTAAGATCCGCAGCCTCTGAAACATAAAGATTTAGTACCTCACTTATTTAGTGAGCCTTTTGAGTATCAGGGCCTAAATATAGATTTAAAAGTCTAACATTTTTTTAAAATGTTGGCCATGTTACTGTCTTAGAAGAATGAATCATTTTCCAGCAAATACTTCATGCAGAAAAATATTTGTTTTGTTTTGAGTCTTGGCAAATTCAAAGCCTTTGGCGTTAGCAGGCGTTTCCCACTCACGATAACTGGCACTTGAGTAGGAAAAGACAAAAATGAAAGTATATAATGTATTTAAGTATATACTCTACAAATGAGTCAGTCTATAAGGTCTCTACTGGAACAGGATTCACACTTTAAAGGTGAACAGCAAAGGAAACCCCAAAACTGAGCCAAGCAAGGATGTATGGCCAGAATGCTCCTGCTAACCTGCCTGCAATGAGTATTCAATACGGGAATGCATCTATATACCCTTTTAGACAATTTACAAATCCTGTGAAGACCTCTGTCCAGTTCCTGGTTCATTTTTGTCACCCCTTACTACATAAATCTGGGACAACTCAGATACCACACATTGTACTGTCTAGCTAGGGAATTATGTGACCATCACCTCCAAATCTGAGCACCTCATGACCATGAATAGATTTTAGCCTCACAACTGCCTTTGAGGAAGAGAGATATTATACTCATGTTCAGACAGAACACTGTGGAACAAGGTACATTAAGTGACTTTCCCACCATCCCATGTGGAATCTGTGGCTGAGTCAGGAGCAGAACAGAGATCTTTTAAACCCTAGTGAATGCCCCAACCACAGGAACATCTTTCCACTCTAATGACACCAGAGAACCCATGAAAGTCTCAGTGGTTGACATTTTCAATGGGACCTAAAACCTTTGAGTTTTCAGTTGGAGTTGGGCTCCTAAATCTAGGTAATCTGTAGCAATCATAGAATATCAGGCTGGAAGGGACCTCGGGAGGTATCTAGTCCAGCCCCTGCTCAAAGCAGGACCAATTCCCAAATCATAGCTTTTATTCTTAAATGGCACAATTTTCAAAGACAAAACAGCCCAACTCCCATTTATGCCTAAAATATTTAGCCAGGTTTTCCACAGAGCTCAGCACATCGGGTGCACAGTGGGAGCTCTTGGGTGCTGAGTTTTTTCTGAGAGTCTGACCCCAAATGTGGGTGCTCATTAGTTGAAATCTGGTCTTACCCAGGGTAAGAACTTTAAAGAACTCATCTCTGCTCTGGATCTTTTGTCACAGAAACCAAAGCTGAAGGGATAGCTCTGTATTTAAACATGAATAGAGTACCTATCTTACTCTTAACTGCATCACTTTCTTTCAAGGTTTACCTTGAAACTGGCAACATACTTGCACATATTTAAAGTGACAGGAGAGTCCTGGAAAAAGATTTAGAAGGCACTTTCACTCCAAGGCTCTGAAATACTACAGGAAATCATAAAAAGGCTAAGTGCGCTTTACTATATTCAAAACAAATTCTGAGACTCCGAGACTGAGGCTGAAAGGGCATTGAAGTCACAGTGGAAAGACATGGCTGAAACCCTGCCTAAGCTGGAATGATTGCATTCGAATTCTGAACAAATACTTGGTACAACATGCAATTTTCTCTTTCACTCTGCTTACAAAACAGTTGTCTCCTGTTATGCTATAACATGGCAGAAATGATTACTGATGAGAGATTATATGGCAGCTCTTATCACCTTGGGAGGGCTGCATATGTAAATAATAAAGTGTACTGGTCTGGAATAGAGTCTTCTGGTAGTTTCACAGCTCTCTGCACTTAACCTATCCTCTGGCTCATTTTACCTTGTGGTAGAATTTCTCATTTCGGGAACTCGCTGAAAGAATCAGAACAGTTTTAAACTAGGTTTATCTGAACATTGTGCAGCAGGAGGTCAGTTAGCATTGTAGGGGTTGATTCTTCGCTGAGATTCATGGGTATGCATCACTGCTTACGTTGGCCAATCCCGTAGACCCTGATCTGGAGTCACTGAAGTCAATGGCAACACTTCATTGGGGTGTGCCACTCTATAATTCATGACCAAAAATGTAAATTGCTGCTCTTGTTTGACTTTTTGAAGATCAGTCACCAAAGTTCAAGGAACCTAGGCCCAAATTTTCAAAACTGGACACTATGTTTTGGGAGCCCTAATTTGGATGACATGCATAGGAGAGAATGTAGGTAGGCCTGGGTGAGCAGAAAAATCTCTGGCACAGATTACTTGCTACTGTGTGGTGGCTCACCACTGTAGACCCATGTATTGCAGGAAAAGGGCAGGGGAAGGGGGAACGTTGGATCCCCTCACTCCCCAGGATGACCTGTTAAGCATCACACATCTCACTTGACACTCATGCAGTTGGCAGGTCTGTCATATTGGCCTGCTTCTCAGGGAAAATGGCAGACGTTTTAAGACATTGGGAGAGCTTCTCCATAATGCAATGCCCTGTAGCCTAGGGAAGTATTTGGTGAGCTTCAAGCCAGAAGGCTAAGCACTCTAGTCCCAGCTTCTATGTTGATTGCTGTTAATGCATCTATCCACAAGGCTTATGTAGTGCCCCTCTCCACCTGGTTACCTCCTTTAATGGCAATCCGCTTACAGGTTTTGATGGACAGCTCTGGGTTCTTTTGGATCCCACCACCCACTCAGCAGGGTGAATCTTTTTTATTTTTTTGCTATGAAATTATTTGGCGGTGCCTCCACCCCCCTCGCTCCTTCCTGGCAGTGTCACCAGGGCAGCTTGGGCTGAAAATTCTGAGTACATAGTAATCCCCACTTACTTGCCAGATAGTTGGAGACTTCCAAGAAATAATACAACACATAAAAATATATTCAACACAATAATTATATTAAACAGGCAACAAATACAACATAACAGGGTGAAACACTATATTTAGGGTCACCGGTGCCCAGACTGAAAATACCCATGACTTGATGTAACAATTGTAAAATTAGTGTCCTGTTGGTACGCGTACTTTGCTGAGGTCCTTGATGACCTATAAAATTCTCTGCAGTGGTTTAGCAGTGCAGCTGACTGGGTTCAGTACAGCCCAAAGGACCCACAAGTGGGAGGAGGTGGTGAATCCCTGCACAGGTGTAATATGCAGCAGGTTATAAAATCCTCAAACCCTCACTCCCTGGCTTGAGGACACAGTTCAGGGAGTAGGGCAGGGGTCCCCAACACAGTGCCGTGGGTGCCATGGCGCCCGCAGGGGCATCTAACTGTGCCCACATCCTGGCCAACAGTGGAGCATCCGCCGAAATGCTGCCGAATTTCTGCGGCATTTCGGTGGCGACACCTCTTGATGATGCCGCTTGCCGCCGACAAGTGACGTCACTGAGAGGCGTCACCGACGAAATGCCACAGAAATTCGGTGGCATTTCGGCGGATGCTCCATTGCTGCCATGGTCCTTTGTCTGGCGCCTGCCAGACAAAAAGGTTGGGGGCCAGTGGAGTAGGGGGTCCCCAAAACAAATTTCCTGACTAACTAAGTAAAGACGGTGCACTCACAAACTCAGTGAGTGACCTTCAGGTTGGAAGATGACGCTGGACTCCTCAGTCACTCACTGCAGAGGGGCTGCTGTCTGCTGTCAGGGATCCTCAAGCAGGAATCAGGCTGCGTTGGTCCCAGGATTTCCCCGCACCACAAAGGGGTGCAGGACTCAAGGTGCTGGTTATACAACTACCCTAACATCCAAACTGTAGCCTCCTAGCCCAGCCTCCAGTCACACACTCAGCAGGCAGCTTCTCTGGACAAGCAGCGCTGACCATATGGGGACTAGTCTCACCAGGGGAGCTGGACGTGAAACCCATCCTGGCTGGGGAAATTTCTCAGCAAACGCTACCAATTGGGAATCATCTGCGGGGAAGGAAAACTCATCTGGGGGATCGGCTGTCAGGTCCCTAGAGGCCAGTTCTCAGGGGGAACCCTGCTTGCAGGCCTGGGACTCACCAGCTTCCCACACAGCCAGTCCTGCCCTTGCCTTGGCTGGCTCCAGCCTCTCCAAAATGGCTTCTCCCCTCTCCTGAACTCCCTGGGAGAGGCATCTCACTCCCTGTTGGTTGCCAGGCAGACTCTGAGTTTGCCTTGGCTTCTCCTCCCTGAGCGGCCAGCGGACAGAGCTCCAGGAATCTATGTAATCTCCTTGAAGGTTACACTTATTAAGTAAGGCCTTCACTCTTATTTTAGAGTAGGCATTCACCTGCAGCTACAACAACTGAGAAGTTACAGGTCATGTTAAAACTAGAACCCCAGCTGCTAACATGGCAAAGACAAGCCTTGGCCTCGCATTGTCATGTTGTTCTGAAGAAGGCATATATCAAAGTATGTGCTTGGCTGAGTTATCTGTAACCACTCAACCACACTCTGCTTCCAGGGCCAGGAATCTGAAACACAACATTCCAATGTTGGCTCACCAGTTGTTGTGTAACCCACTGGCAAGTTGTATGTCATTGTAATCCCTCTGGGGTTTTTCTGAATCCCAGCTCCTGGAGCTCCCATCTGAGAATGTAGGGAGCCTTACCAAAAGGAATCCAATTAAGATGGCTGCCAAAGTGTCTGACTCCATTCCCAGCATGCTTGGAATCAGGGTTGGTGACAAAAGGAACTAGAAAACCCTGCTGGGGCTGATGAGGAATCTTCTTCATGGTGTGAGCTGGATGAACTGTCCACTGGACCAATAAGACAGGGCTGTGCAGACCCCCTTCCTACTAGGGGACAGCCTGACTACACAAAGGAGAGAGAGTTTTTTGCTTCAGTTTTGGTTTGGAAGCGGGGAGAGAGACAGTGTGGCATGTGGCATCCCAGCTATGCGCCCACTGCCCCCAAAGGGAGTTTCACACAGCTCTGAGACTCTAGCTCCAGCATTGCAGTGACCAGTAGCCAGAGAAGGAGAGAGCCCACCTAGCACTGGCTACCAAGAGCCAGCCAACGCCCCAAGAAGATTCCAGACCAGGAAACCCAAGAGCCTGGCTGGAGTCAGAAGAGGACTCCGGCCTGAAGAGAAAATAAGGTAGCTTTTGGTTAAGCCAGTTGATGTCACACTGCTGCAACACTCTGTCTCAGGACATGCCACCTCAACAGTGCCATCCACCTCAGGAAGGCAGCTGGGGTAAGAGGAGTTTGAGCATGTTAAGAAGTGGGAATTAACTCAGATATTGGCTAAATATTAATTAACTGTAGCCCTTTACTTCCCCAGATACTATGTTCTTGTTCCCAGTAAAGTCTCTCCCTCTGTTGTCTAGTTATTTTATTCCTTTGCAGGGTTTTGTTTTGATTAATTTATTGTCCCCCGTGTACTGGGCTTTAGACTCCTTGTCAGCTTGTAGTATTCGCCTTGATTTCTCAAGGCCACAGCCCCTGGGTATCTGACACAGTGGGAAGATGCTTTGTGTGGAGGCACCAGGTGTACCAGGACCTGCTGTATGCAAGGAGAGAGGAGAGGCACTCCAAACACTGGTGATCACAGGTATCTGGGAGAGAAAAGGGAAAAGGCTAAACCAGAAGTCGGCAACCTTTCAGAAGTGGTGTGCCGAGTCTTCATTTAGTCACTCTAATTTAAGGTTTCATGTGCCAGTAATACATTTTAACGTTTTTACAAGGTCTCTTTCTATAAGTCTATAATATATAACTAAACTGTTGTTGCATGTAAAGTAAATAAGGTTTTTAAAATGTTTAAGAAGCTTTATTTAAAATTAAACTAAAATCCAGAGCCCCCCAGAATGGTGGCCATGATCCAGGCAGTGTGAGTGCCACTGAAAATCAGCTCGTGTGCCACCTTCGGCACCCGTGCCATAGGTTGCCTACCCCTGGGCTAAACCAACACCTTGGGGGAAGAGCTGCATTATTTCCCTCTATGGGATGTCTCACAGAATGGATAACATCCCATTTATGCTGCTGGTTGCTACTGTACTATTAGTAGAACTGGGGTTGAGTGTGTGCCAGGTTGCTACCGTAGCTGAGGTGGAAGAGGTCTCTCATGGAATCCGGAGGCAGTGGGTTCAGAGCCTGCTGATGAGTTCCATGGGGTGACAGAGCATATGCCTGTGATTCCCTCTTAAGTAAGCATGTGGTTACAATAACTATCTGAAAGAACAGGAATTCAAATTTTCTCTGTTTTTTTAATCAAAACTGCAATGTGATTTAAAGATGAACCGAGATTTCAAGTCAACTGCCAGGCTTCTTACCTGAGATCTGAGTACAATGTTTCTGGTCAGCGGTGAGCGATACCACACCTACGTTCTCCTGCTCTGCTTGCTGATTTAAGACTAGATTAAGCCTTTATGTCCAGCCCTGAGCAAGGGCTAGTATGTAGCTGCACAGCAGAATAAACCTTAATTTTCTCCTTTTTGTTGGGTTTTAACTTCAATGAGCTTTCAATTCATCCAAGGCTTCAAGTTAATGGGAGTTTTACCCTTAGGACCTGATCATGCAATTGGCTGCCTGCAGGGGTGCCACTTCACCTGCATGCAGTCCTATAGAAATCAGTGCAGCTCAACCTGCCCTCAGTTTCAGGATGATGGCCTTAGATTGTAAGCTGTTCAGACCAGATGCTTCATCTTCCCCTGTGCCTTTGAAGTGCTTAGTACATTGTTGGTGCTGTATAAATAATGCAAACCATTTGTTATAAACAGCAAATGGACTATTTCTATTCATGGTCAAATATTAATGGGGAATGATTTTGTTTTCCAGAAATGTCACTTGAGTGGTCCCAGCAGAGCAAGGGCTAGACATTTATCTCTGAGCAATTGTGAGCACTCCCTTCCTACTTCCTTCATGCTGTCAAAACTCAGGCTGGGAGGGGGTTAGGAGATTTTGCTTTTGAGAGAAAGTCTGTTAGTTTTTTTTTTTTTTGGTTTGGAGCTGAGAACTTGAGTCTGAAAACTCTTTTCCCTTTGGAAAATCAGGCTTTGGTTGGCCTTTGCCTGAGTAAGGTTTGAGAAAAAACTCATTAAATCTTTGTTGAAAGGCGGCTTTTGAATAAAGGTTTCTTTGCAGTTTTGTAGACTCGCAGCTCATTACTGGGTATGTTTTCTGTAGTCTTGCATTTGTGTGTGACCAGTTTGGCTATAATATTTAGACAGTCCCTGGATATGTGTGTGTGGTGGCATGAAGGACTTACTATTGTGAAAAAGGATGGTCTTGTGGCTTAGCCCCTAATGCATTATGGGATGTGGATTTTACTCCATGTTATGCTATAGATTTTGTCTTGAGCAAGTCACTTAGGCCGAGATTCTCAAAGGTATTTAGGATTCTAGCTTGCACTGATTTCAATGGGAGTTAGGTGCCTAAATGCTTTCAAGGATCTAGGTCTCAGTCTCTCTCTGCCTTGTTTTCCACCACACAGGGGTGTTTGAGATTGGAGCAGGGACTGTTGCAGTGAGCACCATAAACAAACTATAAATAAAAATGAACACAAAATATGTGAGTAGTTAGTTATAGTGCATTAGGACAAAGCTGCATTGTTGGTTCATTATTTCACCTTGACTGCTGCTTCTGCTTACTTGTATTTAATTGATACATGGTGCTGACTGAATAGCTACAATTCATAATGAACAATTTCTTAGACAAATGTAGCCCTTTTTCTCTGTTAATCAAAATAACTGTCATTTGACAGTTAATTTTCAAATGTATTTGCTATTTAGAATTGTTTTAGGTGAACACATTTCAGCTCAAAAACTGGCAGTATTTCTTGGGATGTTTGACATTCACGACTCAATATCAGGGATCTGTGACTGGTGACTTAAAGCACATGGCATTCTTCTGTTTTCTCATTGGATGAGCAAACCATTAGTTTCAGGCAGAAAAAGGTCTTTATAATTTTGTTTAATCATTATATTGATTTAGTTTCATGATTAAATAAATATTGGCTACAGGCCCCAAATTTGCTTTCTGTGAATATTCACGTGAATAAACCATTGCTTGACCAAAAATTCATGAAAAGTCCATACCAGTGGGTGTTTGTGAGTATTTATTTTCACTATTTGCCCAGCTCTAGTTACAATAGATTTTTAAAATTGGTATGTCCTACAAAAAGAGAGAGCTTTAATCCGTCATTCGGTGTACTTGAGCACATCACTGTGAAACGAGGAGTCCAGCGCATCAGAAAAAAATAGCAAAACATGTTGATTTAATTTTAAAAATCTTTTCCCACTGCAGAATACAGAACCTTTCATTCCGCTGAGTTCCATGAGCTATGGATTGGGCACTTGTGCCCCTTGCATTAGCTAAGTTAACATTAGATGGCAAACTTAGCAGAGAGGGTAGGTTTGAGGCCATGATTCAGTGAAGCATTTACTCACGGAGTTAATAACTACAGTGTATGCTTAAGTCTCACTGAAGTCAAGCCTGTGCTTGGGTGTTTGGCTGTTTAATGGCCTGGATGTGTACAGAGAATAAATTACCCTCTTACTCCGAGCTGTGTTCCCTGTAGCTCAGAGTTGAGGCACTTGTGAAAACCAGGCTAACATTTTGCTTCATTGTGATTTGGACTCAACTTATCTTTGAGCATCATTAAAAGAGCAGCTGTGAAAGGAAGGGTGAGTATTGCATGGATTGTGAGAACTCTTAAGACCAGACACCCACTGTGAAAATCTACCCACCGCACTGTTGTGTGACCTATGTTAAATACACCTTATTGAATGGTACAGGAACCCAGATGGAGATGTCAATTACCTTTTGAGGCAATAAAGACTCTTAATTGTTTGGTTTGTTTTATTCCATGCGACTGCAAACATTTGGGATTACAGTTTTAAAACCTACCAAGCAAATAATGCATTTGATACACATACATCCCTACCCCGAGATAATGCAACCTATATAACACGAATTCAGATATAACACGGTAAAGCAACGCTCTGGTGGGGCAGGGCTGCACACTCCAGCAGATCAAAGTAAGTTTGATGTAATGTGGTTTCACCTATAATGCGGTAAGATTTTTTGTCTCCCAAAGACAGCGTTATATCGAGGTAGAGGTGTATGTATGTTGTCCGTCCAGTGTGTTTGAAACACTTCTCTCTGAAGCAAGTTTACATGGAATCATTTTATTTCTGGTTGAAATAACTTTAAGCCATCACAGAATTATTTTTCCATAGTAAAACGTCCTTTTCTATCTTTTTTGGACACATTGTATTTGTCTATTTCCAACACAATCTTTCTTATGAGGCTATCTTTTCTCTCTTTGCAAAGATGAACTGATACTGCGATCATTGAGTACTGAGACTCAGACTTTGCCTTTGTGCTCAGGCAACTGTGTTGTCTCTGAATATTTCAATCCCAATGCTCTCAAATAGGCACTAATCTAGAAGTTGGAAGACCTGTAATCAAGTTGCTGTTCTGCCGCAGACTTCCTGTGGAATATTGGGCAAGTCATTTAGCCTTCCTGTGCCTCAGTTTCCTATCTGTAAAATGAGATAACAACACTTCCCTACCTTGCAGGGGGTTGCATTCAAAGATTGTGAGATGCTGAGATACTATAATGATGTGAGTCCTATAAGCAGATAACACGAATTGGGCTAGAAAGTTCTCGGTCCTGGGATAGAGTATATGTGGATGGATGAATGATGATTCCAAAGCCAAACTAGGTGACTTTATTGTAATTTTCCTACATACCTTTTTATTTTAAATATAGACGTTCAGTAGAGCTGGTTGAAATTTGATGGAAAATACCTTTTTGATCAAAGCAAAAAAAATTGAGAAAATATTATTTTGCTCAAAATGTTTGAATTTTTAACAAAAAAATTGAATTGAAAAATGTTGAATAGTGTAATGACATTCAATGTGTTTTGATGGAGAAAAAACGCTTTCTCTCACATTTTTATCATTTATTGTAGAGAGAAAAAAGTCAAAAAGTGAAAGGAAGTGAGTTTTTTTCCCACCCCATTGCAATTAAACAAAACTTTTCAGAGAATTTTGAAAAATTAAACAAAAAAAACCATGGGAAATTCCAGACAAAACAATGAATATTCTTTGGGTTTTTTTGTGAAATATATCTTGGGTTTTTTTTTAGCAGCCCTAACATATAGTAGTAATATGTATTCTGTTATCCCATCTAACAACAGAGGCTAAGAGTACTTTGGATTTATTGGAACTGCCTGTTTCTTTCACTGGGTCATACTAGACATCCCATTAAAGTTAATGGGACTACCCAGTCTTTGCAGGTGGGGCTCTCTACAGTAGTTTAGGGTCACAATATTGCTTTTGCAAAAGGTACTAACAACTGTGAGCTGATACTGAATTGGAAAATTTGTGACAGACTTGGTGAACCAAGCCTCCCTCTGAGCAGCTTAACTTTGGCAGCATCCTGCTATCTACAAAGATGATTACAACATTCATTGGCAAAACACCACTACTGCCTTAACCTTCCCAAACACACACAGTTCATGAAGACTTCAGAGGTTTGGTAGATAATCCACTGCTCTGGCAGTTAACAGACCTAGTTTATCTACTAATATGTTCTGTGACCCAGGGCAATTCATTTCTCTCTGTGTTCTGTTGTATGCTCTTTGGGGTAGGGACTTTCGCCCACTATTTACAGCCCCTAGCTGACAGAATCCTCTAGGTACTACCATCATATAGATAGTACATAATAATAAAAGAAGTGCTCATTATTAGAGAGAGCAAGTCAGAAATAGATACACGGTTAAGTGGCATTACATTTTATTGAATTAAGACTTCGACTTTAATAAAAGTTATACCAAAGGTATGATTTAAAATCAGTTCAGTTAAACTAATGCAAGCCCCTGGAAGGACACTCTAAAACTGATTTAAATTTGGCTTAAATCCATTTAGCTTAAGTCAGCTAGTAACTAAATATAAGCCAGGTTGAAATCAATTACACATAGAGGTTTAGTTGATTCCAGGGTCAGAAGGCACCATTAGATAATCTAATCTGACCTGCATAACACAAGCCGTAGAATTTTACCCTATTACTGCTGTAGTAAGCCCTATAACCTGTGAAACTGATTTTAGTTACTGGTGTGTCTGTTTAAATGGAGACATGGTGAAAGGAACAAATAAATAACTTCGTGTCCTTTTTGCTTAAGTGTTGGATGGTGAAATCACAAAGTAAATCAAATACCTCCAGTAGCCGCAGGACAACTTTATTTTTAGTGGCAAGAGAAGCAGTATACACAGCCACATTGCAGTCTCATAGCTTGTTAAAAAATATCTCAATAAATAAAACAAATAAGCAACATATACACTGGAACAGAAAATGAAACATTGACAAAGGGTTTAGCTGTAGCACATCATGGAGCAATTGGAAGAGCAGAATCTGTAATCCAGACTTTACTTGAAACAAATCATGCAGGATTTGGGAAGTCCATGATGGTTTTTTTCTGAGCGCCTTGGTCCAGTTTTGATGTCACTGTACAAGAAATCATTTTGAGTTAAAATATACATTTAAAAAAAAAGAATACAGCAAAGGAAGATAAAATCCAACCCGAAAGATTTCTCATAAATGTATTCCTGAATTAAGATGTTCAGAAAAAAATAAAATAAAACCAAACACACCCACAAACAAAAACCCAATGACACTACACAGTCAACGTGGTTTTCTTTTCTTTTCTTTCCGTTTGGTTCAGTCTCTTGGGGAGAAATGTTGCAAAATTTCAGCCCATTCCCTTTGGTGCTGTTTCTCCACTCAGTCTAAGTGCTCTGCAAGAGTTCAGAGCTAGGGAGGTCTAGAGGGGTCTTTAGGACCAGTTTACTTGAGGTTGTTAAGGTTTCAGAAGCTATAAACTTGGATACATCCAATTCCTCTTCAGTCTCAGACACTGGACAGTCTAGAATAAAAGAGAGGGGGAAAAACATGTCATACTGGACATCTTCCTGTGCATGTTCTCTGATAAGCCCTTTCCTCTTACAAATCAAGGCAATGATTCAGGACAACATATGTCTAAATCTATTCTTGTTTAGGATTATACTTAAACCTAAAATGACGCATATCCAATGTTTATTTCCCACCCCACCAGCAGTCTTTTAGGCCTCCATCCATTTCAAAAACAAGTCCGCTGATTTCTACATAGGCTTAAAGTTAAGCATGTGTTACAGTGCTATCCTGAATAGAGCTGCTTTCATGAATCAAGATTCATACCTACACAAGCACCCATAGAGGCATGGAAAGGCTTCCAGATGAGATAGACTTCCTGACATCCGGGGAGGGGAACTTTAGGATTAATTCAGAATTATTTAGCTTAGTGAGGACACAAACAAGAGCTAACATAGTAGAAATAGATGGAGTGATGAATGGTGTAGAGAATGTCATTCAGATGCTCCTGTTTACCTTGTCTCATAACACAACACCCGGGGCCACCTAGAGACATGAAATGACAATACATCTTAAAACTACTGAAAGGAAAAATGTTGGCAGGACTAACCAGTGGGACTCCCTGTCACAGGAGATTTTGAAGGCCAAGAGTTTAGCAGGAGTCAAAAAGAAGGTTAGATGTTTCCATGAATGATGATACTATCATGCTATGCTCAGTTGTGCTAATTAGGGTGCATTTTATGCTGGATATAAACTTGCCATAGACTCATAGAAGATTAGGGCTAGAAGAGACCTCAGGAGGTCATCTAGTCCAACCCCTTTGTTCAAAGCAGTGCCAACCCCAACTAAATCATCCCAGCCAGGACTTTATCAAGCCGGGCCTTAAAAACCTCTAAGGATGGAGATTCCAATACCTCCTTAGGTAAACCATTCCAGTGCTTCACCACCCTTCTACTGAAATAGTGTTTCCTAATATCCAACCTAGACCTCCCCCACTGCAACTTGAGACCATTGCTCCTTGTTCTGTCATCTACCATCACTGAGAACAGCCCATCTCATTGTCTTTAGAACCCCCCTTCAGGTAGCTGAAGGTTGCTATCAAATCCCCCCCTCTTCTCTTCTGCAAACTAAATAACCCCAGTTCCCTCAGCGACTCTTCCTAAGTCATGTTCCCCAGCCCCCTAATCATTTTTTGTTGCCCTTCACTGGATTCTCTCCAATTTGTCCATCTCCTTTCTGTAGTGGGGGGCCCAAAACTGGACACAATACTCCAGATGTGGCCTCACCAGTGCCGAATAGAGGGGAATAATCACTTCCCTCAATCTGCTGGCAATGCTCCTACTAATGCAGCCCAATATCCCGTTAGGCTTCTTGTCAACAAGGGCACACTGTTGACTCATATCCAGCTTCTCGTCCACTGTAACCCCTAGGTTCTTTTCTGCAGAAATGCCACTTAGCCAGTCGGTCCCCAGCCTGTAGCAGTGCATGCGATTTTTCTGTCCTAAGTGCTGGACTCTGCACTTGTCCTTATTGAACCTTATCAGATTTCTTTTAGCCCAATCCTCCAATTGCCTAGGTCACTGTGGGCCCTATTCCTATTCTCCAGTGTATTTACCTCTACCCCAGCTTAGTGTCATCCATGAACTTGCTGAGGGTACAATCCATCCCATCATCCAGATCATTAATGAAGATGTTGAACAAAACCGGCCCCAGGACCAAGCCCTGAGACGACCCCTGGGGCTTGATACCAGCTGCCAACTAGACATCAAGCCACTGATCACTACCCATTGAGCCTGACAATCTAGCCAGCTTCCTATCCACCTTATAGTCCATTCATCCAATCCATACTTTTTTAACTTGTTGGCAAGAATACTGTGGGAGACCATATCAAAAGCTTTGCTAAAGTCAAGATATACCACGTCCACTCTTTCCCCTCATCCACAGAGCCAGTTTTCTCATCATAGAAGGCAATCAGTTTGGTCAGGTATGATTTGCCCTTGGTGAATCCATGTTGACTGTTCCTGATCACCTTCTTCTCCTCCAAGTGCTTCTAAATGGATTCCTTGAGGATCTGCTCCATGATTTTTCCAGGGCCTGAGATGAGGTTGTACTTCCCCAGATTCTCCCTCTTCCTGTTTTAAAAGACGGGCACTACATTAGCCTGTTTCCAATCATCCAGGACCTCCTCTGATCGCCATGTGTTTTCAAAGATAATGGCCTATGGCTCTGCAATCACATCAGCCAACTCCCTCAGATGCATTAGATCCGGCCCCATGCACTTGTACATGTCCAGCTTTTCTAAATAGTCCTTAACCTGTTCTTTCACCACTGAGGGCTACTCTCCTCCTCCCCATATTGTGCTGCCCAGTGCAGCAGTTTGGGAGCTGACCTTGTCTATGAAGACTGAGGCAAAAAAAGCATTGAGTACTTCAGTTTTTTCCACATCATCTGTCACTAGGTTATGTCCCCCATTCAGTAATGGTCCCATACTTTCCTTGACCACCTTGTTGCTAACATACCTGTAGAAATCCTTCTTGTTACCTTTCATGTCCCTTGCTAGCCACAGCTCCAATTGTGTTTTGGCCTTCCTGATTACACCCCTGTATGCTTGAGCAATATTTTTATGCTCCTCCCTAGTCATTTGCCCAAGTTTCCACTTCTTGTAAGCTTCCTTTTTGTGTATAAGCTCACCAAAGATTTCTCTGTTAAGCCAAGCTGGTTGCCTGCCATATTTGCTATTCTTTTTGCACATCGGGATGGTTTGTTCCTGAGCCCTCAATAAGACTTCTTTAAAATACAGCCAGCTCTCCTGGACTCCTTTCCCCCTCATATTAGCCTCCCAGGGGATCCTGCCCATCAGGTCCCTGAGGGAGTGAAAGTCTGCTTTTCTGAAGTCCAGAGTCCATATTCTGCTGCTTTCCTGTCTTCCTTTTGTCAGGATCTTGAACTCGACTATCTCATGGTCACTGCTGCTCAGGCTGCCACCCACTTCTACTTCCCCTACCAATTCTTCCCTGTTTGTGAGCAGCAGGTTAAGAGTAGCACGGCCCCTAGTTAGTTACTCTAGCACTTGCACTAGGAAGTTGTCCCCAACACTCTCCAAAAACTTCCTGGATTGTCTGTGCGTTGCTGTATTACTCTCCAAGCAGACGTCAGGGTGATTGAAGCCCCTTATGAGAACCAGGGCCTGTGATCTGGAAACTTCTGTTAGTTGGCATCTTCAAGTCATAAACCATGGGTTCAGAAACACTAAGGCCCAGATCCACAGTTATTTAGGCTCTAACTTCCACTGAAATCAATGGAGGTTAGGAGCCTAAATACCCTGGATGATCTGTGCTTAACTACCCAAAGTTAGAAAGACACTTCCTGCTTATATATGCTATCATGGGAGGTTAGCACTTGACTGTGAAGAAGCATCTGGCATTGGCCAGTGTTGGAGACTACTGTACAGATGGACCTCAGGAATGGTTCAGTCTGGCAAGTCCTATGTTCTTTCACCCTCACCTTTACACGTTGCGCTAGGCTGCTGTGATGGGGAGTACAAGCCCTGTGCTGGAAAGGAAGGGGTTAATGAGGTACTTTGGGTCCAGGCACCCCACCCTGGTTGGAGGAGGCGCTCCTAAGGAGACCAGGCCAGCTCAGTAGCAAGTGGCTGGGGAAGTGAATCCATCTACGCTTTTAGCTCCATAGAGGCAGCACTACCTGGGACCTTTGCCTATTGTGACTCTACCAGACCACTTGAGACAAGGGACTCAGACAGTTTGATTTATATTCTTTCATGTCTGTACTTTGCCCGTTGGGAGAAAGGGGCTGGGAGGTAGCAATTCAGGGAAGCAGCCATACAGAAACCTTGGGCGCAGACCTTAGCCACCTGCTCCAGGGCTGTGAATTGGAACCCCACGGAGTGAGTGGATCTGGGCTCCACGACCAATCCCTAGGGTGTGCACAGGGTGATGAGCGTACCCTGACACATGAGAATTTTGCTGGGCAACAAGGCCCTGAGACTAGGGGAGTAGGGCCCTCAAGACACGTCGTGGTGCAGAACCTGAACCCTCCCAGCCTTCTGGCCCAGAAGCAAGATTTCTGCTACCTGAACATCCGGGACACCAACGTGCACCTGGTAGCATTTATTCCCAGCACTTTTAACTCAACCCAAACCCTTTAATTCGTTAGAAACCTTTTCCAAACAAAGAACTATCCAGGATAGTTTTGCCTGAGAAAGAGACTCAGTGACCCACTGTATGTAATTCAATACCTATTTTAATTACATGTTTAAAGTGTGTGTCACATTAGGTATTGCATTATGATATCAAGCCAATGGTGTCTGTGTGTCAGTGTTACACATTGAGTACCTGGCACATCTTTTTTTTTTTTTTTTTTTTGCTATGTGGGCTAGTCAAGGAATACTGTACAAAAGCAAAATGCCTTCACTTTATCTTGCGCAGATGGTTGCATATTTGGAATGTTAAATTACAGATGGAATTTGCTCTGTCCCCATTCCCTCACCAGCCTGGAGAATTCAAAGTTCCAGAAACCCTGCGCGGGACCTGTTAATCCAACAACATGTGAAGATCTGATGCTCTGCCCAGGTGAGTTTGCCTATTTTATGTTACATTTTAAAGCAAAATAATGTAAAACTGCCATTGACTTCCATGGGAGTAGGGGCAGGCCAATGCCGAGCATCTCCTTTCAGTGACTACCTGTTCTCCCTGTACAATGAAGCTGACCCTGTTGCAAATACACACATTTACTCCCCACCCTTGGGGAGCAGTAGTCTGGGTGCACGCCTCAGGCCTCCATGCATTTAAAAAACAAGTCCACTGATTTTTATGCCACAGTAGGCTATACATCTTAAATCTAGTCTGTAGTTCTACAGCCTCTCCAGGGCATATGGTATGGATGGCAGCGAAAGGGTTAAGTCCAGAGATGGACGCAACACCCTCATCATGCAGCCTGTGCAATCCCAGGTCCGGGTCCGTGCATCACTTTCCTGGATCCTAGGGACGCCGCAGGGCTACCATTCTTCAAAGCCAATCAGTATCTCCCATTAGGTGCTGGACTGGCTGTGTAGTTTAACCTTCGCCATTCCAGCCTGTCAGCAAATTTCAGCTAGATGTCCCTGGGAGAATGCAAAGAGCGAGGGCTCTAGAGCCTTTTAAAACATAGGGATAAGCTCATCATTTCAATCCAGCTGTAGCACTTCAGCCTAGCTCCACAGCTCCATCCAACCCACAATGTCTCTGAAACAGCCTTTAGGCTCAAGTGCCCCACAGGTTAAATCTCACCAAGGGGTACGGAGCTCATCTTGCTTAAGCACGACTGGGTCACGTGGCAGGACAACAGGGGCCTTTTGTGCCAGCAGACGCCTTCCTGTGCAGGGAGAATAATGAACATGCCGCTGTTCATTTGCCCAGCCCAGCTCAGACTAACGAGGCAAGCCCTGTAAGCCACAACTGCCCAAGGGACGCCCGGCGTAATTTTTTGGCTTTTCATGGAAGACACTGTATCTCCCCTCTGAGGGCTGACTCAGCTCACATATCAAAAATGATATATAATTATTTCCTCTCTCTAAGGAAAGCTTCCATTTAGCCTTTTAAACAAGTTATTAATTATCTAATTACACCCACATTCTGCAGAAGACTTCAGGACTTGACTGACTGCCCAGGGCCACTTAAAAAAGCTTACATGTTGGGCGTGCAGTGACAGGAGTGGCTTGAATGTGTGGGGCTGTGTGTTGGCGGATGACAGACAAGGCTTTCCTTTGCACTTGTGCTGCTACAGCCCTGTTGTTTGGGTGTGTGTGTGTGTGGGGGGGGGAATAACGAAGCAGAGGAAGGAGAAAGATACCACAGGATAGTCCCTTGCTTAGAGTGGAGCAAATGTTAAACACTGCACTTCCTTAAATCCCTGTGTCATGTGTCGAGGGGAAATTCTATGGTACTACTCCTACCTTTTATGCAGCACTTAGCATCAGTAGGTCTCAAGGGGCTTTACAAAGGAGGTCTGTATCATTAACCTCATTTTATTCATGGGGAAGGGAAGATGGCAGGGAGCCCAAGATCAGCCATATACTGGGTGTAGAGATGAAAGTGGTTCAGTCTGATATTGGGGAGGTATAGGCAGCTGTACTCTGCTTTCCTGCACAGCATGGTGTAGGAGTGGCTGGAAGTGTGGCTAGAATGCTCTCTATTCCAGCTAGTTTGGGCAGTTGAATTTAGCAAAATAGAGGCCATGGGGCTGCTGTAAATTATACTAGGGATTTAAGTCCCCAGCAAGCCCAGCATTAGGTGGGTGTAGAGCCCCACGGGTGCTCGTGCTGTGCCTCCTGCATGGTGTAGCACAGAATCTGACCTTAGAGGTTTGGATAAACCTTGGGAATGGAAGTGACCTGAAACCTGGGGACTCCTGGGATCTCAGCTGGCTGTCCAGAATTACAGCACTTTGCATCAGTAGATCTCATAGCACTTTAACTGAACATTAATGAAATAAGCCTCTGTCATGGTACAATTCCCCACTCTGAACCTTAGCGTCCAAAAGATGGGGTACCAGCATGAATTCCTCTAAGCTTAATCACCAGCTTAGAACCTGTAGCGCTGCCACCAACCAGGAATTCCAGTGCCTGGTACACTCTGGTCCCCCCCAAACCTTGCCCAGGGACCCCCAAGACCCAGACCCTCTGGATCTTAACACAAGGAAAGTAAACCCTTTCCTTCACCGTTGCCTCTCCCAGCCTTCCCCTCCCTGGGTTACCCTGGAGGATCACTGTGATTCAAACTCCTTGAATCACAAAACAGAGAGGAAAATGCACCTTTCCCTCTCCTTCTCTCTTCCTCTCCCAGATTCTCCCTGAGAGAGACAGTAATCCTAACACAGAAGGAAATCAGCCTCTCTCTCCCTCTTCCCTCCTTTCTCCCCACCAATTCCCTGGTGAATCCAGACCCAGTCCCCTGGGGTCTCACCAGAATAAAAAACCAATTAGGTTCTTAAACAAGAAAAGCTTTTAATTGAAAGAAAAAACAGTAAAAATTATCTTTGTAAATTTAAAAAAATGGAATAGGTACAGGGTCTTTCAGCTGTAGACACTGGGAATACTCTCCCAGCCTAAGTATACAAGTACAAATTAAAGTCTTTTCAGCAAAATACCAATTTGAACTCCTTTCAGCCAAATGCACATTTGTACTCCTTCCAACCAAATACACATTTGCAAATAAAGAAAACAAACATAAGCCTAACTCGCTTTATCTATCTAGTACTCACTATTCTGAATCTATAAGAAACTGTATCATGGAGATTGGAGAGAAACCTGGTTGCATATCTGATCCCTCTGAGCCCCCAGAGTGAACAGCAACCAAAACTAACAGCACAGCACAAAAACTTCCCTCCCTCAAGATTTGAAAGTATCCTGTCCTCTGATTGGTCCTCTGGTCAGGTGACAGCCAGGCTTACTGAACTTGTTAACCCTTTACAGTCAAAGAGATATAAAGTACTTCTGTGCTATTAACTTTTCTTATCTGTTTATGACAGCCTCCCAATACACCTCTTATAGGTGAGCATTAGACCTGTCTCCCATATGGGGAAACTGAGGCACAAGGGCTGGTGGGGGAAATTGGCATGTCACAAGCTATCTTGAAAGTGTATTTTCGGGGGCATTGTGCCTCATTCGCTGGCCCTTCACAGACTGGGAATGGGGTGTTGGGCCCACCGTTCTCTTCCCTCAACAATGATAGAGGAGAGTATGCACAGGGCTACCGTACCCGGATTCACTGCTGGCATAAGTAGGAGCAGCTTAAATGAGGAAGTGGAGCTGTACCCTTACACCAGGGTGGACTATGGCTGTCAAGCAGACAGCTGTGCGGAACTACTAGCTTGCACTCTGGTTCCAGCTAGCCTTCCTCACTGTGGTGCCTGAGCAACTCCCACTGGACGTCATTCTCACCTTAGTGAGGTAGTGAATATTGCCCCCCATTTACAGATGGGGGGATGGAAGTATAGGGTAGATTAAGTGACTGGCCCAAGGTCCCACAAAAAGTCTGTGAAGGAACCAGGAATTGAATACATGGCTTTCGAATCCCATTCCAGTGCCTTTATATTCATGAACCCATCCTTTACTTATATAGCTCCAGGGGTCCTTGGGAATCTGAGCCAGGGTGGAAATGTACATACAACGAGGGAATTCAGCCCTCTGAGTAAAATTATAAAGTTGCTACTGATAGAACTGTGGCAACTTCCACCTTGAGCTTGCTTTTTAAATTGAAAAGATACCTGCTCCCCCCATGGAATCTGATTTGCCTTTTCGCTAGCATTTGAACAGGAAAATGTTTAAACAAATGTGATTTCCACCCCCCATCCCTCCCACAGCCCCTTGTTTATTGTTGGGGAGGAAATGTTTTCCACAAGGAGCACCTGGTCAGCATTAGCTATCTATTAATGCTTGCCTTGAAACCTTCCTGGGGGTCTAATTTCAAAGAAATAGGGCAAAACCAGTGTGTCATTCAGAAGAGAGTGCATTTTCCCATGCCTCTGGTGTTATTTATTTATTTATTTGAGACATAAAAGTAACAAAATAGCCCTACTCTCAGGTGCCTGTATCTTCTCTTATATCCTAGACTAAAATGTCATTTTATCGGATGGATTGGCGATGCTTCCAGAAACAATGATCAGCACCACAAGGAATCAGGTCTGACTGGCAGCAATAGATCCATGTATTAACTGCAATTGTTGCCTCTTTATTCAGAAGTACCTGCAGTGTTTTGGTACCGTGTGCTATTTTGTTTGTTTGCGTGGGTAAAAACTCTAGGCAGTATCTAAATGTAAGAAAATAAATCAGTTAGAAGAGGGGAGAGAGAGATACAAGGGATATTCTCAGCTTCCAAACAAAGTGCACCACAGCTGACAAAAAAGCATTTGTCTGTGATACATTACATGATGCAGCTATGCGTTCAAGATATATTTAGTAAGACCATCAGCAATAGCGCCACTTAGGGACTTCCAAGAACATTACAGTACCCACCTCACTAGAGGAAGAGGTAGTGATAAACCTTTGGGATAATGCTGTTCTTTTCTGTTGTACTGTTAGGTGCTGAACTTTTTTGAAAAGCTGGTCATCAATATCAAAATGGGAACTGCTGAGTGCTGAGCTATTTTGAAAATCTGGTGTGTGGAGACTGGGCTGGGGGTAGGGAGGGAGACAGGACTAGGAGAAAGACAGGCTGGAGGGAACGGGTAACAGAAGTCAAGCTTAGGGGAAACAGGAACAGAAGAATGATGGCTACAAGAGAACACTGCCCTCAAGACCTGGAATGAAACCAAGATTTCTGAGTCTCACCATTCCTCAACCGTCAATAACGATGTCTGAAATCCACTGGCAAAGTGTGGTCCCATGCCCCTACAGTGGCTGGTCCATATAACAATAATACCTAGCTCTTATATAGTGCTTTTCATTCATAGACCTCAAACCGCGTTATAAAGGAGGTCAGTTTAATTATATAGAGGCTGACAACCTATTACTGCTGTCAGTTACTTAATTGGTTCAAGGGGCAGAGGCCTGTGCTGGGATCTAAAGAGTCCAACCCTGCTAATGACCCATGTGGGTGTTAATGTGATGCTACATGAGGGAATTTCTGTATTTTCAGTTTGCTTTTTAAATTACCTAGGAAATTATACACAAAAAATTCATTAAAAGAACATTAGGGAGGTTGCGAAATTAAGCACTCAAAAATTAGGAAATGCCAGAATTTTTGCTTGTGAAATCTTAACTGAGCCCCTTTGTGGGTCTGCAGTATGATACGCTCTTTCGTTACGTGATCACATGCTATTTTTTTCTCCATTGGACTCCTGTCGTATTCAGTGCACAGGATGGACCTGGTTAGTAGGTGAATTGAGGTTTTGTAATGCAGGAGGCTGTTGTCTGTCAGCCACTGGCCTCGGGTGTTGCTGTAGTTGGAAGGTGTGTAGTATGAGGAGGGGGATTGCAGGAAAAGAAAGCTGCCCTAGAGAACTGAATTCTACCTCTGCCACTGAGTTGCTGTCAAGTATCAGAGGGGTAGCAATGTTAGACTGGATCTGTAAAAGCAGCAAAGAATCCTGTGGCACCTTATAAACTAACAGACGTTTTGGAGCATGAGCTTTCGTGGGTGAATACCCACTTCGTCAGATGCATGTAGTGGAAATTTCCAGGGGCAGGTATATATATGCAAGCAAGAAGCAAGCTAGAGATAATGAGGTTAGTTCAATCAGGGAGGATGAGGCCCTGTTCTAGCAGTTGAGGTGTGAGTTGCTGTGTGTGGCTGGGTAAGTTGCTTAAACCAATTTTTTAACATGTGGCCACTAACTGTGTTTCTCATTTTCTGAGTATCCAACTTCAGACCCCAGGGGCTTATTTGCAGATGTGCTGAGCACTCACAGCTACAAGTGAAGTCAATGGGAGCTGTGAATTGGACACACAAATTGCTATATGATGCTAAGTGTTCTGAAAAAACAGGTCCTAAGTATCCCAAATCGGCATCCAAAATTAGTGGATACTTTTGATCTTAATCTCTCTGGGTCTGTCTACACTGTAATTAAAAAGTCATGGCTGGCCTCTGCCAGCTGACTCGGGCTCATGGGACCTGGGCTTGTGGGGCTGTTTCATTGCACTGTAGATTTCTGGGCTTGGCCTGGAGCCTAGAGGCTCTAGGACCCTGTGAAGTGGGAGAGTCCTAGACATAGGCACTGACTCTCTGAGTGCTCTGGGGCTGGAGCACCCATGGAAAAAAATAGTGGGTGCTCAGTGCCCACCAGCCAATCACCGATCAACTGTTTGTCAGTGGGCAGGAGCTGCTGGGGGAAGGGGTGAACGGGGCTGGGCCAGGAAAAGGTGGATTGAGGGGAGGCCTTGGGAAAAGGGGAGGAGTGGGCGTGGAGCACCAAAGGGAAAAATGAAAGTCAGCGCCTGTGATCCCAGAGCTCAGACTTCAGCCGGAGACCAGAAATCTACACTGCAATGAAACAGCCCCGCAGCCTGAGTCAGCTGACATGGGCCAGCTGCGGGTTTTTAATTGCAGTGTAGACATACCTCGGTGTCTCAGTTCCCCATTTGTAAAATGGGGATAATATTAGACCCCCATTTATCAGGGGTGTTGTGATATAAATTCATTCATGCTTGTGAAGCACTCGGGTCCTTCAGTGCAGAGCATAGAAATGCACATAAGGAGAGTAGAAATTCTGTCTTCAGAGCAGGGTTTGAATAGTATGCAGTAAATAAGGCCTAGGGCGGAACCCTGAGCAATGAGGATAAAACACAATATTGAATGGCTGCTCATTCCCTGAGCACTATCTGTCATGGGCACTGAAAGAGGCAGGGGTCTTGTCAGAAAACAGTATGTGATCATGTAATTAAAGACTGCCTCATACTGCATATACGCTAGGGGGCTGAATTAAGGATGTGCAAGCCACCTTAATCCTGCCATTTCCTACCCTTTTTGCCCTCAACATTTTTTAACAGTTTTTGTGTGTAGCAGAACTATAGGCTGGTATAATCTGTGAAATACTATAAGGCCAAATCATCAACTGGTGTAAATTGGCATAGTCTCATTGAATTGGTTTACATCAGCCAAAATTCAGAGTCTTTGAATGTTTTCAGAGTTTTCTATAGGACTTTGTTTAATTTCTATAGACTCCTACTGGCTTCATCAAGTTTTACCAACTTTTCTGTGGTGTCTCCCACACCTTTCACTTACCCAGGCAAGGTGCTTCTACACATTTATGATCCTTTTACCCAGGAGGGACTGAGGAAGGCACTCTTCAAAGCCTGTTAATGGATTCAGCTGGTGGTTGCTTTTGAGGTACTTATCTGCTCCCTTCCTGACTGCATCACTTATACAGCTTCCCTAACTCCTGCTGGCCCTGGGGAAACCGGCAGACTCTGACCTCATGTGTGGAAGTACGGAGTAATAAGAGCCTGCTTCAGCTGCCTACTGTTTCAGTGTAGCTCTCTGAAATGGCAGTATAAGTGTGTATTGCCTTCAGAAACTCTGCACAGCCTGCTGCTTACCAAGCCCATTGTAAAATGGTCCATCCAACTATTTTTCTTAGGGTTTTATACTGCTGCACATAGAATATCAGGGTTAGAAGGGACCTCAGGAGGTCATCTAGTCCAACCCCCTGCTCAAAGCAGGACCAATCCCCAGACAGATTTTTGCCCCAAATGCCCCCCTCAAGGATTAAACTCACAACCTTGGATTTAGCAGGCTAATGCTCAAACCACTGAGCTATCCTCCCTAATCAATGGGGTAGCTGAATGCCTTCCATACCAAATCAATAGCAATAACAGAGTCCTAATGGACAGCTCGGAATCACTGGCAAATCTTCCTTTTCAGGGTCAAAATTTTGCTTGTGGTAGAATCATAGAATATCAGGGTTGGAAGGGATCTCAGGAGGTCATCTAGTCCAAACCCCAGCTCAAAGCAGGACCAATCCCCAGCTAATTCATCCCAGCCAGGGCTTTGTCAAGCCTGACCTTAAAAACATCTAAGGAAGAAGATTCCACCACCTCCCTAGGTAACCCATTCCAGTGCTTCACCACCCTCCTAGTGAAAACGTTTTTCCTAATATCCAACCTAAACCTTCCCCACTGCAGCTTGAGACCAGTACTCCTTGTTCTGTCATCCGGTACCACTGAGAACAGTCTAGATCCATCCTCTTTGGAACCCCCTTTCAGGTAGATGAAAGCAGCTATCAAATCCCTCCTCATTCTTCTCTTCTGCAGGCTAAATAATCCCAGTTCCCTCAGCCTCTCCTCATAAGTCATGTGCTCCAGCCCCCAATCATTTTTGTTGCCCTCCACTGGACTCTTTCCAATTTTTCCACATCCCTTCTTGTAGTGTGTTGCCCAAAACTGGACACAGTACTCCAGATGAGGCTTCATCAATGCTGAATAGAAGGGAATGATCCCATCCCTTGATCTGCTGGCTATGCTCCTATTTACACAGCCCAAAATGCTGTTAGCCTTCTTGGCAACAAGGGCACACTGTTGATTCATATCCAGCTTCTTGTCCACTGTAACCCCTAGGTCCTTTTCTGCAGAACTGTTGCCTAGCCATTCAGTCTCTAGTCTGTAGCAGTGCATGGGATTCTTCCATCCTAAGTGCAGGACTCTGAACTTGTCCTTGTTGAACCTCATCAGATTTCTTTTGGCCCAATCCTCTAATTTTGTCTAGGTCCCTCTGTATGCTATCCCTAACCATCCAGCGAATCTACCACTCCTTCCAATTTAGTGTCATCTGCAAACTTGCTGAGGGTGCAATCCATGCTATCCTCCAGATCATTAATGAAGATATTGAACAAAACCAGCCCCAAGACTGACCCTTGGGGCACTCCACTTGATATCAGCTGCCAACTAGACATGGAATCATTGATCATTACCCACTGGGACTGATGATCTAGCCAGCTTTCTATCCACCATATAGTCCAATCATCTAGCCCATACTTCTTTAACTTGCCGGCAAGAATTCTGTGGGAGACCGTATCAAAAGCTTTGCTAAAGCCAAGGAATAACATGTCCACTGCTTTCCCCTCATCCACAGAGCCAGTTATCTCATCATAGAAGGCAATTAGGTTAGTCAGGCATAATTTGCCCTTGGTGAATCCATGCTGACTGTTCCTGATCACTTTCCTCTCTTCTAGGTGCTTCAAAATTGATTCCTTGAGGACCAGTTCCATGATTTTTCCAGGGACTGAGGTGAGGCTGACTGGCCTGTAGTTCCCCAGATCCTCCTCCTTCCCTTTTTTAAAGATGGGCACTATGTTAGCGTTTTTTAAGTCATCCGGAACCTCCCCTGATCACTATGAGTTTTCAGAGATAATGGCCAATGGCTTTGCATTCACATCCACCAATTCCTTTAGCATTCTCAGATGCAGTGCATTCATCCCCATGGACTTGTGCTCATCCAGCTTTTCTAAATAGTCCTGAACCGCTTCTTTCTCCACAGAAGGCTGGTCAACTGCTCTCCATCTATACTGTGCTGCCCATTGCAGCAGTCTGGGAGCTGACCTTGTTCTTGATGTCAGAGGCAAAAAAAGCATTGAGTACAATAGCTTTTTCCACATCCCCTGTCACTAGGTTGCCTGTCCCATTCAGTAAGGGGCCCACACTTTCCCTTTTTGCTAACATACCTAAAGAAACCCTTCTTGGTACTCTTAACATTGCTTGCTAGTTGCAATTCCAATTGTGATTTGGCCTTCCTGATTTCAGTCCTGCATGCCTGAGCAATATTTCTATACTCCTCCCTGGTCATTTGTCCAATCTTCCACTTCTTGTAAGCTTCTTTTTTGTGTTTAAGATCAGCAAGGATTTCACTGTTAAGCCAAGCTTATTCCAATAACATCATAATTCCTTGACTGTGCCAGGACTTCCCGTTCTCCCTGCTTGTTTCCCAGGCTTCTTGCATTTGTGTATAGGCACTTAAGATGACTTGTTGATCATCCTGCTTTCTCAGTATGAGGCAGGAGTCCTCCCCTCTTGCACTCTCCTGCTCGTGCTTCCTGCCAGTATCCCATTTCCCCACTTACCTTAGGGCTTTGGTCTCCTTCCCCCGGTGAACCTAGTTTAAAGCCCTCCTCACTAGGTTAGCCAGCCTGCTTGCGAAGATGCTCTTCCCTCTCTTCGTTAGGTGGAGCCCATCTCTGCCTAGCACTCCTCCTTCTTGGAACACCATCCCATGGTCGAAGAATCCAAAGCCGCCTCTCTGACACCACCTGCGTAGCCATTCATTGACTTCCACGATTCAACGGTCTCTACCCGGGCCTTTTTCTTCCACAGGGAGGATGGACGAGAACACCACTTGCGCCTCAAACTCCCAGAGCCACATAGTCTGCAGTGAACCACTCAAGGTCATTCCTGGCAGTATCATTGGTGCCCACATGGAGAAGCAGGAAGGGGTAGTGATCCAAGGGCTTGATGAGTCTCGGCAGTCTCTCCATCACATCGTGAATCCTAGCTTCTGGCAAGCAGCACTCTTCTCAGAAAATCAGTGCAGCAGGATCAGGCCTTTACTGATGTAAGCAGAGTCAGAATGAGCTCTCCCTGATATCTGGTGGTGAGCTGTGGAAAAGGACTTCAGGGGCTGATCTCATTTGCATGGGCACACCCACCCTGCCTAACATGATGGGCTGCTTGCCCAAATGGTCACTTTGGCTGCTGTGGGATCCCCAGTCTCTTTATTATTGGGGCAGGAGTAATAAAGGGTTGTTATCCTAGTTATGCGAATCAAGGACAGTAGAGCTGTACTTGACATTTTATGACAGAGAGACTCGCCCTCACCTAAGTAGCACTAACTAGGCATGGGACATGGGTTCCAAACACCAGTGGATTGGGCCTGGGCCTTTCCTGTGTGCAATAACAGAGCTTTTATTTTATTTTATTTTATTTTATTTTATTTTATTTTATTTTATTTTATTTTATTTTATTTTATTTTATTTTATTTTATTTTATTTTATTTTATTTTATTTAAAAACTCCATTTGGAGTCTTGTTACATGCTGCACAGTTGCAATCACTGATACCTGGGTTTAAGCATCAGACTTGCTTTGGATGGGTGGTGCACTGTGGGGTTGCTAGACTTATGACCCTTAGGGGAAAAGGACACTGACAAACTTACTTGGGGGTGGGTCTTTTGCTCATGATTTTTGTTATGAATCCTGGTTTTGGTGTTTCTCTCCTTTATTAAAAAGCTTTTGCTACACTCAGACCCTGTGCTTGAGAGAGGGGAAGTATGGCCTCATAGAGGTGCCCCGGGGTGGGGGGTATGCAATTGTCCCAGGTCACTGGGTGGGGACTCAAGATGCTTTTGCATTGTAATGGAACCCCTAGATACTGAACCCGGGCCTTGTTGCTGCCAACTCTGATGGGCAGGAGGGTTACACTGAGATGTAACTTGGTTGCATGGGATTAGATTTGTGGCAGAGGCCTGAGTGCAGGGTAATGCATAGCTTTGCCAGGAGAGAATTGTACCTCCTTGCTCCAGGCAGAAGGAGTGGTGATTTACTGGTCTCTATCAGCAGTAAATTATTGCATGCAGTATTGTTGTAGCCGTGTCAGTCCTGGAATATTAGAGAGACAAGGTGGGTGAGGTAATGTCTTGTACTGGATCAACTTCTGCTGGTGCGGGACACAAGTTTTCGAGCCATGCAGAGTTCTTCTTCAGGTAGGGGGAAGTGCTCTGAGCATCACAGATCCTTTCCCAGACCTGACAACCCCACCCCCTGCCCCCTGTGTAGCCTGAGCTAAACAAGCAGATTATGGACCTGTGTGCTGTAATAGACTCATCTCCCCTGTGGAAGGAGGCCTCAGAACACCCTGAGCCATGGGATGCCCTTGTTCCCCTCCTACCAATTTGAGAAGATAGCAGATATACAGCTCCCACTTACCCCTGTGTTCCTGGATCTGAGCTCTGGGTAGCCCCCAGGGGATCTCATTCCCCCTTACTTACACCTGTGTGGCATTGTGTAGTGCAAGGAACACTCTAGCTTTTGACTTGCATACAGCCTCCCTAAGGCCCTGATCCTGCAAAGAGACAGCACCCGAGGGTCCATGATTGTGAGCTAGCCTTCTCCCTCTTCCTCAGTCAGCGCTATAGCTTTTGTTTTCCTAGTGGGAGTGGCTCTCGGGTCCCATGCTGCCCAAGTGACAGCCCCTGGGAGAGGAGTAGCAATGGGCAATAAACGGAGGCACCTCTGCTGTGTATTTCTCCAAACCAGCTACTCACAACTGCAGCAGATGTTACTGATTTTTGCAGCCACTGAGAAGTTTATAGCCTGTTTTCTCCCCCTACCCATAATCTTGGGGAAGTAAAATACTATGCAGGCCAAAGGCAGAAAATCCCTATGCTTCACCATTGGTGAGAGAAGCCAGAGAGGAGTTCCCATTCTGTCCAGTGGCAGCCCAGTGACTGGGAGCAATGGAAATCAGAGCATTTACCTTTAAGGCTATTCTGAAGGGATGTGGTTTCTGACCAAACATCCTTCATTGCCAGACTGCATTTGACTTAAAACAATAACAGAGTTCCCATTACACAATTGCAGAGTGTATTTCGAACCAAACCTCATCTACTGCTGTCTGTCACAGAAATCCACAGGTGCAGAAAGTCTGTGGTTCCTCAAGGTGTTGCTCCATCCTGCAGAATCTAAGCTGCTGTTTTGTGTTTCCGTCCTTTGTTCGTTTCCCTTCTCAGACTGCCTCTGCTCTCGAAGTGTTCTGATGCTATTTATTTTAATGGTATCTTAACTTCAAAGCTAATTTTTACTAACTCTGGGGCTCGGAACCGTGAGCTGTATTTTCAGCTGCTCATCTAACTTTCGAGTGACAGCATTGCCTGCTGATTAGATAGGATTTGGCATCAGACAAAAGCACCACCAAAAAAACCCAGCAACCAATACTATTCATATGAATGTTTTCCATTTGCCCTAAAACCGACTTCCTCCCCCTGAAACAAAACACACGTGTAAGAAATTAATATTAAAAAAAATAAAGGGCAAGGGGGAAAAGAGAGAGCCACAGAATCAAATCAAAAGATCAGAATCAAATCTCCCCAGTCCACCATGAAAATCCATAAATAAAAGGGAAACAAAAATCCCAAAGGGAGAAAAGCAGGAGAAACCTAAGACACCAAGGTGTTCAGATTATCATCATAATCCCTAGAGGGTCCCATTGTACCAGGTGCTACAGAAACAGGATTTCCCAAGGCCCTACCCGCAGGCTATGTCCCTAGTGTGAGATTTGCTGAGAGCTTTTCCCCTATCAGAGAGGCAAGGCAGTAGCATGAGGTCCATTTTGCCCCCCAGGAAAAGCATCAGGGCCACTTCCACTCAGGAGCAGCGGTACTTGCTTCACTGCTGTGGTGTCATTGCTTGAATGAGTCATGCCTGCTGCACTCTTCTCTGCTAGACACACTCCAATGCAGTGGGTCCTGGAGGTAGCATCTTAGTGAAATGAATGAGGAAGTTCAGTTGTGTCTCAGGCTCTCGGCAGACTCAGGCAGGCAGCACAGCACCAGCAGGTAACATTTTCGGGCTTTAACTATGAGAGCTAGAGACTTTGGCCCAGATTCTCAAAGGTATTTAGGTGCCTAGCGGTGAGTAGAGAAGAGTTATATACTCTTTTCTACAATACTAAAATGAAATGAACAGGCAGCAGGTTTAATACAAATGAGGAAATACTTTTTTCACACAATGTACAATTAACCTGTGGAATTTATTGCCATGGGATGTTATGAAGGCCAAAAGTATAACTGTGTTTAAAAGAACTATGTAAGTTCATAGAGGATAGGTCCATCAGTGGCTATTAGCCAAGGTGGTCAGGGATGCAACTGCATGTCCCTAAACCTCTGACTGCCACAAACAAGGAGGGCAAGACAGGGGTGGCTCTTTCCAAAATAGCTGTGTTTTGTACATTCCCCCTATAGCACTGGTCACTGTTGGAGACAGGATACTGGGCTAGCTGGACCATGGGTCTAACCCAGTGTTTCCACTGGAATTAGGAACCTAAACACCTTTGAAGATTTGGCCATTACTGTTTTTAAAAAGCTGGGACTCCCGTCTAGATGTGTGACGCTGGAAGTCTTGGGCCCTAGACACAGGCCGATAGAGCCTATCCCTTAATCTATTCCTGCTCCCACGTGCTGTTGTCTCCCACAGAGCACGTTGTGAGGGCGTGAGAAGCACCAGCGGCTCTCCCCATCCTGCAATAGGGTGGAGAAGAGCATTGCTGCTGGAGAAGAGGGGCAGCTTAGGGCCCAAAAGCGAACGAGGTCCAGGAACCATTAGGAATATAAAAGCAAAGTCACACAGCACTAACTACAGACCATTACAGAACTAATGCTCAACCTGCTAAGGACCAGCCTGAGATGATGCGTGACTGGGGGATGCTCCCCAGCATCACAGGGCACCCATGGCTGCTGTTCTGTGCTGCATTGGCCCAGACCCCAAGCTAGCATACTGCACACTCTGTCTGCTCCCTCCTGCTGCCTGCATAGATACTGGCCATGCAGCCCTACAGTCCTCCCCACGCCTGGACTGCATGGCTGTCTGGAGGCTGGGGCAATCATGTCTCTGTGGCCTGGCTGCCCAGACTCAGTCAGAATGGAGATCTAAGGGGTGAGGGCAAAATCCTCCCTTCAGATCTACGTGGAAATAACTCAGCTTTTGTTTACTGGTCTCTGTCACCTGTGCCTGTATAACCTGTATGCGTTACATGTGTCCGATCCAAAGGGGATATAAAGCCATCACCTCTGGACTGGAACTCTTCAGCTCAAGCTGTAGCAACTCTAGCTTGACAAACTGGAGGACTGTGCCAAAAGCAATCTGATGAGGCTCAACTAGGACAAGTGCAGAGTCCTGCACTTAGGAAGGAAGAATCCCATGCCCCGCTACAGACTGGGGACTGACTGGCTAAGCAGCAGTTCTGCAGAAAAGGACTTGGGGATTACAGGGGACGAGAAGTTGGATATGAGTCAGCAGTGTGCCCTTGTTGCCAAGAAGGCAAAGGGCATATTGGGCTGAATTAGTAGGAGCATTGCCAGCAGATCGAGAGAAGCGATTATTCCCCTCTATTCGGCACTGGTGAGGCCACATCTGGAGTACTGTGTCCAGTTTTGTGTTCCTCAATACAGAAAGGATGTGGACAAATTGGAGAATCCAGTGGAGGCCAACGAAAATTATTAGGGGGCTGGGGAACATGACTTAGGAGGAGAGTCTGAGGGAACTGGAGTTATTTAGTTTGCAGAAGAGAAGAATGAGGGGGGATTTGATAGCAGCCTTCAACTACCTGAAGGGAGGTTCCAAAGAGGATGGAGCTCAGCTGTTCTCAGTGGTGGCAGATGACAGAACAAGAATCAATGGTCTCAAGTTGCAATGTGGGGGGTCTAGGTTGAATATTAGGAAACACTATTTCAGTAGAAGGGTGGTGAAGCGCTGGAATGGGTTACCTAGGGAGATGGTGGAATCTCCATCTTTAGAGGTTTTTAAGGCCCGGCTTTACAAGGGCCTGGCTGGGATGATTTAGTTGGTGTTGGTCCTGCTTTGAGCAGGGGATTGGACTAGATGATCTGAGGTCTCTTCCAACCCTAATCTCTATGATTCTGTGATCTCTGGAGGTCTCCAGTTCCTCCCCTGCTGGTGGACAGCATGTAAGTGTTGTAGGTGGGGGTGGGGCGATTCAAGTGATTGAGTGATTCAGATACCCTGGATGAGATTTCTATGGCTAACCCAGAGGTTATTTGTCCCACAGCTCTCACATTGGCTTTTTAGTTGTAGCTGCACATGCTTGTACCTCTGGAAATCCCTGGTTCAGTCCTTGGCGTGGTAGCCACGATGGTGGGCAGCAAACCCAGCTGCTGTGGCAATGGTTGCTTTAGCTAGACATATTGTACAGAGATGTAACAATTGCAGCCGCAGGGTTGCACAACAGTTTCCATCCTAACTCCGTGCTTTCATCTGCTTATCGTCGCTTGGTGAGACATGCTATCTTGGGGCTGGAATTTTCCATGCCTGAAGGTGATTTGTTTTTGTTTTTAAAGTCTGAGCAAAAACGGTCCAGCTGTTTTTGAGCACGAGGGAGTGGAAAGCACACTTTATCCTCAAACGTTCCTTCCAACCATGTTTTGAACATCCTTAGGGTTGCCATGGCTGGGAACTGAAAGCTGTAATCGGGTAAGGAAATAGCGCGCACTGAGGCGCAGAGTCTGACCTGACAGGAGGAAATTGATTTTGTTTTGACCTACTTATGAACCTTCCAGAGTCCTGCTTCTGAGCTGGCCCAGTAGCAATTTTTTATTAAGACTTTGAAGCGTGCACCCAAGGAAGGCAGCATGTGGCACTGTTTTGGCTCGTGCTGTATCTGAGCTGGCACTGCCATAGCCAGTCAAACACTGCTGCTGTGACTTAAGAAGGGCCATTGGAGGCTAGGGGAATAGGTTTCTAGTTGCCCTGTAAGGTGAATCAGGAGCTGAGGAAGAGTTTCTGTGGGCAGTTGCTAAAATGACCCAGAGTGGGACTCACTCCTATGCTTTTTAGGACATGCTGGGTGAGGCTGGCTGGGGATGCATTGAAGGCGTGTACTAATTTCTGTAACATGGGATTAGGAAAAGTGCGTACAGCTGGGAAGGGATGAAGGAGGAAGTTTACAGGAGAAAGCCCTGTTCTAATGAAGTGTATGTCTACTCTGCAGCTGGGAGCAAGTGTCCCATCCTGGCCACTACTAGGAGGGCTCAAGATGGCATGCTATTGTTTGCAGGCTAGCATGAGTCTCTCTACCGAGGCTTTGAGGCTCATTTCCAGCTGCATTCCCTAAGAGCCCCACAACTGCGGATGCCCGTCCTGTCTTCCTCAGCCACAGAGCACCTCATATTTTCGGAGAAGAGAATCTCCTCGGTGGAGCTCTTTAAGATCTCAGTTCACATACCTAACGTTCACTATGTGCACAGTCCCACTGACGTGTGTAAAGTTAGGCAGGCACTTAGGTGCCTTGCTGAATCCAGGCTTAAATCTGCTGCTTAAATCTGCTCCTTCCTTTAGCCTTTCCAAAGGGTGTGTGAGTGATGTTCTGGTGGCGTTGAGGCAAACAGATCTGGACTGGAATCTCATACTACTTGCTGGGTTTTGGGCACGTTCAAAGTTTCCTTGCAGGATGGGAAAAGCATTTCCCACCTACCTCTATCCAAAATGTTTGCATAGCTCCTGATACACAGACATTGTGTGCGCGCTGGGATATGTACACAACACTATCTACACAGACCACACTCCGCTTGATGTCTCAGCATTTGATGGCTGCCTGCCTCATGCTTTCAGAGTGCATTTAAACAATCATGCCAGGGTTGTGTTCAGGTTAGCCTCGAAGAGCAGTTTCTTAATTCTCATGAAACAGTCAAGGTAGGTAGTATATAACAAATCCACATGTGCAGACAACGGACACACTTACTGTATAAATCACACATGCATCTGAGATCTAGAACCATTTGTTCTTCTGCTCCCACACCACTGGTCTCTACAGAAAATTCCCGTATCTCATAGCAGTAGCAACTCTTTAACCCCACAGTGGGCTGCCACTAGAGGGCAATATCACACTGGTATGTGATGCACACAGAAATGGCAGTGTGTTACAGTAGGAGAAAACTAATGAGGAACAATTTAGGGTAGCCATATGCATTTAACACCTGGAGCATTTCAGAAAGGGAATGACTATGCACTCTAGGTTACACACAGCTGAAGGGGGAATGAGAGAATGATGAGGAGCAAAAAATGGCTATCTCACTTGAGTCCTTGCTCATGTATATTTTGCAGGCAAACCGATAATTTTATGTACAGGCAACCTGACTCTTGTTATTCACATCACAGTTATACCCAATGGCCCCACCACTCCAGGCACTGTGCAGACATATAGTGAAAGACAGTCCCTACCCCAAAAAGCTTATGGTCTGAACAGACAAAGGTGGAAGGGGCAACTGAGACACATGGGGATCACATGGGGGAGCCAGGAACAGAATCCAGGTCTTCTGGTTTGTAGGTTCACTGGACCAAGAAGAGGTAATTATACATAATACCTAGCTTCTATATAGCATTTTCATCAGTAGACCTCAAGGCACTTTACAAAGGAGGTCAGTATCATTATCTCCATTTTACAGAGGGGGAAACTGAGGCATTGTGAGATGAAGTGACTTGCCTGTGGTCACCTAGCAAACCAGTAGCAGAGATGGGCATAGACCCCCAGGTCTACTGAATGGTGGCCCAGTGCTCTTTCCACTAGGTTACAGTATATACAGGGAAGCTGTGTGTGTGTGTGTGTGTACACAATTATCCAATTTTCATGTCCATTTTCCCTTACTCATTTGCTCACGTGCACATTATGTTGCAGGCACAATTTGGGCACCTACTTATTTAAAAATGTGGTCCTAGCTGGATAGAAAGTAGCTGAGCAGCAGCTCCGAAAGCAGAGCTGCTTTCTCTACATTTGCATAAATGCCCAGAGATTGCCTGCAAGGTTCAGGCGTGAAGAAGCAAGTGGAGAAAGGAATTCAGATAATCATAAAAATGAGGGAAAAAAAAGAGACCAAATCAGATCCAATGCCATGAGTGAGGATAGACTGAAAACAGATACCCCTTGCTCATGTTTTTCTGCTTCCACTGGTATGAACTCTTATCGACCGTCCACTACTGAAGTCTTGCAGATGAAAAAAAGCAAGCCATAATTATGTGCCTCTTACAGCTGGGAAACCATTAAACAACATATCCCTTCCAGCCTCTGTTTCCCGAACAGCGATCCTTTTGCACTATCATCAGACTCTCCCCTGCTCCCTTGGTCTTCTCCAAACATTTTTTGCAGACAAGAATTAATCCTATAATCTTAATTTACCTCAGGCATTTCAGATCTTGGAGGATTTATCTGCCCCCATTCAGGAGTAATGGAAAATCTCCTCAGTGTGTGTCATCAAGCTCTCCTGCAGGCCGCACTCCCGTTAATGGCACTGGATAATGTACGACTCAGAGGCAGTTTACTGCAAGGGAGAGAACAGTCTACTCCCCCTTCACTAGATGTAAACCCCATGGTCCTTGCCCCTGCCCCATACCTGCTTCCGCTCCTGTTCACTGTCAATAAAAGCTGATTTAAGTTAAATGCTGCCCACTGGGGCAGGATGTAGGCTCACCCAGGCCTAACTGCCTTGGAAAAACAACAATACAAATAGCCCTTTTAAAAACCCCAACTCCTTTGCCCATGGAAAAATCATGATTCCTCCTCAGCCTTGTGGCAGTACTTCCTATGGGAAACACAACCCCAACCAGAAAGGACACCTTGAGCCAATTTTGTTTCTGCTGGGTCTTCTAGCAATGAGCATTTCCACTCCCCCTCACCCAGGGTCTGTCTCATCTGCCCTTCTTTTTCTGCCTTTCCCCATTCCTTTATCTTCTTTCCCTTTTTGATTTGGTTGGGCTGGTTTACCTTTGCAGCCAGGCCCCTTTCACACCCCTCTTGCAGTGGAAAGTGCGCACAGACGACACGGAGACTCACTTTAAGGTTCCTTCATGGGGCAGAGTAAACGGGATCTTAGTGTTCATAGGAATCAAGGCCTGTGAATCCTAAGTATTCGATGTACACATATGGATGGCATGTCTCTGTCTGTGGCAGCAGAGCACAACTTAGCAGTGGCCGCATTCCTGGCATGGTTTTGCTGGTAGAGTGTTAGGCAGGTCGGCCTTAACAAATCCTGAAAGGACAGATGGTGAAGCCCTGCTTAAGGCTGCCTGAAGTACCATGGGGTCAGGCAAGTTCACACCACCCCTTACCAAAGGATGTGTCTGTGTGATGGCCCCTATCTTGGCTGACACACCAGGGACCATCAGAGCTGACAAAGCACAAGCTTCTACTGCTTGAGTTAAAGCAGAATAACATACTCACAACTGCAGATTGGGCATGGAGGGTAGCAAACACTCACTGGTGGATTACACCTTAATGATACAAGTGAAACCTCCAGCTTTCACTGAAGGTAATGGAAGACTCTCTGGAATAGGCGCTGATTCTGTGAGTGTTCCGGGGCTGGAGCACCCATGGGGAAAAATTAGCAGGAACTCCACACCCACCAGCAGCCAAGTTCCCGCCACCCCTGACCCCCTCTTTTCTGCCTCCCGAGTGCGCTGCATCCCCACTACTCTCCCTCCCTCCCAGCGCTTCCTCTCCCTCCCCAACAGCTGTTTGGCAGCATTTACGACTTCTGGGAGGGAGGGAGGGGGAGGAGTGGAGAAGCCGCATGCTCAGGGGAGGAGGTGGAGAAGAGGTGAGGTGGGACAGGGGCAGGGACTTAGGGGAAGGGGTGGAATGGGGGTGGGGCAAGGGCAGTGCAGGGGCAGGGAGGAGTTGAGCACCCACTGGGCAGAAGGGAAGTTGGCACCTATGCTCTCTGGGATCCAGCCCTGTTATTTTTTTGTGGGAGGTGGGTGAGGAATTTCCCATGACACTCTGTAGCAGTACAAGCTCATAATTCAGAGCAGGGAGCTGCCATCATCATAGTTGGAGGTGTCATTGTAACCCACAAACTCCTGGGTGTGGTGATGTGTCCCATCTAGTGGCACTGAGACCACTTAGAGAGAGAGCAAGAGAGAAAATGAGTCTGCTCTACAGCCTTAGCTAAGCACAAGTTGGCTGTTAGAGGCCCATGCATTAAACTCGCAAGGTCCCTGGTTTGATCCTGCCTGCTGACAACCAAGGTTTGTCAGTGTTACACCATGACAGCAAAGAACACGAGCTGGGCATTCATAGATTTTCCCATACACCTGCATGAATTTCCAAATACTGCCCAATCAAATGAGATTCTTCATCACTTTTGCACATAGAGTAGATTTTGTTTTGCAATCTGAAGGTTCACACCCCCTCTCCCACAAATCCCAGGCTGTGGCTTTACATACACATTTTAGGCCCTGCTTCTGCAAATACTTACACATATGGTCAACTCAATTCAAGTCAATGGTCTGCTGACAGTGCAAAAGTCAAGCATATGCTTAAGTGACTGAATAATCAGGGCTCTAAAAATTGCAAAATGCGTGGAAGCCGAAAGAACAAGTCTCCCTATGTTAAAGCTGACACCAAATAGAGGGACAGCTCCCCACCTGATGCCTGATCAGCATGGCTGGGGAGAGCTCTGCTGATCTCCACTGTGGATGAGGTAATTTCTGTGAGTCTGATGGAGGTCTTTGGATGTTCTTGAGAGAGGAGACTTCCCTTGTGGCTCATAACAAACTTCTGAAAAGCCATTTATTTCGCCTTTAGTTTGGACCACACGGAACCAAATATCAACAGATTTCCCTTCCCACAATCCCTTGCCCCACTATACTTCAAATTAAACAAGCTGAACACTGTCCTATACTAGCTATGTACTCAGTCTACTTTTCAACCATCCCCAGAGGTGGGCCTTAATATGTCTACTCCAAGGCACTGCTTGGCCTCATGGGTATAAGTGTGAGAAAGCCTTTTGCTTTAATGGAAAAAGAAATGAATAGAGGATTCTTCACCACCCCCACTTCCCTGTTTGCATGGGACAGGGGGTTTGTTGCAGGCAAAGAGAAGACTTTTTAGTGCGAGCCCCTTGTTAAAATATTGGCAGCACATCACTGAAAGCAAGACTAGAAATTGCCAAAAGGCGGAAACTGCTAATGAGAAGTTGGAGCAGGAAAAAGCAGGGCTGTTTCTGAACTCTAGAGGACCATCTGAATTTGCTCCCCAGCTGTACCCACCCACCTTGTTCTTGAGCAGCATTGCAAAGAATCAAAACTCAAAGAGCAACACCCAAATCTTCTGGCAACAGAAACTGCTTACGATGCTAGAGGCCATGGACAGCAAGTATACAGCGACTCTCTGATGCACACAAGATTGGAATAAGAGCAACACAGAGTTGAGAAAGGGACAAACATTGCTGTTTACTGTCATTTGCAGCAAATCATAATATATATGCAGCTGCAGCTCATCCATGCAATTGGATTTCTTTCTTTCTTTTCTTTTGGTGGATTCTCTTTTTTATGGAGGTGTTTCTTTAAAAACAAACAGACAAACCCAACTAACAACAACATGTCCATGGCTTTGTGACACTTTATGCAGAAGGGTGAATAAGGGTATGTACGGGTGGGGAAGATTGCAATTTTGAGTTGCTCCAGGAAAGTGTGTAAATCAGAGCATTAAGACTGATAGGGAAATGTGGATGAGCAAGAAAGAGTATGGAATATATATATATATATACACACATACATGCACACACAGATTCATATGCATGCATAGTTAAGGAATGACACTGACATTAACAAAGTATGTGCCAAACATGAGCTCAGTGATTTTGCTTATAAGTTGCATCCATGCCTCCCTCCCTGTCCTTGTCTTTATCTGATTTTCTTTATTTTGCACGCGACTTCTGCTTCAGTGCAGGATCAGGGCAGTAGACTGAAAGCAATCTGGGGCAGGCATCTACCTTGTTTTCTGCCTGAATTGCACCCACACATTTTGTGGACTTAAAATCATAATAAATAATTATAATTCATGGCAATGTGACATCTAAAATTAAATGAGGAGAGCTAGTGTTGTCACATGTGGATCAAGAATGGGTTGAGCCGTGCTATGTGAAATGCTTATGATGAAATCTATGTGCAACACATCTAGTTCAGTTATAGAGTTTTAACACCAACTAAGTTGTCTCAAAAGACCATGACAACTCCACAGTCTCTTTCTTGAATAGTAACAGCTAATTTAGACCCCATAATTTTGTATGTGTAGTTGGGATTATGTTTTCCAATGTGCATTATCTTCTGCCTACCAACTCTGAATTTCATTTGTCATTTTGTTGCCCAGTCACTCAGTTTAGTGAGATCCCTTTGTAACTCTTCACACTCATTTTTGGACTTAACTATCTTGAGTAATTTTCCATTGTTGTATGCAGTGTCGTTGTAGTTGTGTTGGTCCCAAAGTTCACAATCACTGAGATCCAGTGGATATAGTGTACTTGGACTTTCAGAAAGCCTTTGACAAAGTTCCACACCAAACACTCTTGAGCAAAGTAAGCTGCCCTGGGATAAGAGACCTCAGTAACTGGTTAAAAGACAGGAAACAGAGGGCAGGAATAAAAGGTTCATTTTCACAATGGAGAGAGGTAATTAGTGGAGTCCGGTACTGTCCAATGTAGTCAAAAAAGATCTAGAAAAGTGGGTAAAAGAGGTGGGCAAAATTTGTAGATGATACATAATTGCTCAAGAGACAATGTGGGTGAGCTAATATCTTTTATTGAACCAACTTCTGTTGGTGAGAGAGGAAGTGAAAGCACGATTTGCCCCAAAGATTACTGGTAGGAACTCTAATAAAAAGCTGAGGGCTATCTGTCATGCGCCACGAGCTCTGCACACTTTCATAGATTTTAAGGCCAGAAGGAACCACTGTGATAATCTACTCTGCCCTCCTGTACAACACAGGCCAGAGGACTTGCCCCAAATATTTCCTAAAGCAGATCTTTTAGAAACTACACTACAATGGTGAAATCTTAATATGCAGAACCAGGGGATTAGCCATGGGCCAGAATGGGCACATTGGGTCAGAACAAAACCCTTAGAATCAGAAACTCTCAAAGCTGGGAATTTCCAGTTCAGATCCAACTCCAGATCCAGGCCTTTTCAAATGTCTGGGTATTCAGATTTGGCCATTTATTGAGGTAGACTGAGATTTGGAATGTGGTTTTGGTCTGGGGTCATCTCTGCAGGGAAGAACACAACCTAGATTTGTGAAATTAACAGGTACTCTGGTGCCAATGACAGCAATACAAATAGTTTGTGTGTCTATACCATTTCTGAGTGACACAGAGTATATGGTAAGTTTGAGCCATCTCTTATTCACCTAGTAAGGGTGAAGACTTTTCAGGGAAACATTCTGCTGGGGTAGACTGTTTCTCTGAAAAAAGGATTGCAGATGTTTTTCGGGAAGATCTTATATTGTTTGACCACCTTGACCAAAAATTACTGTTCCCTGTCTGTGTTTGATGGGGGCTAATTTAGCTACAACGAGTCAGGAAAAAGATCTTGGAGTCAGCGTGGATAGTTCTCTGAAGAAGTCCACGCAGTGTGCAGAGGCAGTCAAAAAAGCAAACAGAATGTTAGGAATCATTAAAAAGGGGATAGATAATAAGACTGAGAATATATTATTGCTCTTATATAAATCCATGGTACGCCCACATCTTGAATACTGTGTACAGATGTGGTCTCCTCACCTCAAAAAAGATATTCTAGCACTAGAAAAGGTTCAGAAAAGGGCAACTAAAATGATTAGGGGTTTGGAGAGGGTCCGATATGAGGAAAGATTAAAGAGTCTAGGCCTCTTCAGCTTGGAAAAGAGGAGACTAAGGGGGGATATGATAGAGGTATATAAAATCATGAGTGATGTTGAGAAAGTGGATAAGGAAAAGTTATTTACTTATTCCCATAATACAAGAACTAGGGGTCACCAAATGAAATTAATAGACAGCAGGTTTAAAACAAATAAAAGGACATTCTTCTTCACGCAGCGCAGTCAACTTGTGAAACTCCTCACCTGAGGAGGTTGTGAAGGCTGGGACTATAACAGTGTTTAAAAGAGAACTGGATAAATTCATGGTAGTTAAGTCCATAAATGGCTATTAGTCAGGATGGGTAAAGAATGGTGTCCCTAGCCTCTGTTTGTCAGAGGATGGAGATGAATGGCAGGAAAGAGATCACTTGATCATTGCCTGTTGGGTTCACTCCCTCTGGGGCACCTGGCATTGGCAACTGTTGGTAGACAGTCACTGGGCTAGATGGACCTTTGGTCTGACCCAGTACGGCCGTTCTTATGTGTTTCTCACTCTTCAGCCTATATCTGTGGCATTGTGGAGAGACTATCGAAAGAAGCAGTTTGGCAGGTGGGTTGGGTACTAGAGTGGGAATCAGGCGATTTGGGTTCTATACTGACCTTGGGCAAACCATTTCACAGCTCTTTTTCCCCTCCTGCTCTCTGTTTAGATTGTAAACTCTTCTGGGCAGGGACTGGCTTGCCCTGTGTATGTCCAGTGCTTAGTACAATGGGGTGCCAGTTTTTGTGTTGCCAAAATTCAAGGAACAAATCACCTTAATTTAGTTTACAGATGAACCTAAAAACTCACCATGTCGTATGCCTCGGTGGATGTCACTAATACGAGAGGTGATGACTAGCACAACTACTTTTAACACCGAGGGTATGTCTACACGTGCAGCGCATCTGGTGAAGATGCTCTAGGCCCTGACAGGAGAGAGCTACCCCATCGGCATAATAAAACCACCTCTGTGAGCGGCAGAAGCTGTGTTGGCAGGAGAAACTAAAGTTAAATCTAGCTCCTGGTTTACGGAAGGGGACACCCATTAAAAAGCAGGGACAGGAGGCGGGGAATTTGTGGTGTTTTTGTGCCTTCCCATCACTTTTCCACAGATACATTTTCCTATGAACTCTTACAGCTGATATTACTGCCGACCAAAGAGCAGCCGAAACACCTGTATGCCAGATGTGCACAGCTCAATATATGCTGCTGATCAATCTTCAGACTACACCACAATCCATCTGCTTTAGAATGGGGGGAGGACTCATCAGAGTGAGACACATCATCATAAAGTTAATCATTTTGTTCCTTTGTCTTCATCTCCTCTCCACACATTATGGCAGTGTTTATCTCCTTAAGTCTGTGAGATGGTAAGAGTGGGGCCTGCTGTTGAAGAAAAGGGATTGCCACCTGTGCTAGTCATTTTTTGGGCTAACTTATTTGAGGCACCAAACACACAACTCACTCTGTTTCTTTTAGGTCCCAGACAGATTTGTCTAGTAGATTATTCAGATATTTCAGTGGTACCCAAGTAGGTCCAGTATTTCAGCCATTTCTAATAAGAACTAAACTGCATCTCATCCCACACAGAAAGTGGGATATTAGGAAACACTATTTGGATACTAGGAAACACTGTTTCACTAGGAGGGTGGTGAAGCACTGGAATGGGTTACCTAAGGAGCTGGTGGAATCTCCATTCTTAGAGGTTTTTAAGGCCCGGCTTGACAAAGCCCTGGCTGGGATGATTTAGCTGGTGCTGGTCCTGCTTTTAGCAGGGGATTGGACTAGACGACCTCCTGAGGTCTCTTCCAACCCTAGTGTTCTATGATTCCATGCCAAAATTGAATATCTGAGAAAATAAAAGACAGAGCACAATTCCTTTTACATCTGTATGATGGAGTGATGCTGTTGTAGAACTAAGAGTGAGGGAAAGAGTGCTGATTGGCCAGATGGGCTGTCAATGACCTTGCCTTCTAGTGTGGAAAAGGAGTTGCAGGAAGTTGTTTCAGCAGGTGGAAACTGGGCCTGTTGGAGTTATGGTATGTAAAGTGTTTCCTTTTTAAATTATGTCCTGCTGTTACACTCTGGCCCCAGTGGCATATGTATATGGGACTGTATTTATTTGGGTTAATTAGGGTAGTGCAAACCAACAAATCATATTGTTGTTATCCTCCTCCTCCTCCCTCAAATTCCCAGCCACTGCTGTATGGTTTTGACTTAAATTGTTGTCAGGTCAGGTTTCACCTGTATACTAATGGAGGCTAGGGCCACGTCTACCACTTAGCTTTTGGAAGGTGCCCAGCACATATTGTTTAGGCTCTCAGAAAGATGTGATTATATCAAGAATAATCTGTGAAAACCCACTTTAACTGCAAATCAGCCTTGAGATCAGGATTTCTCACCTTTATTTATTTGTGTGTCAGCAGCTTCCAAAAGTCCCATAGAGAATCACACTGAAGCCAGTAGTAGTAGTAATAATATTATCCAGCTCTCATACAGGGCTTTCCATCAACAGATCTTAAAGCACTTTACAGAGGATCTCAGTATCCTATCCCCATTTTCCAGATGAGAAAATTGAGGTACACAAAAGTGAAAGGACTTGTCTAAATTAGCAGGTCCAGGTAACTGGCATCTGAGAGTGTAAAAAGAGCTGGCTGAGTAGCTTGCTTAACCATTAATGCTGACTTTCAATAAGTCTTAGAGCAAAGACTGGAAGAAAAGTTAATATTGTACCAATTTTTAAAAGGGTAAACGGGATGACCTGACTAATTATAGGCCTGTCAGTCTGACATCAGTCCCAAGCAAGATGATGGAGTGGCTCAGATGGGACTCGATTAATAAAGAACTAAAGGAGGGTAATATAATTAATGCAATTATACATGGGTTTATGGAAAATAGTTTGATAAGATCTATCTTGATTTTTTTATTAGATTACACATTTGGTTGATAAAGGTAACAGTACTGATTAAATAGATGTAGACTACTCTGAGTGTTTGCCTTGATATCACACAACACTTTGATTACTAAATGAGAACGATATCAAATGAACATGGCACACCTTAAATGGACTGAAATCTGGCTAACTGATCGGTCTCAAAATGTAACTGTAAATGGAGAATCATCATCAAGCAGGTTTGTTTCCACTGAGGTCCCGCAGGGATCTGTTCTTGATCCCACTCTATTTAAGAGTTTTATTAATAACCAGGAAGAAAACATAAAATCATCTGTGATAAAGACTGTAGATGATACAAAAATTGGGGGAGCGGTAAATAATGAAGAGGACGGGTCACTGATTCACAGTGATCTAGATCATTTGGTAAGTTGGGCACAAGCAAACAATATAAATAATTGTTAATATGGTTAAATGCAAATGTATGCTGTACTTAGAGGATGAGGGATTCTATCCGGGGAAGCAGTGACTCCAAGAAAGATTTGGGGGAGAAGGTGACTAATCAGGTGAACAGGAGCTCCCTATGTGATGCAGTGGCCAAAGGAACTAGTGAGATCCCGGGATGCATAAACAAGGGAATATTGAGTAAGAGAAGAGAGGTTAATTTACCTCTGTATTTGGCATTGGTGTGACCACGTTGGAATATTGTGTCCCGTTCTGGTGCCCACAATTTAAGACAGATGTTAAGAAATTGGAGAGGGCCATGAGAGTGATTAAAGGATTAGAAAACACGCCTTATAGTGATAGACTCAAGGAGCTCAATCTATTTGGCTTAACAAAGAGAAGGTTAAGAGATGACTTGTTTAGTCTATAAGTACCATAGTAAACAAAGATTTAATAATGGCCTCTTCCATCAAGCAGAGAACGGGCTAACCCAGGACCATGGCTGGAGGCTGAAGCTAGACAAATTCAGACCGGAAATAAGGTGTACATTTTTAATGGTGAAAGTAATTAACCACTGGAACAGCTTATCAAGGGTCATTGTGGATTCTCCATCACTGAAACTTTTTAAATGAAGATTGAATGTTTTTCTAAAACATCTACTCTAGAAATTATTTTGGGAAAGGTCTCTGGCCTGTGCTATACAGTAGATCGGACTAGATGATCACAGTGGTCCCTTTCTGCCTTAGTATCTATGGATAAGGTCACCCAGCAGGCCAATGGCAAAGCCATGAACAGAGCCCACAACTTCTGACTCCTAGTGCAGTGTGCTATCCACTAAGCCGTACCAGGGCTGCCCAGAGGATTCAGGGGGCCTGGGGTAAAGTGAGGGAGCTGCGGTGCTTGTACTCAGCGGCGATCTGGGTCTTCGGCGGCATTTCGGTGGCAGGGAGCCCTTCAGTCGCTCCGCGTCTTCGGACCCACCGCCAAAATTCCGCCGAAGACCCGGAGCAACTGAAGGGCCCCCCACCGCCGAAGACACGGATCACCGCCAGGCCAGGGCTCGTAGGGCATTTCAGCAGCCGGGGGGCCCTTCAGTCGCTCCTCATCTTTGGCAGCACTGAAGGGCCCCCCGCTGTCAAAATGCTGACCGAAGACCCAGACCTCCGCCGGGCCAGGGCTTGCTGGGTCCCTGCGGGGCCTGGGGCAAATTGCCCCACTTGCCTACCCCTCAGGGCGGCCCTGAGCCATACTGCCTCCCATTAGGTGCAATAGTTCATGCTAATGGAGCTTGAGGCAGGATTTGGGCCTAATTTAATAACAAGTAACAGTGTGAAAGAACTTATTTAAGTCAGATGCTAGAGATAATATTATTCATGAGCCCATCTGATTCCTCATAGTAGCTTTTCTGTGGTACGGTTCAACTGCTACAATTAATATAGTCAAGCGGAGAGGAAGGATAAATGAAAGACAGCAGTTGTCTCTAATGAGTAGTTATACAAGGTTTTCCTTAACATAGAGGGCCAAATTCTCTGTTGGGGTAAATTAGCATAGTTCCAGTGACTTAAATGGAGCCAGGGCTGGTGCTTCCATTAGAGCACCAGGATTCGGGGGGTGGCATTTTGTGCGCTCCCCATGGGGCGCACAGGAGCTTCTGGTTCCGCTCCCATTGTGCCGCGGAAAACAGCGGCAGGCAATTGAGCAGCTCAATGACTGTCACTGTCGCCTGCAGCATTTTGGTGGAGGGTCCTTCTTCGGTGGCGCTATGGGAGTGGAACGGGAAGCTCCCGCACGCCCCGCAGGTAGCGCACAAAATGCCACCCCCCAAATTCTGCCTAGGGTGCCAGAAACTCTGGCGCCGCTCCTGAATGGAGCTCCTCCTTTTTTACACAACTGGGAATTTTATCCCAAATTGTTCTTAAAAATAAAGAATTTACATTATTTCTCCTTCCTTTAAGAGGGTTAAAGAGGACCATGATACTAAGGCTAACTGGTTAAAGGGGTGCTATCAGAAGGAAAACCCTATTTTATTTCCTTATCAGTGTTACTAGTAACAACTCAGATGATAGAAGAGAAGAGAATCTTTACAATCTAATTTGTTCCTTGTTCTTTTGGCCCTTCATGCAGGGGCCATGAGAATTCATAGATTCATAGATTCATAGACTCTAGGACTGGAAGGGACCTCGAGAGGTCATCGAGTCCAGTCCCCTGCCTTCATGGCGGGACCAAATATTGTCTAGACCATCCCTGATAGACATTTATCTAACCTACTCTTAAATATCTCCAGAGATGGAGATTCCACAACCTCTCTAGGCAATTTATTCCAGTGTTTAACTACCCTGACAGTTAGGAACTTTTTCCTAATGTCCAACCTAAATCTACCTTGCTGCAGTTTAAGCCCATTGCTTCTTGTTCTATCATTAGAGGCTAAGGTGAACAAGTTTTCTCCCTCCTCCTGATGACACCCTTTTAGATACCTGAAAACTGCTATCATGTCCCCTCTCAGTCTTCTCTTTTCCAAACTAAATAAACCCAGTTCTTTCAGCCTTCCTTCATAGGTCATGTTCTCAAGACCTTTAATCATTCTTGTTGCTCTTCTCCGGCCCTCTCCAGTTTCTCCACATCTTTCTTGAAATGCGGTACCCAGAACTGGACACAATACTCCAGTTGAGGCCTAACCAGCGCAGAGTAGAGTGGAAGAATGACTTCTCGTGTCTTGTTTACAACACACCTGTTAATGCATCCCAGAATCACGTTTGCTTTTTTTGCAACAATATCACACTGTTGACTCATATTTAGCTTGTGGTCCACTATGACCCCTAGATCTCTTTCTGCCATACTCCTTCCTAGACAGTCTCTTCCCATTCTATATGCGTGAAACTGATTGTTCCTTCCTAAGTGGAGCACTTTGCATTTGTCTTTATTGAACTTCATCCGGTTTACCTCAGACCATTTCTCCAATTTGTCCAGATCATTTTGAATTTTGACCCTGTCCTCCAAAGCAGTTGCAATCCCTCCCAGTTTGGTATCGTCTGCAAACCTAATAAGCGTACTTTCTATGCCAACATCTAAGTCGTTGATGAAGATATTGAACAGAGCCGGTCCCAAAACAGACCCCTGCGGAACCCCACTTGTTATACCTTTCCAGCAGGATTGGGAGCCATTAACAACTACTCTCTGAGTACGGTTATCCAGCCAGTTATGCACCCACCTTATAGTAGCCCTATCTAAATTGTATTTTCCTAGTTTATCGATAAGGATATCATGCGAGACCATATCAAATGCCTTACTAAAGTCTAGGTATACCACATTCACCCCTTCTCCCTTATCCACAAGACTCATTATCCTATCAAAGAAAGCTATCAGATTGGTTTGACACGATTTGTTCTTTACAAATCCATGCTGGCTATTCCCTATCACCTTACTACCTTCCAAGTGTTTGCAGATGATTTCTTTAATTACTTGCTCCATTATCTTCCCTGGCACAGAAGTTAAACTAACTAGTCTGTAGTTTCCTGGGTTATTTTTATTTCCCTTTTTATAGACAGGCACTATATTTGCCCTTTTCCAGTCTTCTGGAATCTCTCCCGTCTCCCATGACTTTCCAAAGATAATAGCTAGAGGCTCAGATACCTCCTCTATTAACTCCTTGAGTATTCTAGGATGCATTTCTTCAGGCCCTGGTGACTTGCAGGCATCTAAATTTTCTAAGTGATTTTTAACTTGCTCTTTTTTTATTTTATCTTCTAAACCTACCCTCTTCCCATAAGCATTCACTATGTTAGACATTCCTCCAGACTTCTCAGTGAAGACTGAAACAAAGAAGTCATTAAGCATCTCTGCCATTTCCAAGTTTCCTGTTACTGTTTCTCCCTCCTCACTGAGCAGTGGGCCTACCCTGTCCTTGGTCTTCCTCTTGCTTCTAATGTATTGATAAAAAGTCTTCTTGTTTCCCTTTATTCCCATAGCTAGTTTGAGCTCATTTTGTGCCTTTGCCTTTCTAATCTTGCCCCTGCATTCCTGTGTTGTTTGCCTATATTCATCCTTTGTAATCTGACCTAGTTTCCATTTTTTATATAAGCAGCAAAGAATCCTGTGGCACCTTATAGACTAACAGACGTTTTGGAGCATGAGCTTTCGTGGGTGAATACCCACTTCTTCAGATGCCCAAAACGTCTGTTAGTCTATAAGGTGCCACAGGATTCTTTGCTGCTTTTACAGATCCAGACTAACACGGCTACCCCTCTGATACTTGACATTTTTTATATTACTCCTTTTTATTTTGTAGGTCATGCAAGATCTTGTGGTTAAGCCAAGGTGGTCCTTTGCCACATTTTCTATCTTTTCTACCCAGCGGAATAGCTTGCTTTTGGGCCCTTAATAGTGTCCCTTTGAAAAACTGCCAACTTTCCTCAGTTGTTTTTCCCCTCAGTCTTGATTCCCGTGGGACCTTACCTATCAGCTCTCTGAGCTTACCAAATTAAATTAAACTAGCTAACTTTCACTCTTGTTTGTAGTCCATTTCTAGCACACTTCACTTTCAGGTTCTTATGTACTAACACAGTCCTGCAATGTTTGGGTTGCGGTCAAGGCAGGGGAATGCTTAATTATTGGAAACACTGCTGTTCATCTTGTATGTTTCAGGCCAAATTTAACACCGTCCACATCTTGCCCATCAGCTTGTATCACAATAGACAATATTAAGGCATCCATTCTGACTAACAGCCCACATTTTGATCTGGACACAGTGCTGGACAGGAAAAGGCCATTTGGCCTAATAGACTTCTTCCCTTTTAAGATCTCTCACTGCACTTTTCCTTCAGTGTTAGTGTATCTTTCATCTCTGTCTCCTTACACCTGCTTTAAAAAAGGCTAGCAGTCTCTGAAACTCAAGTAAAATCAGTTGCTTTCTCAGCTTATTCTCTGGGCTGACTAGTCTGCGAATGAAACAGATTGTTCTGCTTTCTCTTTTGTAGTCTAACATTCTAGTTGGCAACAGGGTGAGAAGCAACATACATTGTGAAGACTCCCTGCTCATCAACTCTTGAGTTTCATAATAATTGGTGTTTTTCTTAAAGCCTGAGCTGCTGGAGTCATGTGAATCACACCCTTGAATTTTAAAAAAAGTAAGTTTCTAGCTCTCTTGGTTGCAGAGAATGCCATGAAAGTGTGACCTCCATGGATCCTACAGGCACAAAAACCCGAAAGAAAATGAAAAGGATCCAACATTTTTTGCTTTTTTTTTAAATGTCATGATTTTAAGACAACCAAGATTACAAAAAAATTAAAATGAGACTGGCAATCCTGGATCTCTGCAGCTCTAAAAGTCTCTACTCTTATTATTCCATTAACCAGAGGGGTTATTGATGTGTGCACCATGAATTAGAAAGAGACAGCACGTACTGCAGTTGTCTATTTGATTTTGTAGTCACTCTGCATTTCACGTCTCCACACTGAAGGTTATCACAATCAGTCCTTGTAAAGAGTGGATTTGGCCCTGGTTTTCTTCTGCCCTATCTGTTCGGTAATCATTTACACCTTGGCAAAGTGGGTGGGTAGAAAATGATACCGTATCAGCATGGTTGCTACAGCCAATCATGTTTCACAAGGTCCTGGCAGCGAAGGACCAAAATGTTCTTTAGTGCTTAGTTCACAGCACCATGTTCTCCTGTGAGCTACCAGCAAGTACAAATGAAAATGCTCGGTCTCTTGCACTTATGTTCTCCTTCCTCCTGGGGCAACATACACATTTTGTGAAGTTGTTCTCCTCAATAAAGAGGTGGCTTTGTTTTAATTAGCATCCCTCACTCACTACTGCTGTAATGCAAAGACACTTACAAAGAAGGTGACTTACATTGTCCCTGTATCCTGTCAATGACCCTTTGAGTGATTGCAGGAGGGGCGCTCTCAGCTTTTCCAACAGTACTTTCTATTTCCTTCCCTCTCCAAATTATCTATGTGATGACCCACTTGTTCAGAAGCTACAAAGTGTGAGGGGTCTGTGTGGCAATCTCTTCTCTCAACCAGTTAGGAAAGCATGACTCACTGACTACTGCAGCTTGTAAATGTGGGGCCATCTGGGGATATGTCACCTTCTCTCTGTGGCACCAGGGATGGTGCTATGTATTTGTTGTTTCATTGATGTTGAATTCATGTCTACCTGCTCTTTATGGGCCTCATTCTCATATACACTAAAGCCCCTTTAAGGGGCCCTGAAGTGGGTATTTATCCCTATCCTTAGAGCCTTTTGCACTGCCAGAGAGTGATGTGAAGGGCCCTTAATGCAAACGAGAATCAAGTCTTTTTTCCAATGGCATCACTTCACAGTAGATGGGGCTGCACTTTTATATATATATAAAATGGGAGGATGTATGATTTTGAAGAGCCATTCTGATCCATGGCAGAAAACAGGGGAAGGACGGGGAAAGCAATTTTTACAGGAAGAAAATGATTATGAAAAGCAGTTCTCCCCAGGAAGTGCCGAAATCTTACCAGTGTAAAGTCCCTAAAATACCTGAGGTCTAATTCTCATTACACTAAGGCTCCTTTAAACTGCAAGAGCAGAGTAAAGGGAACTTCATGTAAACCAGAATTGGACCCCTGACCTTTTGCTCAGAGGGCCTCTTGTCTCCATACCTTTGTTTTCTGGCAGAGACGGGAACCTTGCCCCCTTCATCAAATTTGTGAGTAATAGCAAAGAGAGAAGTGGTAGCTTGGCCCAGCTCCTCTTTACATGAGGCAACGTTTTAAGAATGTGGCCTTTCTTGACCACACTCTGCTCCATTATATCAGAAATTTGACTTGTTAGGCCTAATCCAATGTGTGTGTGTTAGACACCAGCAGGTGCAGCCTTTTTGGTGACCACAGAGCTCTGAGTAAGTCAGTGGAGATGTTACTGATCTGTTGGAACTTCAGAACCTCCCACGCAACCCCTCGCTGGTGTCAATTGGCACAGCTCCGGTGGAGTCAATGGTCCAGAGCCCAAGTGCTGTAAATCTGCATAGCTCCAACAGAACTAGTACAATGTACACCTGTTTAGAATCAGGCCTGCCATTTTTCTATCAGTAATGGCCAATTCAGTATTGCTGGAGTAGGATCCACAAGGCTGTACTGTGTTACCCTTGGGCACAATGAAAATACCTTACACATTGAGTCATCCCATCAACAGGATGAGCTGTGGAGCAAGTTACTACTCAGTGTAAGGATAAGACAATCTGGCTCATGAGTAACTACTGGATTCCCTTGAATTACCTCCAAATCTTCATGTACTGTTTGTCCTATGTGGCTCTCTTTAAAATTCATATTGTGCGATCAAAGCAGTTTTAATACAGTATGCAAATGGTGGTAGTGACTGCCTGGTTAAAGAATACTTGAGAGACAGTTATAGTCAAACAACCTGAGACTAGAAAACCAATGAGGACTTTTTACAGAGTATTTAGAATTTGGATTCATAGATCTTAAGGGCTGGTCTTTACTATAAGGAGATTGATGTTGCTGAAATCGATGCAGCAGGGGTCGATTTATGGGGTCTACTGAAGACCTGCTAAATTGATGGCAGAGCGCTTTCCGTTCGACCTCAGGTACTCCACCTCTCTGAGACGAGTAAGGGAAGTCGAACAGAGAGCACCTCCCATCAACGCAACGCAGTGAAGACACTGGGGGTAAGTCGACATAAGCTATGTTTTTCACATAGCTGGAGTAGAGTAATTTAGGTCAACTTAGCCTAGTAGTGAAGACAAGCCCTAAGGCCAGAAAGGACCATTATGATTGAGTCTGACCTGCATAACGCAGACCAAAGATCCTGTTACATATATTCCAATGTGTATATCTGTTACATATCTTAGGCAACAGAGTACAAATGACCCAAGATAAAACATTGTCCCAGGATATGACTAAGATTATATTATTCATTATGTGCATCACACAAATACATAGACTGAGATTAGGGCCCTGTTGTATGACCATATATATATAACAGGAGGCAATCTCTGCCCCCAAGAGCTCACAGTCTAAATAGATAAGATGGCAGGGGATACAGGAGTGAAAGGACTTGTGAAAAGTCACAGAGCAGGTCAATGACTGAGCCAGTAATTGTGTCTAGAGTTCATGAGTCTCAGGCCAGTGTCCTAGCATTATACTACACTGTTACCCAATTTGTTTTGATAATTCAGCCTTTCCTAATTTTGGCTCTGATCCTACCAAAAGTTATGCATGCATGAACTTAAACACATGCTTGACTCATCCCTATCCAGTTAAGCACTTAAACACATGATTAATATGCCTCAAAGCATGTGCTTTGCTGAATAAGGCAGGACTGCTGAAAGGGAGCTTAGAAGTCCAGCTTGATGTAACATATGTGCGATAAGTTTGTGAAAGCTCTGGAAAATTGGTTTCCATGGTCTTTTCCAGGCTGTCACGCTGTAAAAGCCAGACATAGATTTTCTTGCCTCTGGTCTTTAGATGTTTTTGTACTGAATGAGTTAAATCGACACTTTGAACCAAATTACTGTTGAGATGACTAAATTCATCACCAGCTGGTTTGTCTTGTTTAGGATTGCCATCTGCAAGCTAGACATGTTTGAACCTTTGAGTCTGAACCCTGCTATGCTCCTGCTGAGCTATTTGTCTGTATTGCTGTCAACTCTACAGTATCCCATACCTCTTCTACCCACCCCCCCTTTTTTGTCCTCCTTCTGTCCAAATCTCCATTCTGATCCATGCAATTATTCAGCTGACTTACAAGTACTTTTGGATGTTCTCAGACCATGTTCTTGGTTAATATCCACCTAAACTTGTGCTCTTGCTGATCGAGGACTCCACTCAAGTTACCGCTTGTGTGGTTCCCTGTCCTACCTGCCTGTCTGCCTGCCTTTCTGAGAGATACTGAACAGCCTCTACCCTGGACAAAGCCTGCTTATTTTACATGCAGTTTATACATGTAAAATATAAATGTAAACCACTTAAATATACATTGCCATTCCCCCAAGTTAAAGTCACAACATTAAAATGTTTGGGTGCATACATCACATATATGCCTGTGTGATGTATGGATATAATGTGTACTGTGATGGGGCAAGGCCAGATGGCTACAGTAAAGTACTGAGAAACAGATATGTTAGCCCCAGGCTAAACAAATCCCTAGTACCCTGGTAACCAAATGGCAGTTGCTCCAGGTTAATCAAGGCACCTGGGGACAATTAAGATCTTTCTAGAAGGCAGTGGAAATAGCTACTTTAATTAGAACACCTGCAGCCAATCAAGGCAGGCTAATCAGGGCACCTGGGTTTAAAAAGGAGCTCACTCCAGTCAGGCAGAGAGGAGCCAGAGGAGAAGGAGCATGTGTGAGGAGCTGGCAGCAAGAGGGCAAGGAGCTGAGAGTGAGAGAGTATACTGCTGGAGGACTGAGGAGGACAAGCATTATCAGACAGCAGGAGAAAGGTCCTGTGGTGAGGATAAAGAAGGTGTTTGGAGGAGGCCATGGGGAAGTAGCCCAGGGAGTTGTAGCTGTAATGCAGCTGTTACAGGAGGCACTATAGACAGCTGCGATCCACAGGGCCCTGGACTGGAACCCGGAGTAGAGGGCGGGCCCGGGTTCCTCCCAACTCCTGATCAGACACAGGAGGAGCTGTCATAAACAGATAGCTAAGGGTTAATGTCTCTTACACCTGGAAAGAGGTAACCTGAAACACCTGACCAGAGGACCAATCAGGAAACAAGACTTTTCAGGTCTGGGTGGAGGGAAGGTTGTGTCTGAGTTCTTTGTCTTGTGCCTATCTCCCTCTCGGCTATGGGAAGGAATTCTCTATTTCCTGCTTTCTAATCTTCTGTTTCCAAGTTGTGAGTACAGAGATCATAATACAATAGGGGTTATTTTTTTTTTGTATTTACATGGTATAGTTGCTGGAGTGCTTTGAATTGTATTCTTTTTTAATAAGGCTGTTTATTCATATTTCTTTTAAGCAATTGACCCTGTATTTGTCACCTTAATACAGAGAGACCATTTTTATGTATTTTTCTTTCTTTTTACATAAAGCTTTCTTTTTAAGACCTGTTGGAGTTTTTCTTTAGTGGGGAACTCCAGGGAATTGAGTCTGTTCTCACCAGGGAATTGGTGGGAGGAAGAAATAACCTAGTCCCAGATTTGGACCTTAGCGTCCAAAATATGGGGGTTAGCATGAAAACCTCCAAGCTTAGTTACCAGCTTGGACCTGGTAAAGCTGCCACCACCCAAAAAACTAGAGTGTTTTGGGGCACTCTAGTCCCTCCAAACCTTCCCTGGGGACCCCAAGACCAAATCCCTTGAGTCTCACAACAAAGGGAAATAAACCTTTTCCCTTCCCCCCTCCCCGTATTCCCTCCCTGGGTTCCTGGAGAGATAAACAGAAGCAAACTCCGTGAATCTAAACAGAGGGATTCCACCCTCCCCGTTTCCAGCCTTGGAAACCAGAAGTACCGAGAGCTAATCTCTCTTTCCCCCTCACCCAGAGGGAATGCAAAGTCAGGCTAGTAAATCTAACACACACAGATTTCCCCCTGACTTCTTCCTCCCACCAATTCCCTGGTGAGCACAGACTCAATTCCCTGGAGTTCCCCACTAAAGAAAAACTCCAACACGTCTTAAAAAGAAAGCTTTATGTAAAAAGAAAGAAAAATACATAAAAATGGTCTCTCTGTATTAAGGTGACAAATACAGGGTCAATTGCTTAAAAGAAATATGAATAAACAGCCTTATTAAAAAAGAATACAATTCAAAGCATTCCAGCAACTATACCATGTAAATACAAAAAAAAAAACCAATAACCCCTATTGTATTATGATCTCTGTACTCACAGCTTGGAAACAGAAGATTAGAAAGCAGGAAATAGAGAATTCCTTCCCATAGCCGAGAGGGAGATAGGTACAAGACAAAGAACTCAGATACAACCTTCCCTCCACCCAGACCTGAAAAGTCTTGTTTCCTGATTGGTCCTCTGGTCAGGTGTTTCAGGTTACCTCTTTCCAGGTGTAAGAGACATTAACCCTTAGCTATCTGTTTATGACAGGAGCTGACCCAGACTGCCTGTTCCACAAGAGGGGAAGATCACTGAGGTGAGAAAATCCACCAATAAGCGCAGGACCCACCAAGGTAGAGGAGGAACTTTGTCACAACGGGTGTCAGGAGTGGGATATTTGGTGTGCAGAGTGCGGCGGAAAAAAAAGAGGGTGATTTAAAAAAAAAAAAAGAGAGAGGGTGTATTTTTTTTTCACCACAATGGATGACGTAGTGCGGGCACTGATATAAGCCACAGCGGTGCAGCAGGAGGCTACCCGTGTCCAGGCAGCAGCCCAACAGGAGGCAGTGTGGCTGCAGCAAGAGACTAATCGCCTGCTGATGGACCAGGCTTCTCAAGACTGAGCTATGTTGCGGGAACTGGTAAACCAGGTAAAGACCCTTACATAGCTGAACCGTGGTCATGATGGGAAGCGGCTCATACGGGCCAGCCATTGGCTGCAGAAAATGATGCGGGAGGATGATGTAGAGGCATACCTTCTGGCCTTTGAGAGGACAGCCCTACGGGAGGCCTGGCCTAGAGATCAGTGGTCTGGCATCCTTGCCCCGTTCCTGTGTGGGGAGGCCCAGAAGGCCTACCATGATCTGCCTGAAGAGGCTGCAGCAGACTATCCCCAGCTGAAAGCAAAGATCCTGGCCAGATCTGGGGTAACGATTGCAGTGTGGGCCCAGCGGTATCACGAGTGGAGGTACCAGGAAGACAAAACCCTGCGGTCCCAACTGTATGACCTCATCCATCTTGCACGAAAGTGGTTGCAAACAGAGTCCCGGAGTCCGGAAGAGATACTAGAGGTTCTGGTCATCGACCGATACATGAGGGCACTGCCATCAGATCTCCGCAAATGGGTAGGCCAGAACGATCCGTCCACCTATGATGAGATGATCATGCTGGTAGAAAGACGCATGACAGCCAGGGAATTGACCCGACTACCCAAGGAAAGCCCCTTTCGTAGCAAACACCCAACCCCAACCCTGGAAGGTGGGGCAGCCAAGCCCCTGGGGAGTCCTAGGTGGAGGAAGAGGGAGGCCGAAAACCAGCAGAGACCCCAGAAGGGATTGTCCTGAATGGGGGAAACCCTGAGACTAAACCTCCTAACCCACATGATAGGGGAATGATTAGAAACAATTATAGATGTTATGCATGTGGGGAGTGGGGACACATAGCAGCACAGTGTCCTAGCACCGAGGAGCCTATGCAATGCAACTTGGGGGATTGGGAAGTCCCATGCTCCCTTATCCACCTTGCGGGCGTCGCATTAGCCCCGCATAACTACACCAGGCCGGTGAAGATAAATGGAATAGAGACTACAGCACTTGTGGACTCGGGGAGTGCTATCACCCTTATGTCGGGTAAGCTGGTAAAAAGTAGCCAGCTGCTACAATCCAAACGTGTAGCAGTGACATGCGTGCATGGGGCCGTGAGCCATCACCCCACCATCCCAGTGGAGATAAAGGTTCAGGGGAACCCCATTGAGGTGACAGTGGGCGTAGTTCCTAAACTCCCATATCCTGTAGTCATTGGGAGGGACCATCCAGGGTTTGATAATTTACTCCCCCCAGAGAGGCTGGAGGGAGATGGGGACTCTATTGGCAGCGACTCATCATTGGGGGAATGTCAACTCCCAATGTTTTCAGAGTTTTCTCAGGATCTATTCTCAGCCCCCGAAAAGGCCTGGAAGACAAAAAAAGAAAGGAAGGCTGCGAAAGCGTTGGGAACCCGAATCCTGACCCAGGGCCAGAAGACCACACTAGTAGGCAGATGGACACGAGCAGCCATCAGAGAAACTACCAACATGGAAGGTGAGCCAGACGCTGGCCCCAGCCATGATGGTGATGAGCCATTGGAAGAAACAGAAGCTGGCCCCTGGGAGCTAAGGCAGATTAGTCCTGGGAGAGAGATTTTCGGGAAGGACCAGGCAGAGGACCTTAGATATGATAACGTCAGGAAAGAGATGGCTGAGATAGATGGGACACCAGTGGAGGGGAAGATCCGGGGTCCAGGACCCTACTTTATAGTGAAGAAAGATCTCCTGTACCGTGTGGTGCAAATGCAGGAGCAGGAGATACATCAACTTCTGGTGCCATAAAAACATCAAAAAGCCATATTGAGCCTCGCCCACAGTCACCTGTTTGGAGGACATCTAGGGGTAGAGAAAACCCAGGCCAGGATCCTGCGGAGGTTCTTCTGACTAGGAGTACATGAAGATGTCAGGCAATACTCTTGTCCAGAATGTCAGCTACATAGCCCTCGCCAACACTTGCGCACCCCTTTGATACCTCTTCCAATAATAGAGGTACCATTTGAACGCATAGACATGGATCTGATTGGGCCCCTAGAGAAGACAGCTTGGGGCCACCAGCATGTTCTGGTTGTACTAGACTATGCAACCCAATACTCAGAAGCCGTTCCCCTATGCAACACAGCTACCAAGACAATAGGTAAGGAGCTACTCAGATCTTTTCCCGGGTTGGGCTACCCCAGGAGATACTGACTGATCAAGGGACCCCTTTCGTGTCCAAGTTGATGAAAGGTCTCTGTTCATTGCTCCATGTACAAGCCCTGCGGACCTCTGTATACCACCCGCAAACAGACGGCCTTGTGGAAAGGTTCAAGGCCATGATCAGGAAAGTGGTGAGCCAGGATGGGAAAGATTGGGATACTCTATTGCCTTATCTCATGTCTGCCATCCGGGAAGTCCCACAAGCCTCCACAGGTTTCTCTCCATTCGAACTACTATATGGGCGCCACCCCCGGGGCATATTGGATATAGTCAGAGAAGCCTGGGAAGGGGAGCCAAATCCCGGAAGGAACATAGTCGAGCATGTACTACAGATGAGGGATCGGATAGCTCGAGTTACACCCATTGTACGGGAACACTTGGAGAAAGCACAGGAGACCCAACGAACCCATTATAACCACCAAGCAAAGCTTCGATGGTTCCAACCAGGGGATTGAGTAATGGTGCTGGTGCCCACAGCAGAAAGCAAGCTGTTGGCCCAGTGGAAGGGACCCTATGAAGTGATTGAAGCCGTGGGATAGGTAAACTATAAGGTGCTGCAGCTAGGCCACAGGAAACCTGAGCAAAAATTACCACATCAATCTTCTAAAACCTTGGCATGATGGAGAGGCATGCTTAGTCACCCAGGAGACCCTTCCCCAGAAGGATAACTTACACGAGCAAGTGAGGATATCACCTGACTTGACACCAAATCTAAAGGTTGAGGCAGCTGACATGATTAATCGACGACTGAGACCTATCACCATATCTGCACGATCCCAGAAGCCAAGGTAACACTGAGACCCTACTGAATCCCAGTAGCCAAAAGAGAGGAAATCAAGGCTGAAGTAAAGAAAATGTTAGAATTAAGCATTATTGAAGAATCCTACAGTCAGTGATGCAGTCCAATAGTTCTAGTGCCTAAATCTGACAGTACCATGAGATTCTGTAATGACTTTCGCCGACTGAATGAAGTATCCCAATTCGATGCATACCCCATACCATGCATCGACGAACTGGTTGACCAACTGGGTAGTGCCTGATTCTTGACTACACTGGATCTGACAAAAGGGTATTGGCAGATTCCCCTGACCAAAGAAGCTAAAGAAAAGACAGCGTTCTCCACTCCGGATGGGCTATTCCAGTACACAGTCCTCCCTTTTGGGCTACATGAGGCCCCAGCCACATTCCAGCGCCTCATGGATAAGCTGCCGCACCCCCACTAATTATGCAGCCGCATACCTAGACGATGTCATCATCCATACGCCAGACTGGGGAACCCACTTGGAGAAAGTTGAGGCCATACTACACACCTTAAGGCGGGCTGGCCTCACCGCTAATCCTGCTAAATGTGCCATAGGGCTAGCAGAGGCTAAGTACCTGGGATATATTATAGGAAGGGGTATAGTGAAGCCCCAAACTAATAAGCTAGAGGTGATTTAAAACTGGCCCCGGTCAACTCGAAAGAAGCAGGTCCATGCGTTCCTAGGTGTGGTAGGCTACTACCGACGGTTTATTCCCCACTTCGCCAGTAGGGCAAGTTCTCTAACGGACTTGGTGAAGGCCCGAGGTCCAGATGTGGTGAACTGGACCGACGCAGCAGAGAGGGCATTCATAGACCTTCGGACAGCTCTCTGTAATGATCCCATACTCATAGCCCCGGACTTTACCAAGGAATTTATTTTGCAAACAGATGCTTCTGAGGTGGGGCCGGGGGCGGTTCTGTCGCAAATGACTGGAGAAGAAGAACACCCGATCCTCTACCTAAGCAGAAAGCTGCTCCCAAGAGAACAGAAGTATGCAGTAGTCAAGAGAGAATGCCTTGCTGTCAAATGGGCCATGGAGACACTGCGTTATTACCTCATAGGCCGGCGATTTACTCCTGTGACAGACCATGCACCCCTTCAGTGGATGCAGAGAAATAAGGAAAAGAATGCAAGGGTCACCAGGTGGTTCTTATCCCTCCAACCATTCCAGTTCCGCATATGGCACAGGGCTGGATGCCACCACAGCAACGCTGATGGTCTTTCACGAGCACACTGCCTGGCGTCCCAAGTTGCCCAACCCTATGGTGTTGCGCAGAGGTGAGGGATATGTGATGGGGCAAGGCCAGATGGCTACAGTAAAGTACTGAGAAACAGGTTTGTTAGCCCCAGGCTAAACAAATCCCTAGTACCCTGGTAACCAAATGGCAGTTGCTCCAGGTTAATCAAGGCACCTGGGGACAATTAAGATAGCTACTTTAATTAGAACACCTGCAGCCAATCAAGGCAGGCTAATCAGGGCACCTGGGTTTAAAAAGGAGCTCACTCCAGTCAGGCAGAGAGGAGCCAGAGGAGAAGAGCGTGTGTGAGGAGCTGGCAGCAAGAGGGCAAGGAGCTGAGAGTGAGAGAGTGTACTGCTGGAGGATTGAGGAGGACAAGCATTATCAATACCAGAAGGAAGGTCCTGTGGTGAGGATAAAGAAGGTGTTTGGAGGAGGCCATGGGGAAGTAGCCCAGGGAGTTGTAGCTGTCATGCAGCTGTTACAGGAGGCATTATAGACAGCTGCGATCCACAGGTCCCTGGGCTGGAACTCGGAGTAGAGGACGGGCCCGGGTTCTCCCCAAACCTCGCAACTCCTGATCAGACATAGGAGGAGCTGACCCAGACTGCGTGTTCCACAAGAGGGGAAGATCACCGAGGTGAGCAAATCCGCCAATAAGCGCAGGACCCACCAAGGTAGAGGAGGAACTTTGTCACAGTACACAATTACATATGTTTGTCTACAGCTATAGACATATGCTTAGCCATATGTAGCATATAAAATACACATAGCGGATGTAATTAAAAAGTTTTCCTTTATTCTTTTACATTGTTACATTGTAAATAAAAAACAGTACCAGGTCTGATCGGGTAGTCCAGTTCTAGTTGTCAGAACTGGTAATATCTTATGTAGCACTAAAAAGATAAAAGAAAACTTTCCAGTTGCCCCTCGGTGAGTGTGCATGTAGGCAAATATCTGTACAGATGTACATGCATACACGTAGGTACATGCATATGTCTGTGAGAGAGCATACACACATAAAGTAACTCCTCACTTAACATAGTTATGTTCCTGAAAAATGCCACTCTAAGCGAAACGAAGTTAAGCGAATCCAGTTTCTCCATAAGAATTAATGTAAATGAGGGGGTTAGGTTCCAGGGAAATTTTTTTCACCAGATAAGACCACACACACACACACACACACACACACACACACACACACACACACACACACACACACACACACACACACACACACACACACACACACACACACAGTATAAGTTTTAAACAAACAATTTAATACTGATTCACAGTGATGATGATTGTGAAGCTTGGTTGAGGTGGAGGAGTCAGAGGGTGGGATATTTCCCAGGGAATACCTTACTGCTAAATGATGAACTAGCAATTGGCTGAACCCTCAAGGGTTAACTCGCACACTCTACAAGGCAGCATTGTAGACAGAGACAGAAACTCACACTGTGTGTGTGAGAGAGAGAAGCGCATTTCCCCTTTAAGTACGCTGATGCTACTCTTAAGTACACTGCCTTGTTAATTAGATCGGCTTGCTGAGACTACAGCTGCTGCCAGCAACCTCCCTCCATCCTGAGCCGTGTCCTGTGTCCCTGCTGCTCTATGGAAGATGGGGTAAGCAGAGAGCAGGAGCAGGAGGGAGGAGGACACCCCGACAGCCCCCTCTCTCTTCCCTCCCCCCCCCCACAGTAAGCAGGAGTCTCAGGGAGCAGCTCCAAGGCAGAGGGCAGGAGCAGCACATGGCAGTGGGGGGAGGGACAGCTGAACTGCTGGCAATTGATAGCCTGCTGGGCAGCTGCTGCAGAGGAAACTTAGGGGAGCAGGGAGCTCATAGGGGGAGCTGATGGGGGGCTGCCGATGCACCCTGGTTCCAACCCCCACCAGCTGGCTGCAATGGGCTGCTCTTCCTGCAAGCAGTAGACAAAGCACGTGGCTGCCAATGACGTTAGAAGGGAGCATTGCACAACTTTAAATGAGCATGTTCACTAATCGATCAGCAACGTAACAACATTAACTGGGACGACTTTAAGTGAGGAGTTACCTTATGGCCATATATGTAATATAGCGTGTGTCTTTATACGTGTACCTATCTACCAGATGTTCAGCTGCTTGGGAACAGACTGTAACGATAACAGGCAGGTCTAGTGATGGGATCTAGGTGTAAGCAGTAAAAAGTTTATTATGCTGCCTCTTCACACCTGGATGGAAGTGATTTACTCACTGCCCATTATCACCTTAAAGAGATAGTTTCCACCTAGTAGTGATGAGAAGTCCTCTAACTTACTTTAACATGGCATACACCTTAGATTCCATTAATGCTAAAATGACACCCATGTGTTAAGCTCTCCACCAGCCTGTGCTTTCCGGGGTGTCCACAGCTCAGATGAAATGGGAATAAAACAGTGGTTTTACAAAGTGCTGCTGCTAGTTCTTTTGACTCAAGTATGTAAAAATGCCATGAAAAATAGAAACCCTCCTGTCTCATATACTGAACTGTAGGTGGAGAGTGTTCAGGAGTGGAGAAGTGCAAAGGTGTCTGTAAGTCACATTTATTTCCCCCTCCCCTGCTCCAGTGGCTGTCCTGGTGCCAATCTAGTCCCTGGCTCAATGGTAGAGCCAGGACTAGGGGTCCTGATCTGAGCCCACAGCACCATCCTGGATCACTGTACGAGGCAATTAATCCTCTGGTGGCTGGATGTGCTGGTGCTATGGCAGGTTTGCAGCAGGAACAGATGCAAAACTGCCCCCAGTGCACTAGAGGTTGGGGGCTCTGTGGGTTATAGTGGATAAGCTTTGCTGCACGCGCAGCTGCATGGATATAGCTGACTCTTTAGGTATGTGTGCAAATCCTCAGTGTCTAATCTGTGGCCCCTAGATCATGTTCCTTCAGGGTAACCCCGACAAGAAGAAAATGTGTGTTTGATTATGGATTGAAAACGTTCTCCCCAGGTTGTGCCTTGTGATGTTTAAACCAAAGTGTTTAATCAGCCTCATAGCTAAGCGGTCGACTAGTGCTGCCTTATCAACTGCCTCCCTCTGTTACCCCTCTGGCTCTGGCGTGAGCCAGGACTCCTGCACAGAGCAGCTGCTGTTCCTTTCCTGCTGCAGCTCCCCTACTGGTCACCTGCTGCATTGCAGGGGAGGGAGAGGAAAGTACTTCTGGGGGCTGCATTGCTGCTAGGCTCTGGGAGCCACAGGAGAGCAGGATCTGAGCTTGGCGGACAAGGTACTTAGCAAAGAACAGCTCCTCCCTCCCATACAGCGACCCCTGGCAGCACAGGAGAATGGAAGAAGCAGAGAAGCTGAAAACTGAAAACCAGGCAGGGCTCCCTTGTTCTTTGCCCAGCCCATCCTTTTTGATGCAGGTTACAGCAGCCTCGAGGTTGCTCTAGCCTGCTTCAGCTGGCTATGATCCTCCTGGAGAGAGAAGCACTGCACACTGTCGTCCTTCTGTCTCCCTGGCCTACCAGGTCCCCTGCTCTACACCCAGCAGGGGATGTGCAGGCAGTTACTGCTTCCATTGCACCACCTGACTGTAGTTCACAGTGTTGATTGTCACTCCCTGGCCGTGGCCACTCTCTGGACAGAGAAGTTCAGAGACCACTGCTCTAGATCAAGTCTCGCTCTCAATAGCAGTGAGAGTAAGGATGGCAGGTTTGGGCTCTAAAGCTCTGGCTTCAGTAAGGCATTCCTTATGTGTTAAGTTTATTCTAAGTGGGACTTAGAATAAACTTAGTAGGTTGAGTTGAAAACTTTCTATTAATGTTATTCCAACAGAAAATGACTTTTTCAATGCCAATTTATGCAAAAAGTTTTCATTTGTGTCAAAACCTGATTTTTTTTTGTGTGTTTGAAAAATGAAAACCAAGATTCTCCTGTTTTAAACCTGAAAACTTTGGTGGGGAAAGAAATCATTTCCTGAACCGCTCATTCAGTTATTTGCACATGTGGTTAGCTGCATTTATCACTCCACACTTGAAAAGCTCCAGTAAGGGTTTCTCTACATGGGATCCCTCAGGAAAATTAATCCCAAGTAACTAATCCCAAGTAACTAAAGGTGTGAATTGAAACTGGATTAATTAAACTGTATTGTATCTATGTGTGCACTCTAATTCACAATTAAAGCGGTCTCAATTTTGTTTAATTCATTTTGAAAGTGATTTAAACTAAAGTAAACTGATCTGAGGCCACCTTAATTCTGAGTAAGAGACTCCACATGGGGATTTAATGGGGTTTAACTAATCCACTTTAAAAGTTAACTTTGCCGAGTGGGCCACGTAGACAAGTTGTGCTTTCAGGGATAGTTGTTCCACATAACTGCTCTCCATGATAACAAATTATATTGGCCTTTTTAGGAGCCTTCATTTCCAACAGCCTCAAAATACAAGGGAGTCTTTAGTGCAGTCAGACTAACAGGAAAATGGGGTCAGGCACAGGAGCTGATTCTTGAAGAAAAGGCTCTTACCTCAAAGATGGAGAAATCAGCAGAGAAAGGGTAGGCAAGTTAGCTAGCAGGTGACAAAGATGCCAGACATTCATCTAGGAATGATAAAGACCCTTAACCAAGCACAATGATTGGCTGGAGCTTAAGTGGATTTTAGCCCACGAAAGCTTATGCCCAAATAAATTTGTTAGTCTCTAACTCCTCCTAGTTTTTTAAATATATTTGGTGTTTCAATCCACTTGAACTGCAGAAGAACCCCCCTTTCACCCGTAGGAACTCACAGAAAGTTCATGGAACTCAGCTCCCATCTCACAAATGACAATGATCGTGCATTCTCCCATGCCATGCTCAGCATCAAGACAGGTGATCTGCAAGAGCTGGTGGATATTTCAGATCACACTCTTCCCCCATGCATGTGTGTGTGTATTTGCATGCACAAATCCAGACTACAGCCATTTAATCCCTGTACAGCCCGCAGAACAAAGCAGGTTGTGTCTTTTGTGTTGTGGTTTTTTTTTCGATCGACAGCACAAAGTGGGCCTTTAGAACGTCCCATCAGGAGGTCCACACAGCTGAAATAATAACCAATGGATTTTTTAAAAATGGGAATTTTGATTATTAAATCATCTTTCTCCCTGTTTGGAGTGCCAAGAGGAGGGGGGAAGGCTCAGATGGGACACTGAGGGGTCTTTCCAAAAACCAGAGCAGCTGCCCTTCTTCCGTCTATGAGGAACAGTCCTGCTCTGAAGCTGAAGTCCAGGGAGGGCAGCCTCAGAAATCAGTGGTAGCGGGAACTGTTGCAGAACAGGGACGTTAGCTGAGGGACTCCCTTGGCACTTTGCAGTATCATTGGCAGCGATCTTTCTCCTTTTGGACTCAAAGCTGTCTCTCCTCGTGGCTCCCACCACTTTGTCTTACTGTTTTATCCTGATGGTTGCTCTTAGGTGCAAGCACTGCAGCTCAAGCAGGAGGGACAAAACTGGGTCAGATCCTTTTGTGTGTGTGTATGTGAATTTCCTGCTTTTCTGGGTTACAGATATTAGAAGCTGAAATGGTAAAATACGGTGATTAAAGTTGGTGTCGAATATCTTCAGTCAGACCAGAAGTACTGAGTGTCTGAAATTTTGGGAGAGCCTCTTTGAGCCCTGTTGTGCTCTAAGAAGCCTCAGATCTGCATCTGGGCTGGTATTTTTTCCAGGAATGCAGGAGTTAGGAACCTAAGGGAGTTGGATACCTTCACAAATACTTGCTCTGGACTTCAGTGGCCCCTCTTCGAATTGGGCCTCCAAACCTCTTAGGTTTGCCATCACTTCTCACTGTATATCAGAAACCACAGTAATTATAATTACAAATCAGAATAGTTTCATTGAGCATTGGTGGAACTATGTCTTCAGGAAGCTAGTGGCATGTATGTGAGGCCGCTCCACTGTGGGGATCAGGTGCACTGTGCTATATGGAAATAGTTTAATCTTGGTTTCAATCACTCACTCATTTTTTTCCTTCTGTGGACTTTTTCTTTCATCCGTTTTCTGAAGCAACTTTTTTCCCCTATGAATGTGTGAGGTACATCCTCCACAGGGATGCTCACTCAAAGGATGCAGCGGTGTGTGAAATATTCACAGTACAATATGAAACTTCCCAAAACTCCCTGGGAGCAAGATTTTGTAACAAACTTAAAATGCAGGCTAACTCTGCTGAAGTCCACAAAGCTCGTGAGGCTGGACTGAGCTAGCTGGGTTGATAGGGGGATTCTGAGAGAAAAGCTGGTGAAGCTTGGTTTCAACAAAGCTCTGGTTTGAGTTCAGAGGTGTTTGTGTCCTTACATTTGCTCCGAGTCTGCAGTGATTTTTCTGGAACACTCTGTACGTCCCTCTCCTTCTCTTTCACTCTACTCGTGTGTATCTCCTGGTGTGCATGCATGTTAGTTTTTGGAAACCTCTCATTTGCAGTTGTATTGCAGAGCTAGATGGGCGGGATTTATGGACTTAGTCTCTGTTGCATTTTACGGCTGTCCAGCTTCCTTCTCCTTGGCCTGCTTGGAAGCTGCCCACCAGAATGCTTCTTGACATTTACAATTTGTTTGCACATACTTGACCAAAGCTTTTTTTTTAAATTGAACTCCATCTGGAGAGGACAGAGAAAGCTGCATAGTTTGGTTTCCTTAGAAATGTCAGTCTACAGTCTTACCGTGATAAACCACCCAAGAACTCCCATTGGGGAACCCACCCTATCTTTGAGGCTTTGCACTGCAGACACTCCAGTACTTCCAACCAGAGGTACTAGAACTAGGAGTGCTGGGGGTGCTGCCGCACCCCTTGGCTTGAAGTGGTTTCCATTATATCCAGAGTTTACAGTTTGGTTCAATGGCTCTCAGCACCCTCCACTATACAAATTGTTTCAGCACCGCTGCTTCCAGCTGAGCAGGACTGGGTGGGACTCTGCTCAGAGACTGTCAAAGCTCTCCCTTAACTGGTCAGCAGGTTTACTGTGAAGCAACACAAACCATTCTCCCAAGGGTAGGAGAGACCTGGATCAGAACCTGAGTCTCTCCTGGCAGTAAAGATAGGGCTATGCCCATGACCTTGTAGCAAGGCTCTATCATCTTGATTTTTAAACTACACTTCCAAGTCACACCATATATTATCATGTTTATCTGTATCTGCTTATGTTGATGTACCCTGTGTGCCATATAAAGAGTTGAAATTTAAACGTGCAAATATACTTTTGTGTCTGTGTCCGTATTATAACTGCAACATTGGTGATAATTATCTTTGAGGTTGTCTAAAAAAATCTCCATTACGCTCCTTATTTTCAGTTCCATATAACTTTCCATAACTTGCATCACTCAGTATGAAATTTTCTATGCCTGAACTCTGCCCAAGGTGTTATATTTTTGGAAAGAATAAAAATAGCTCAGATACTTTAGGATTTGGGGTGGGGGGAATAAATAACCTAATATGTAACCCATTAAAAATAATCTTGCCAATAAAAAAGCTCTGCAACCAGAGGAGCTGGGAGCAGAAGGTTGAAATGCTGATAGGCAGCTTGTCCTCACGGAGGAGAAATGCCTTTGATGGTTCTTGTTACAATTGGCTTTGATTTGGCTGATGTAGGAGACTTTGAAAAATCATACTGAACGCACAGGAGGATGGGCCAGATCTCAGCGGGAGAAAGTGGGTGTTGCTGCACTGAAGTCAAAGGAGTAATTCAGATTTACACCAATTGAGGATCTGACTATTTTTAGCCATAATATAGCTTGTTTTGTCAAACAAAAATTCCCCAAATTTTTGGTTTTCAAAACCAGTTTTCAGGACAATTTTTCAAACACCAATTTTTTTTCACCAAAGCTTGACATTTTTAACCAAAAATCCCAACCTTTTTCACTTTCCATTTTTGGTTTATTATGGCAAAAATAGAACATTTCAACCCCAGTGAAGATTTTGTCATGAACATTTTTGCTTTGGTTGAAAAATCATTTTTTGTTGGAAACATATTGGTGAAAATATTATAGTCAGCTCCACTTTGTAAGCTGACAGTCCCCATCTAGGAGAGGTAGATGAAGTCAGGTCAGATGCACTTTTGGTCCTTACATCCTCCTCCTCCGATTTTAATTGTGTGTCTCTTGCTCACATTATGCCTCAACTCAGCTCTGGTCCATATGAACAAGGATTTTGCTGGGGGTGTGTCAATGAAACATTTATAGTATCGCTAATTGCTTTCTTCAAAGAGCTCCCTTTTTTCAAAAGCATGAGGATCCGCTGGAGAAATTTACCACACTACCCCAAAGTAGGCAGTATAGACTGGGTTTTTTACAGGTGTCTATGGGAATGAGGTGCCCATATCCAATTGGCTTCCAATGATTTTCAGTGGGAATCAGGTGTCTAATTCCCTGAGGCATCTTTGCAAATCCCAGCCATGATGTCTTGCATGGATTCTGTAGAAAGGCTCATCTTTCCCAAGCGCTCATCATACATTAGGATGAATGCAGTGTCCACTTCTGTTATGCGTATTCTGTCTCCTGTAAATACGAGGTATGAAGGAAGGAGGGTCAATGCCAATAGACACTTTTAATAATAGACCTCCAGATGATTCTCCCTTGTTCTCCCCTCACACTATTCCAGTAAAGAATGACCTGCTGTGTCATTATTTAGTCAGTGTTATCAGTGCTTTCAATTTTATCACAAGCCTCACATTTAGTGTTTCTCTTCAAGCCTCAGGTCCTGGAATCAGGTGATAATGTGAGAATTTGAGCTTTCTTTTTAAAAAAGTTTCTGCCCCTTATGATGGTTCAGAAAAGCTTGAAAATATGAACTCTAAAGATTTCAGCATCAGAAGGCAAAATAAAAAGAACCCCAAATGTACGATTTAAAAAAAAAATCTCATGACAATCTGTAGCCTGACTCATGAATTTTCAATGCTTGGGGTTGACAATAGTGCATAGGTAACTGGCAGAGCTTATCGTATGGGGTGTTAAAAGTTTAAGAAACCAGATAAGACTGAGACTGTTGTAAGACATGATATTAAAAAAAAAAAGAAAAAGCTATGAGCAGGCAATGAACTGTGCATTCAAAGATACCCATACAATAATGGTTACCTCAAAAGTACTTGTAAATTCTGCATTATTTGGCCACAAAACCTTACAGTTGTCTCTTTTGCATGTTCAAGTGCCTGTTTGTCAGCACAAGTGGAAGCTCTAATAGCCATAATTTTGCCAGCCAGTTTAGAAAATGTGGCCCAAGATGCATTTTGCTAGAAGCCAGAATTATTATTTAAACTACTTGGTTAGGGTACTATTGAAGGAAATGTTCACACTCAGATCTCAGCTGCATATTTGTGTTTCACTCATAACAGTGAATTATTCCTCTTACTTTCAGCCCGGAGTCAGCTAGGTAGTTAAGCACTTGTGTAACTGCAAGCAGGTGAAAAGTCCCGTTCATTTGACTAGGCTTGTAGCACGATGAGTGGAACTGGAGAAAGAGTATCAGGTTTCATAGGGGACCTAGATTGATGTGTCACCATGAGGGGAGGGGGTTCTAGAATGTAAATGGGACTAAGGCATTATTGGACAAACACGGGGCTCTTACCATGTAACACTGGCTGCTATGCATGGTGAATAAAGATCTCTTTCCTACAACTCTACCTGTTTGTTGCATCACATATTGTCAATGAAACGGGTCTCATCTTTAAATGTAACCTAAAATAAATATTTGATCTATACCCAAATATTCTCACAGAGTATACATATTGTGACCTGAAATCTGGTCAGTTAAACTGGTTTAAATATATATGCAATCACATATTTTATGCAATGTAATGGTGGAATATATTTGGCCAGTTTTAAGGGAACTAGACATTTTCTTAACACACTGATCTGAATGCCAAAGCATCAGAAATTTAAAGTCCATCTAACTCTTTGGGACACTTTACACAGGCTTTTTAGTGAAATTCTGCTTCAGTGTGAGACCTCAGATGGCTCTGGGTTGTGCCCTGAGATCTGCAGATGCTGACCTTCTTATCAACTCCCACTCCTTGACTCAAGTCCCAGGGAAACCAGTCATTCTATTGCTACACCCCTGGCACTTTGAAGAGAGACAGATTGCACAAACTCTGTCTTGAAATCAAGGTTCATATATTTCAAATGTCTTCATAAGTTGAAGTGGCTTTAATAGCAAAGATGAGTGACAGATACACACAAGCGTGCGTATTCTATCTTTAACATAGAGACATATATTCACCCAACATGCGTGTGAAGCCTAGCTCATGTGCATATTGCAAAGTTAGTTCATACATTGACACTGTATATGTATGTTGTGTGCGTTAGCAATGACATGGATGCTTTTCCTGATTTATGCCATCTATCCAGGATTCGCTTTCAGTCTTGTGCTTCCAGTATGTCCTGAACACATAACTGAAGTGAATTAGTAAATTACTTGGGGCTACATGTACCATTTGGTTATAGTTCATAATGGAGGGAGCAGGTGTGGAATTGCAGATCCTGGGCGCAGTGAGTCGCTCCTCCATTTTGTAGTGAGTGTGTAAAAGTGGCAGAGCTGTAGCCCCCTTCCGAACTGTTCAGATCTGCCATGCACTCCCACGATAGTAAGGGCAGAGGATTCTCTGTGCTCTGCCATGCACAGGGGCTGCAATGATGCCCCTTACATGGTCTCCTTATGCAACACTCTTGTGCACAGGACCGGCTCTAGGCACCAGCAAACCAAGCATGTGCCTGAGGCAGCACAATTTCAGAGGTGGCATTCTGGGCGCTCTTGGAGGCTTCTTCTTCTTCTTCTTCTTCTTTTTTTTTTTTTTGCTTGGGGCGGCAAAAAACCTAGAGCCGGCCCTGCTTGTGCATGTGCACAAGGGCCACTTTGCTAACGTTTACCGGTTTGTAAGATGCAAAGTACTATGTGTAATTGCTGTTGCCAAGGCTGGGTCTATGCACTAGCATAGCAAGCAGCAGCTGGGTCCCCACTCGATGGAGACTCTGATCTGGTTTGCGTCTGACACAGTGATTAATGAAACAGACACTATCAGCACATCAAGGAATTCCCCCCTCAGTGTGTAACTCTGCAACATGACCAAGGGTTTGTTAAATGGAAACCACGCCTCCAGAGCCGGACCCCTTACCAGGGAGACTTTTGCTATCGACTCCAGTGGGAGCAGGCCCAGGCAGGCCCATCTTTGCTTTTGTCATTACACTGTAAATGACAAGCCCTTTGCTCCATGCAATCCATCTTCCTGTTTGTTTGGAAAGCCTTTGCTCATGCTGTTTGTTGTACTGAGCTCTTTGGATCGGTTCCCAGAGATCAGCACAGCCTACAATCCTCATTTTCTTTGCTATCTGCTTTGTTAATTTGTGTGCCTGTCTTTTGCCTTTCATGTTTGCTTGGTTTTTCTCCTCTCTAGGTCATCCCTTTTGGGTCGTTTTTTTACTAGCTGCTCGGCAGTGTTTTCAGATTCTTGCTTTTCGGATTCGGATTTGTTTTAGGGGCTAGAATATAAAGAGTAAATGGCTTTGAAACCTTCATTCAGCATTCGCGGCCCAAGTACGTTTCTAAACCAGCAATAACTCTTATTAGAGTGACTCACACTGAGCTGTTTAACCTCATTGTTCGCTTTTATCTCTCTCCAAATTTGAAATGAACATCTGTAATTTAGATTTATGAAATGAAAAGCTGTTAAATGCATCTAAACAGATGCAGCTATATTAGCTGGAAACTAAAATACATGCAGAGAGCAATTGTTTATTTGGAGCCAGAGGGTCAAATCCTGACCAGCTTTAAAAAGCAACTTAAAACATTAGACAAATGTCAGTTTGGCACCCGAAAAGCATAATTAGTGGGGGGAAGGGTGGTCTTCTGGGTCAGACCTAGGCGAGCTGGGTTCAGCTTTGTACAGACGTTCTGTGTGACCTTGTCACTTAATCTCTCTGTGTTTGTCCTGCCCCAAAGCTCTTACAAACTGGACAGACAAAAGATGGGACAAAGGAAGTGTTATCATTCCTCTTTTACAGATAGGGAAACTTAGACATGGGGGTTAAATGTCTTGAGCAATGTCTTGTTTGACATCCAAGCCAGGAGACTTTTCAGAGCAATGCCTTGCACGTAATATTAGCCTTCTTCGGATAACTGTACCAACTACAGTGCTAGGTGGAAGCTGGTCCTGACCAGAAAGCAGCAGTGGGGAGTGTGCAGCACCACAGCAAGAAATAACTACCAGGTCACCAGGATGGAAAAGGCAGAAGATGTATGATATGTGCAAAGCAGTAGAACATTGGATACGAGCCTGCATGCTACAGCTGATAACAGCTGGATGGCAAGAGCAAAGCCAGCAGAAAATCCCTAAGTGGCCCTCAGGGAAATCAAACAAACACACACAGAGGCAGCATTGCCTAGCAGCCTGAAGCATCATAGGCAAGGCATGACAGTGGTGCCATAGCTGTTTTTCTGACTGCCATCTTCCAAGGTGCTCCCTCATTTTTCAAGCCATGTAGTGCTCTGGGTCTAGTGCCAAGCTGATGTGAGTGAATTGCCTTCCCTGATAGTTTGGCCAGCTAGCCACGTTTGTTCATTGGAGCCAGTGACACGCTTGGCAATTTATGCCTGTTGCCTTACCCCACTTTTCCATTCCAGGGGCCTGTTTTGAAAAGCTGCCTACTAAAGTGCAGTTCTACTCTGAACAGTGCCTCTATTGTGCGGTTCCAAGCACCTCTCAGTGATCTCACAAGAACCGTGCTTGGACAGTCAAAACATTTGAAAGTGGGTTTTCAGCTAAACACCATTTTTCATTTTCTTCCAAATTGTGTGATTTTTTTTCAACTAAAAAATGAAGTACATTTTTGAAATGTTCATTTTGTATTGGAAGAAGAAATGTTTCCACAATTTTTGAATAAAATGAAAAAAAATCATTTCTTTTAAAAGATTGCTCTGAAAATTTTGCCAGCCTTGCATACTTTATATGGACTCAGATTCAAGCTGGGTTCTTCCCATCACCAGTAATCAAGACTCTGCAGACCATCAAGATGGCCATGGCTGGGTCTCTGAGGTGGCACTGAGCATTTTCCCTCTTAGGTGCTTGGCTGGCTGGTTCTTGCTCACATGCGCAGGGTGTAACTGATCACCATATGTGGGAGTGAGAAGGAATTTTCCCAGGTCAGATTGGCAGTGACCTTGGGGATTTTTCACCTTCATCTGCAGTGTGGGGGTGTGGGTCACTTGCTAGGATTATCTGGGTATATCTCACTTAGCCATTGTGGGGCCTCGAGCACTGGCACACCTTGATACCCCTGTTCTCCATCTGTGGCACATCATAGTCTAGTCTCCTGAGGGGAGGGCTGTAATATTTTGGCCTCATTACGGTTGTTGGGTTCAGGGGCAGGTGCTGGGTAGTCTGTGCTATACAGGAGGTGAGATTAGATGATCTAGTGGTCTCTTCTGGCCTGAAACACTAAGAAATTCTCAGTCTAGATTCCACAGCCACTCTCGTAAAGATAGAAGTGAGGGCACAATTTGAAGGCAATAAGGGCTTCAGAAATTTACCCAGAGGAGAATTTGGCTTTTAGATTGTTACAACAGGTGATGAGATGTGAGAGGAAAAGAACCCAGTTTGACTCTCAGCCCAGATTGAATTTGCTGGGCTGATAGCATTGGTTGGACAAAGCATTTTTTTCTCTGTGGAAAATGATGACAAAATGAAAATTAATTTTGGCAAGAAATTCACAATGGAAAAATTCCAGCAGTAAATCAGACATTTTGATTCTGAAATGTTGCTGCAGTGCCTTATGGAAGTTGTATTTTTGGGTGCCTCATGGCCCCGTTCTCCTCTATGAGCGGGGCTGCCTGGCCAGAACACATCTCCAGTGATGCACCATAATGTCCCCTCTTGGTTAGCTGCCCCACTGCATCATGGGAGTGATGTGGCTGCAGCATTTCCAAATTGAAATCTTCTGTTTTTCAGCCAAAATTCAGTTTTCAGATGCTCAGTTTTTCATTTTAATTTAGTCAAAACCCCAATTTTCTATTTAAAAACAGTTTTGGCAAAAAAAAGATTGACTCATCCAGCTGACAGGTTGTGGATACCTGACAGGCCTGAAGCCCTAGAGAGCTGGGAGCTCGTTATTGACACCTGTTGGTGAACAGAGAAAAGCAGCCCATAGCCGCTTGAGAACGCCGCATGGGCAGGGGATTTCGTGGGCAGGGAGCTCTCTGCTGCCATCTGTTAGTGAGCCAGAGTAAATGACTGAAATATTTGCATTTCAGTTACATGAGAGTTTGGGACCTTTGGATTACAATAAGGTGAAGTTTTGAGTTTGGGGGCACTAAAATGCAGTTGACCTTGTTGAGAAATGAAGGGATAAGAGATCTACAAAAATGTGTCTTTGGTCACCCTGACTATGCCTGCTTTCGGGCACAGTTGGGTCAGAGAGCCAGGCTACTTGAGAATCCTAAATGTGACTGATTTCTCTCTCTCTCTGCTGAGCTGAGCCTGCTACAAAACAGTGGGTGGTGCAGAGTTGAGGTAGCTTCAAAGTGACAAATGGTGCTGAGCTGAGGTGACTTGGACTTCAGCTGCAGAGAGGTCACCTGCCTCTGTACCCTGGAATTAAAGCTGTAATCACCTCAGCTGGGTCTTGTGATGGGGTCCCAGGACCAGCTAGCATCCTTTGACCCCACAAACTCTGGACAACAGGGTTGTGAGTTCAATCCTTGAGGGGGCCACTTAGGGATCTGGGGCAAAAATCAGTACTTGGTTCTGCTAGTGAAGGCAGGGGGCTGGACTCAATGACCTTTTGAGGTCCCTTCCAGTTCTAGGAGATAGGTATAGCTCCAATTATTATTAACAAACTATGAGTGGGGAGGAGTGAAGGGGCTAGAATGCATCAGCCACTTATAATTGCCAGAGGATGATTGAGGCTGGGACTCCTGGGATGGAGAACTCTTATCTAGTCTTATTAGTTTATTAATTGCTGGCTTTGCCAAGTTTATTCTCTTGCCCCTCTCCCAAATCAAATTCTGTTTTAAACCCCTGAGCTCACTACATGTGAGTAGGGAAGCATTGCCTGTCAAGGACCTGTGATGAGCATACACAGCTTCCCGAGTTTCTGGGTAGGGTCTCAAGTGGTAGTGTTTAAGTCTTTAGAAGGAGCCCCTAGAAAATTGATGACACTAAACAGAAGAGTTACATGTACAGTGAGTGTGTTAAGACAGACAAAATATGGCACCATCCAAAGGGGGTTGTATTTCAGAGCACAAGCACATTTCAGCATCTATCGTTCACACGCACAAGTTTCAGGATTGTGATAAGAATAGGGTGACCAGATAGCAACTGTGAAAAAATGGGGCGGGGGGTGTGGATAATAGGCATCTATATAAGGAAAAAGTCCCCAAAACTGAGACTGTCCCTAAAAAAACGGGATATCTGGTCACCCTAGATAAGAATGGATGCCGTGAGAAGATGCACTGCACTTTGTGGTATGCACCATTACAACTTTAGGTGTAAGGGGCACAGAAAGAAACGGTTTCCTTCTTTTTTACTTAAAAGGAATGACGATCTGTCATCTAGAGTGGAATAAAATGTGACTAATCTCAGGAACAAACTACGGAGCTAAAATTCTTTCACCAGGCTCCGGGTTATCAGTGTCCAGCTGTACCATAAAGGAGCCTGAGACCTGTGTAGGCTCTTGTGAGGTGTTCAGTCTGAGAGCATAGCTTATTTCTTGTGGTTATCTGATCTGCTTAGTTACTACAGCACATCACAAGAGCAGATGTTCACAAACAAGATATGTTGCTTATGTATAACCTGAATTTGTCACTTGTAGTTCATGTTTTAATACCTGACCCGTTAGAATCTTTTACTTTAGTCAAGTGACATGACTTGAAACCATTTTTGTAACCCTATGTTAGTGTACTGACATGCTTCAAAATGAGGGCACACTTTTCGTATTAGATTCTTGGTAGTCCTGTAGGGCCCAGTACTCATCTTTCTTCTGCCGGACTTACACTGGTTTGGCGTTCAGTGGAATTATTTCTGTTGTACCCTGGTGTAAATTAGACCAGGAGGGCAGGCTGTAAGAATTTGTCTCAATTAAGCACCTGCCCTGATTGTGATCAGAGGAGATTGTTGAGAAGGTTGATTTCTATTTGCTATCCAAGCACAGAGGAGGAGAGTCTGTTATTTTCCATTATACGCAGAATCCCATGTCTTCTATGATTTTGTGGCTGTGGCATTTGCAACAGAATTCACGCCTTGCTGTACAATTGTGCTACTAAATCTATGTTTTAATTTAAAAAGCAAACAAATATTGTTTCTAGCCCTTCTGGCTTGCAAAGAAAACGTTTCAGATTTGGATTGTTGTAGTGCTGCCTTCCTGAGTAACAGGCAGCTTCTAATTGTATCTCTGAGAAGTATAAACTTCCCCCACTCATCTTAACTCCACCACCCCAAAATAAAGAACACAGGAGGCTACTGTACTGATTGCCTTTGCTGCAGGATTTAGGCACCTAGTTGCAGAATTTAGGTTCAGCTTGCTGTGCAGTAAAAGAGGTCTTGATCATAGAGCTAAGCAATGTATTTCTGGGTAGGGTAATGAATTACTTCTTGATATACTTGCAACAAATGTATCCTTTGCCTGGGCAATAATAAAGTCTGTGCCATCCATTCGGACAATGCACTCTGCCTTCTAGTGCTAGGTGCGGCATAAAGTAGGCAGTGAAAGCTGAGCTAGCATGAAATGTGGAGCCACAAAGACAGACCGTGTGGACTCTCTGCTATTGTTTTCTGTATTCTCTTTAAGGATGTGCTGTTGCTGGGATATTTGTTCCTTTAAATTGTGAGCATGTGAGGCTGTAGAATATTAACCTGCTGGAAAATGAAGGAATATTGTTTAATTATATTTGTGCATCAGGGAGAGGACAGTCAAGAAAACCCCTTTCAGACTGTCAGAGAGGATATCAAGTAACCACTTATCCTATAAACGGACCTGTCCTGTTCCCATTGGTATTTGGAAGATAAAACACCATCCTAGTCAGAGCTGATCAACAAATTTACATTGACAGGTTTATTTTGAGGAAAATTGATTTTTCAACAGTTGGTTGAAATTTTCTTCCCTCCCTCTCCCCTTTCAATGAAGCACTAAACTGGATGATATTCCAGTGCAAGAAAGGGGAGAGAGAGAAACAAAGTGAAAATAGATGGGTTTTTCCTGAAAAATGTTTCAATTTTCAGTTTTTGTTTCGTCTAAAAAATGAGAAAATGTGAACAAAACAAAACAAAAAATGTTTCCTTTTGTTCAAAATTGTTTGCAGAAAATAAATAGCATTTTCTAACCAGCTCTACTAACTATTGTCTGGAACCAACACTAATGTTTCATGAGAGACACAAGGTGGAGGAGGTCATATCTTTTATAGGACCAACTTCTGTTGGTGAAAGAGACATGCTCTGGAGCTATCCAGAGCTTTTCAGTCTTGAAAGCTTGAGAGCTTGTCTCTTCCATCAACAGAAGTTGGTTCAATTAAAGATAGGATCTCACCCGCCTTGTCTCTCTAGGATCCTGGCACCGACATGGCTACAACAACACTGCAAACAACTAACATTTTAGGAGTTATCTCTTGCTCTGCTCCTCCACTGAACCCAATCCCCTGGAACTCCGCTAGGCTTCTTTCTGCTCGACAGGTCTTTCTCCTTAGCTGTGCATTTTGAATTTTGATTTCTTCCCTAATAGTTTTAACATTTTTATAAGCACCAAAAATGATTCAGTAAAAGCAGTGAAATAAAGGGCCAGAATCTCTTCTGGTATAAATTGATGAAGCATTACTGAAGTCAGTGGAACTGCATCCTTTTCCATTGGGGGGAATTTGGGCCCAGAAGGTGTGCTGTAGACCAGGCGTCGGCAACCTTTCAGAAGTGGTGTGCTGAGTCTTATTTATTCACTCTAATTTAAGGTTCTGCGTGCCGGTAATACATTTTAACCTTTTTAGAAGGTCTCTTTCTATAAGTCTATAATATATAATTAAACTATTGTTGTATGTAAAGTAAATAAGGTTTATAAAATGTTTAAGAAGCTTCATTTAAAATTAAATGAAAATGCAGAGCCCCCTGGACTGGTGGCCAGGACTCAGGCAGTGTGAGTGCCACTGAAAATCAGCTTACGTGCCATAGGTTGCCTACCCCTGCGGTAGACTCTTTGCCTATGGGTTACTGTAAGAACAAATGGGGCTGCTGTTATTTCTGTATGTTAGTTGGATGCTAGAAAAGGCACTGCGATGCAGCGCAATGTATATTACTTTTCCCCCTCAGCCATATTAGAAACCAGACCTAAAATGTCTGAGATTGGGGATGGGGGTGGGGGAGTGATGTCTAAGAGGTCACCCATCGTTTTCTTCTTAGCTCATTGTATAAAGTATTAATGCTCCTATAGCTGTTAGGGTGTCACTGTTTCTTCAAGGTCACTCCAAGAGGGAGGACTAGTACAAGCAATGTGGCAGTTATGGCATCTTCTAGTTGCTTTTAACATGCATCTCAAGGGTCACACGACTTCTCAGTGAAGAAGGAACAGCTGTTCAGGAATTGGCAGTGAGATTTTTACACTTTTCTTGTTGTCAACTAGGTATTCTCCCTCCCCCCCACTTTTTTTTCCAATGTAAGCGTTTTCTGTTTGGGATTCACGGGATGCCCCTCTTTCCCATCCGATTCTGCTTCCATTGGGAGCCAGACAGGCTAATTTGCTTTGCACGGTGGGAGCTTCAGCACAAGGGCGGAAAAGTGCCTAGTAGTGAATTCCAATCACTACACAGCCCCCTTTTGTAGGTCAGCACAAGCATTGTTGAGATTAAATAGAGTTTTTGTTCTCATATTAAGACTGAGAGTTTAAAGGCTCCCTATAGTTTTTGGTGCCCAATTCCCATACCAATGAAAAATGGGTGTGCAAATCCCTTAGGTACCTTTCATGGTCGAAATAATTTAGGATCCTAAGCGTGACAGGTTCACACTTGTTTCCCATTCCTTAGATGGGTTCCCTCTGTGGTGTGCTGCAGATACAGGTGATTAGTGCAGGGTATGCAAGAGGTGAGCTAGCTAGAAAAGGAGAGTGCCCTTTGAGGCACCCCCTCACACGCCTCTGCTGACCAGCAGATTGCTTGAATTAACTCTCTCAGGCTGCGGTGTGGCAGATGCTCTATCAGCAGCTGGATGTCAGGATGCTACAGTGAAATAAAATTCTCTCTGCAGTGTTCTATGAGACTCTCAGACCAACCCCAGATAGGGTTTGTGCAGCAGAAACAGGGTAAGTGACAAAGACAAGCAGCAAATGAGTGGCAAACCTGGGACTAGAACCTAGCGGTTTTGACTGCTGTTCCCATTACACACCACCACTTCTCACTTCACTATAATTAGGCTTGGCAGGATTTTGACAGGTAATATCAATGTTTCTTTTTAAGAGGGATTAACCATTGGAACAGTTTACCAAGGGCCATGGTGGATCCTCCATTACTGACAATGTTTAAATCATGATTGGATGGTTTTCTAACAGATCTGCTCTAGGAATGATTGTGGGGCAGGTCTCTGGCCTGTGCTATTCAGGGGGGCAGACTAGATGGTCACCGTGATTCGTTCTGGCCTTGGAATCTATGAGCTATAACCTACAAACCAAGCTGATGTGGGCTTGAGAGGGGGAGAATGATCTTTACATTCCCCGCTCCCCTATTCTCACTAAGGAAGCCATGAAGTTTAACCAGGAGAGTGAAAAATCCAAGCAACAGGACCTTAGTTGTGATCTCTGTTTGCTACTAACTGACATTGGACTTCTTGGATCTCAATAAGCCCAGCTAGAAAATTCAGTTAGGGAACAATACTTCATTGAAAAAGCACATCTGAGCTAAGGGGCCTTGGGCTTACGAATTGCAAGTTGTTATTAATAACAATAATAGATGACTTACATAGTGCTGCAGACAGAGAAAAGCAGACTTTTGAGGGCATGTGAATAAGGTGTAGTGTAAGAAATGGTAGATTTGGGGATGTTAGATAGAATGTAAGAGATTGCAGTTATTTATACTAGGGCAGCTCCCAGAGGGAGTGCGAGGTGCTGTACAAATATATGTGAAGATAGAATCTCTCCCCTGAAGATCTTACAAGCTTATGTTTGGTGGCTGTCAAACAGAATGTATTGGAATGGCGCATCTGAAATAACTGCAGTCAATGGTTCTGAAATCTTTCAGCAGTGTATGCCATTGATCATTGTGCCTGAAATAAAAGGTAAAAGGGGAACCTAAAGCAGCAGACTGATCAGTTGAGTGGTGGTGAAAAGAGTTTTACTAGGGGGAAAGAGGTCTTCTCACTAAAAAAGGAGGTTTTAATCAGATTTAATTAAAACTACATCTCATAAATCAGTTTTCTGTGTAGCGGAGGATAAAATGGAAGAATTTGAAAGGATATGGAATCCATTTGGGTAGATACAACTGTATGACAGCTGAGTTGTGCTGTGGGTGAGTTAAAAATATTGGGAAATAGGCACACAATATACAGCAGCACACACAAAGGGGTGGGGGAGCCAGCATGGAGAGAGAATTACTAATTACTTTGTAAATATGCCATCGGTTGTACTTAATTTAAAATATGGAGAAAATGATTCATGAAGTTTTAAACTATAATAAACATGGTTCAGTACTGATATTTGAAAACAATCAACCAAATGCCAAGAAAAGAAAGATAAATTATAGCATTGGTTTTTAAAAAATGCAGGCAGTGGTTCAGTTCTTACATAGTTTACAGTGAAGTGTTAAATAGGTAAAATTTTCAAAAATGCCTTGCTCCCATTGTCAAAAGGAACTTAAGAGGCTAGGGTTATATTTCAATAGCACCTAAGGGACTTAGGCACTCTTGAACATTTTCCTGTGTCTCATTGAAAGTCAATGGGTCTTGGGCGCTTAAGTACCTAAGTACTTGTAAATTCAATCCTTGAGGGGGCCATTTAGGGATCTGGGGCAAAAATCTGTCTGGGGATTGGTCCTGCTTTGAGCAGGGGGTTGGACTAGATGACCTCCTGAGGTCTCTTCCAACCCTGATATTCTATGATTCTAAGCCGCTTTTGAAAATGGAACTTACATATCTAATTCAATTTTGAAAATCCAATGTCATTTATCCTCTGTGTATAGTTCAGGTAAATACTTAAACCTAACGGAGTGAGCATCTATTTGGATTTATCCTATTGGACAAAATGATTGTTTTGCAACATTCTCTGTTTTGATGTTTGCATTTTATTGCCTCGGTGCAGGATGGTGTGTGGGTGTCTCAGCATTCAGGTGCCCTCGCAGTACATCAGGCTGTTGCATCTCTCAGGACAAATCTGGGGCCCTTTCAAAATACTGCCTTGTGCAATGAGTTTTCTAATAAGGGTGGCTGATCATGAGGAAGAACTCGTTTTCACTTGTAACCTAAACTGGATCATGAGCCCAGGTCGCTATGGTTCAAAGACCAGTGTTTTGAACTGCAGCACCACCTAGCCTCCCTCAGTCAAAGCATAAGTGTAATTTAATTTCTCCTCTTCTTGAAATGCCGTCAGAAAGTGCAGCCACACACGGGTACAACAGTTCCTTTGAAAAATGAAACATATTGGACATGTGAAAGTTCAGTGCATGATAGAAGCCCTTGTATTATTTAGTGTCAGTATTAACGATAATAGAATCATAGATTTAAATAGCCCTTTTCATTGCAAAGGATGTGAAAACTGCATAATATTTATAAAACCCCACTGAGAAAGTTGGGAGCTCTGAGTGCAGACAGACTTCAGTATTGTTACTCTAAAAAGTAGAGGGATTAAGATGAACTGACAGTATTAGATGTTTCCTTACCAAATCAGAAAAAACAATATAATCATTTTAAAAGCTAACACCTCAAATCTCCAGGAACAGGGTTTAATGTGATGCATGGTGTATTGCATTTGATCTATTTTTATACTATATTTTTGTTTCATGTACTGGAATCTTTCTGAGATTTTTTTTCTTCATGGTGGTATATGCTGGCATTTTAAATACCATGGCTGCTGGTACAGCATATGACCAACATTTTAGTTGAGTAGAAATATTATTTCATTGGTCTGATCTTCATCAGTTGTTTGCATGAGTAGCCTCCAGTGTGTGTGGCACGCTGACAAATTGTTAGGTTAATGCTGTATTGGAAGAAGTTCAGCTCTGCAGTGTGTTTGGCAGGGAGAGGATGAGAGGTTTGCAAGAACTCGCAAGTCCAATGAAATGAACAGAAATACATGCAATGACTTCTGTAGTTTTTCAGACTAGGTCCATAATGACTGTGTGTCTGTGTGAGTTAACGCTGTTTTAACATGCTGAAGCCTGGTGTACCCACATTTTTTGTACAGATATAACAATATCATCTAGGAGTGTAATTTTCTTTTTTGCCCACCACAATAGTTATACTGGTACAATCCCAAGTGTGGTCACAGTCATCATACTATTATAACGTGCATTGTACAGGTATGTCTTATATACAGGAATAAGCTATATAGGTATAAGACACCTTTATACTGTACAACTGTATCCCCGCTAGGTGGTTCCTACTGTTTTAACTGTATCATTACAGTGGTACAATATTTGAGTGTAGAAAAGACTGAAGTGTGTACCTCATATGCTGCCACTAAGTATGCCTTGATGATCATTATTACTTCTCTTGTGTCAGCACCTAGGGGGTGCCAGTCACAGACCATGTCCTCACTCTGGTAACCCTCATACAAACATGAATCTGATCCCCCAACCTTGATCTTGTCATGCCCTATCAAATCAGAGTCTCTCTTCAAGTGGCAGTGTTTATTCTAGAAAATCATTGCACCCCCAGAAACAAACAGGCTGCCCTGTGGTATGACTGGTTCTCATGTCAGTGGAGTGAATGGGACTGTCTGACCTGAGACTGACTGGGGCCTGCAGCTGTGGCTGCTGCAGTATAAATATTACATAATAATAATGACCTCGATTCAGGAAAGCACTGAGGCATGTATATGAGCGACCTCACTGAGTAAGGATGCTTTTCTGAACCTGGCCCAAAGTTTCATGGGGATCTCAAAGGGGTATACCGGACAATACAGCAGTACAGAGAACCAGCAGTGAAATGCTTAACGGACAGATATTAAAAGATATTTAGACACCTACTGGGATTTTTAAAAATGGTGCCTAAGTTAGGTGCCTAATTGCCATAGATTTCAATAGGAGTTAGTTGTCTAATTCATTTAGGCACTACTGATATTCCCACCAGCTGCCTCTCTTTCACCTTTAGGCACCTAAACACTTTTAAAAATCTGACTCTAAATTATTAGTAGATAAGTTTCAGTTCAGAAGTTGCCACCTTTCTTTCGGGTTCCTGTCTGAGTTCAGGATTCATTATCAAAACCGCCGCGTGCTTTACTGATAATTTTACAGCCAGTCAGCTAGAACGGATCCTAAAGAATGCCACAATCCCCGGAGAAATAATTTGCTGTTGAGATTCAATCCTGTTGTAATTATTGCACAATCTGAACTAGTGCATTGGATTTAAACCAGAATGAATGCTCTAGAAGAAGAGCTGGGATCCAGTAACAACGTTCCAGGTGCTAGTCTTTATATCATCATAAATGTGGTGCATCGTTTGGAGCCTGATTCTGCCTCTCTTACTCAGGTTAGGTAGTGTCTTGTACCTTGAGTAACCCGCTGCTTTTAATGAGGCTGGTTGAGGAAGAATGGCAGAATGTGGCCCTTAATTTTTAGAGAGCTTAAGGACTAGTTGACGCCTGACATTGGCTTTAGAGAGAAGTCTGCTTAGCTGTCATTCTATTTTCTTATAGTCCTTTCCCCCTTTTTTATTGCCAGAAAAGGATTTTTGTTTTAAGAGCTTATTTTACCCTTCAGACTCAATATATCACATCACAAGTGGTTAGGGCTGCCCAGAGGGGCGGGCAAGTGGGGCAATTTGCCCCAGGCCCCAGGTCGTGCAGGGGCCCCGCGAGCCCTGGCCCTGCGGCAGTCCAGGTCTTCAGCACCATTTTGGCAGCGGAGGGCCCTTCATTGCTGCCGAAGATGTGGAGCAACTGAAGGGCCCCCCACTGCTGAAATTCTGCCGAAGACCCGGACCGCCGCCGGCTGAGTACAAGCGCTGCAGCTCCCCCGCTTTGCCCCAGACCCCCTGAATCCTCTGGGCGGCCCTGCAATTGATTGCTGTACAGAAGGTTATGATGTCACAAACCAAAGTGCATGACCTGTAGGTAAGGAGAAGGCAGCAGGAGTTGATTCATTGTCAAGTGATAAAGATTTGTAATATCATTAGCACAGGGGTCGGCAGCCTTTCAGCAGTGGTGTGCCAAGTCTTCATTTAGTCACTGTAATTTAAGGTTTCATGTGTAATACATTTTACATGTACAGGGGCTGTCAGACTGAACCCCGGACCGGCAGCAGGCTGAGTGGGGCCGGTGGGCAGTACCCCAGGCCAGCAGCAGAGCCCCCAGAGCCGGCGGCTGGGACCCCAGGCCGGCAGCAGAGTGCCACTGAAAATCAGCTCGCGTGTCGCCTTTGGCATTTGTGCCATGGGTTTCTGACCCCTGTATTAGCATCACAAATGAGAGTCAGATATTTGTGTTTCAACGGGCAAGTCACAGATATGCTTAATAAGTATATCTATCCTAAGGTTTTCTACAGCACTGATCACCAAAGTATCTAAACAATTCCTGCACTGTACATGCTGCAATACAGTTATTATCCGAGTTGTTACATAGATTCAAATGCAGAGTTGTTCCATTTCACTTGGCACACAAACAGCAGGCAGATTGGGAACAGGGACATTATTGACTTAGTACACAATTGTTAAGAGTTGATGCAAAGGATAGCGATGTTATGTGATATCTACATGCCCCTAGGAAGGCTTGTGTTTGTAGTACTATATATACAGCTGCATAGTTGAATACGTTTTTCTTAAGTCTGTCTCATGAGTCTGCTAAGACCATGCTTTCTTTTTTAATTGATCATGATATTTTCTAACCTGATCTGTGATTGTTTTCAACTATTCCATAGTTCTCCTCTTTTACTTATGCATATCTTTGGTGTAGGAATTTGTTTTGTGGTCCATAATACAGTAATACATTTCCTAGCTGCCATTTATACCTTGAATTAAGCTCACTCTTGGGAGGTGTGTGGGATGTATATGAAGGGGATGGGAGTGAAAGAGAAAGAAGACTGCCTCCCAGAATGGGGTACTACTGTGTTTTTAGTCAACAGGCTGTTGGAGTCACTTGTGAGCTGTGATATAGCTGTGATTAGAGTGTTGGGCTCTGAAGTCAGACACAGGAAACGTCATGTGTGTGCGCGTGTGTGTGCGCGTGTACTGAATGATCGTCCTACTGTCCAGCACAGTTTGAGAATGTTTGAGTACTTTTTGGTCCCAATCCTGCCAATCAGTGCATGTGGGCAGAGCCCTGCTGAAGTCAGCATGGCTCTGCATCGAAGCAGTGATCCAGCCCCAGGGATTAGCTTGCCAGACTTGGATCTTGGTGATGTCTGATGTGTAAAAAGCAACATGCAATCACTTTCTATTGGTTGGATTTGTATCTGGATGAGGAGAACCCAGGGAGTCCCCTGTGACAGTGTGAAACATCTCCTTTCCATTTCTCTTAATTAAATTCACTCACTCTCCAGAATTTTCCATGATGGGTCAGCTGACTTGTAACAGGAGAGCTGTTAAAGACTTGATCCCTCTGTCTGTCCTGGCTATGCAATTAGGTTTGTTTGTATTTTAAACACAAACATTGGATTTTTAAAGTATATCCAAACAGCTTAAAGCAAAAGAATGATCACATAAATTATGGCATACAGAATTTTGGTGGTCAGATTGATCAGAAACTTAATTTCACATTTTAGAGCACATGTTTGGCAGGTCTTGTATCTTTTAAGGAAATGCTAAACTTTTTCTTGGGGGTGGTGGTTATCAAGACAAAATTATCTTGTTAAGAATTCAATTAAAGCTTGCACAGGCTCACTGGAACTATTCCAGTAAATGTAAAACAAACTGAACTAGCAGACATCTGCCTCCTTTTTATTTTCCAAGCCGCAGTTTAAAGGCAGAGAAGAGAAAGGCATGGAGGTGGGGCTGTCGCTCATTTCTAGTTGTATATATGCAGAAGCAGCCAATGGGCAATTCTCTTTTTGTTCTGATCACTTCTGCGTGCTCCGCAGAACCAGATCAGCATAGCCGCTGCCTTTACATAAGTTGCTGAGTTAAATGTGTTCAATATAGGGTGCCTTTGGCACTGAAACTTACAAAATTAAAACAGAACATGCAAAAAGTCCCCCTCAAGAAGCAGAAATGCAACTCTAAATTGTAGACTTAGGTTTTCATGTTTACAAAATAGCTCCCCAAAAGAAAGAACTCTAGTAACTTTTGAGAGCAACAGAACTGCAGTCAAACTACCTGCTGCTTTTTCCTTTCCACAGACTCAGTTAGACTATATAACAGGGTCATGGCACATTGCAACTTATTTTGATCTATCATCTTTTCTACAAATAACACAGACATTTTCTATCAAATGCTTTACCGAGCAAGGTACGAATGCTCTGCTTTCTCTAGGCTGTGCAAAAGAAGGAAACATACTGTGACGTTGTTGTGTTGAAAAACATACGTTGTCCTTTGGGGAGCTGATTTGCAACAGCATTATAATAGATGCAGTCTGGCCTCTTGACTGGACTAGATGAAAATTATTAAACAAAAAAGTCCTTGCTCTCCGAAGCATATCTCCAAAATTTAAAAATATAGGCTCTGACTTCTAAAGGAAAGTCAGTGGTAGTTGGGCCTATAGTTCCCTTCAGCTCCTTTGAAAATCCCAGGTATATATTTATAAGTCACACTTACGAGCAATATTATTATTATGATTGTTTCAGATTTGCACTGCAGTACTGCCAAGAAGGCCCAATCAGGGATTAGAGCTCCATTTTGCTAGGCACTGTACATGTATTTGAATCCGTTGCTGCACAGGATATAACAACACTTCTTTTAGGCTCTAACCTCACTTATATGGATGCAAATCCACATATCAAAGGATTGTTCTGGCTTTTCCCAGTGTCAGTGTGATCAGGAATAGGCTTTATTTACAAGACAAAATGTTGGAGTCAGCAGACTCTAAGCTGGTGATTTGCATGGAAGTTTAAGTGGCTTACGCTATTTTCCAAAAGAAAGTCCTGGTTTAATATAAAGGAGGAAAGACATACCTTGAAGAGCCATTTTAATTCCTCCCCACTAAAAGTGAAGATTGTGGGCCAAGGGCTACTCTCTTGAATCCATGCAACCCCGTTGACACCAGCTGGGTTATATGTGTATGTAATCAAGAGCACAATTTGACCCATACATTTTCCATCTACATAAAAGGCTCAGCAAGGGCTCTGCCTTGGAGTATTCAAGTCAAGCTCCCACAAAAGTCAAATAAAGGACAGGATTCAGTGCAGAGCCGCAGATAAACTGATGTCTGAGAGCTGAGCAAATGTATTGCAAATGAAGACCCTAATCGTGCAATTGTAACTGCTCAGGGAGTTCCTTGTGGAACCTAATTGAAGCCTGATTGCAGGATTGGGGCCATCATCAGAATAAAGTGAGAAGCAGATAATATGTCACCATGAAAATGGAAAAGCCCTGTTAGCATCTAAGGCAGTAAAGAGTAATAAAATTCGGCTGCCTAAGGTTAGCTTCCTGATTTGTTCGTTAGAGCTTTCAAAAATCCTGACTGACCTGTTTATGATCATTTTATCCAATATGTTTGATGGGATTTGGGGGGGAAAGCTGAGGGTACATGTGTGGGGGTGTGAGAATCTCGGGGATTTATTGACTACCTGAGTTAATTCGTTATTTGTAGGTATTAGTTTTCACTGCTGAGTGGTCATCACCTTCAGCTGTAAATCCAATTCATTGTTGGGGGGGTCTAGAGTTTTTTTGGATGGACTTTTTTACTATTTGAATCTAGCATGATAATAATTAATGACTATGATGACATTGTCAGCTGGAGAACATCCCATTATTCCTCACTTCTAAATTTTCTTAAGAAGTAGATCATAAACATTGGCATATAGTGCTCTCCAGTCACTTAGAGTAATCCATGGAGATGTTCAGCTAGATTCTCAACTGGTGTTTATCGATTATGTCGATTTATACCAGCTGAGAATCTGGCCTGGTATTCTGGGATTTCCTTTCTAACAGCACAGCTGTTTTTTTACGATTAAATTGCGTTCTGCTCTTACTTGGTGCGTACTCAAAAAGTTACAAAAGAATCTATGCTTTCACCAAAAGGTAACTTAATTCCCTGCTCGTGTACACTGATCTATTTGTACTCTGGAGTTCTGTAGTGTTTTCTGACCTGTTCCCCGACTCATCAAAATAGTCCTGCTTGAACTGAGACATACAAACTTTAGATTTGGAGATTTCAAAGCCACACAGAAATGCGTCGCAGACTACAGCTATAAATGTAGAGTCACACAATATGTCACCAAAAGAGATTTCAGCTGCAGTTATAGAATCCATCCTTGCCCCGTTGCATAGAAGATGGTGCAATGACCAGCAAGCATGTTTTACTATTTCATCTATGCTATATGTATGAAATAAGCCTAACAAAAGCTAAAGGAAGGAAGATATAGAAAAAGAATATGAGGACGATCTGCAGTTCCTTGTTGCAATTTATATTTTTAACAAATAGAAGTCTGTATTCTCTCAGTTTGAAGCTATGCAATACAAATGACCACGAAATTAGGTCTACTTAGCTAAAGTGTATATATTTATATTTTTCCTTAATGATCCTTCCTTGTGTCTCCTTCATGGCAGGACTTTCAAAGCAGAATTGACTTCAGTAGGTTGAATAACAAAATGTTTGTCATTGTTCTAAAGTGTCCTTCTGTTTCAGGCCAAAATGTCTCTCTATCGTGCACAGACTTGATATTTTCTAACTTCATTTGATCAAGAAATGTACATCTGGGATTCTGAAGCATGAATCATGGGTGATAGAAAATGGTCTTTCATATATGTGTGAATGCATGTATGAATGTGGGTATGAATATGTATAATGTGGCTGTGAATGTATGTATAATACATAGTACATTAGCTTCTTACACCATTTCATGCTTTCTTCAGTATTTTTTTTGTGTCTTTATTTGAGTGGTTTGTCTCACATTAGTTTTGGCTGGTTGACTGCTATGTATTTGGTTGATACTGTGTAGCAGATTTATTTTCTCCCAAGAAAAGACACAAACATAAACAGACTATCTAGAATGCATTTTGCAGGGCTTTTAAATATACCAGCATGTAAAAAATAAACCTATTAATGTAAATACCAACTTTAAAAACGTTCCTGTCAAATCAGTATGTTTATATTTGTAGTGGTGCATTTAAAAAGAATTGGGGCTTTTGGGAAAAAAAAAGATTTAGTTACAGTATCATGATACAACCAATTAACAACAGTTAACCAGCTCTACACTTTGAGTGGTTTCCAGAAGAAATTGTTTTGTTTCTCTAAGGACAAAACAAAATAGAGATGCTAACCAATCTACTCACTTTTTCCATTGAAGAAACTCCTAAAGTCATAGTCAAATCTTAAGGAACAATCACCAGGATGTTATAAAATATACCCATTTACTAAAACTTCTTCCAGAATGAACAAGGTTGGCAAATGCTTTCATAATATAAGGATCAATTCATGTAGCGTATACAGCCTTTTATAAAAATATAATCCTGCCACAGTCCTTACTGGTAACTCAAATGTAAAAAGTAATGCTGACAAACAGACCGTACTAACATGTTGGTGTAGAACTATATCATCATTAGTATACCTCGACCCTGATATAATGAGACCCGATATAACACGAATTTGGATATAACACAGTAAAGCAGCGCTCTGGGGGGGCGGAGCTGCACGCTCCAGCAGATCAAAGCAAGTTTGATATAACGCGGTTTCACCTATAATGCAGTAAGATTTTTTGGCTCCCGAGGACAGCGTTATATCGGGGTAGAGGTGTATTTGGCTAGCGCTTGCAGCTGCTTTAGTTCTGGCTTTTATTCTTGTCCTACCGACACCTCTGATTAGGTACTACATTTCCAAGCTTCTTACCAAAAGAAATAATGGGAAAGAATCTTTTTTTCTGAAACTGTCTACTGTTTGGAACATCTCAGACATTCTAGCTTCCAAAAAAATAATTGAGTGGGGTGAGGTGAGGTATGCAGGCGCTAGGTAGTAAACAGCTGGAGTGGGGTGTGTGTGCGTTGCCTGAATTTGTATGTTTGTTTAAACATCCTATAGCTTGATATGCTAATTGAAGTGAAAAAGTTATGGCTGTGTCATGTGAAATTACAGGAGTATGTTTTCTTTAATTACATAGAACAGAACAGAAAAATCTCTGATTGCTGGATAAGTCAGCAATGGTCCCCTATTTACTGCATTCTCAAATGCCAGGTGGCATTTCCCCAGTTCCCAGGGCTCTGATTTTCTAATCAAAAAGAGCCTCTGATTCTTCTGTGGAACAGGCTCTTTAGCTTCTTCAAAGAGAAATCATTTCTTGCCTTTTTCTTTTCAAAACCCAGGCTAAGCAAAGAAATGTGGGTAATATAATTAGTAACAAGCGCCTGATCCCTCATTCTGTCTCGTAGTGACAATCCTCAGAGTTGCAGAATTTCTGCAAAATACAGGATCAGGCCCCAAATTTGTTTAGCCATTTCCTATGTTTTTTTCTTCCAGCCAACCAATGTAGCAAATGTTCTTTTTGTGCATCAAAGTTTCCTCAAATGGACAAATGCACACAGTTGTCCATGCTAAAAAGATAAGCCACACTTGCAAATTTCAACAAGTTTCTTGAGGTGCTTGTAGCATTGGATGGCAGAAACAATTGTTTCTGCCCATAAATGATTGACCGAGACACTTGCCACACTGCTCTTTGGCAATAATGTTTTCAACAGTGCCACTACAAAAAAAATGTTTTTTTTTAAAAAGGAAGGTTTTGGTTTATTTTATATGAAAGGAAATAATTGTTAAGCATGTAAAGGAAAATAAGAAACAAATAGACCACTTCCAACATTTGCTAGGAGGCCAGGTTACAGAAAAGATACCGTATACCAGTTAAGCATGAACCAGATGAATATGTACTGTATACGCTTAAATGTGTTCTTCAAAGCTCTATTTGGAAACAAATAATTTTCAACTCTAGATTTAGCTATTTCATTGTTATTAATGAAATCCTGAACTTCACTGTCTAATTCCTCCATACAGGGACTATCTCCTAGTGTTCTCATTCAGTATCTTTCTCATCAGACCAATCTGAACTCTAATTCTGTTGACACTGCACTTGAGACGTTGTTGTTTTTTCAGAAAAAAGTTGAAATACCATTATCTGCCCCTAATGTACTGTAGAAGGTAGAGGGAAGGATATACAGTAGATAAGAGATTAAAACAAATTGATAATGACAGCACATAATTTAGGAAACAACAGAATAAATGCATTGTTCCATTGGAGAGGTTTAGTATTTGGCCAATCTAAACTCCTGGAGAAATATGTGTTTGAGACATTTTACATCTGTTTTTGACAAAGACAACAGAAGATTCCCATAAAGGACACCCCCCGCCTTCTTATTGCCTTAGCCTTTTAAAAACCATATTAACTGAGGGAAAGGCAATGCATTTTATAAACCAAAGTTTAGAGTTTGTTTGAAAAAGCTACTTTGTTCAGTTGTTTGCAGCTGAAGCCACAGCAAAGCCACATATGTATCAGGGCAGACCTGTCTTTTTTCTGGCTGTGATAACAAAAGTAGTTAACTTTAAAGATTTAAATTGCCTGTTAGTGTGGGATGGATAGACTTCTTAGAATAATGAAACTATCTTCTTTCTAGGTCTTCATGAAGGGGTAATAGAAACTCTATTGAAGATATTAAAATACAGAGTATTTCAAACACAAATGACTCATGAAGTTGTTAAAATGCTGTATAAAATGTTTAAAATCTACATTTTACTCCTTTGCCTATTATTGCCTAAATATTGCCTATTTCAGATTAAATGTTGCCAATTGCATCAAATTTTTTGTCTGTGTCCTAGTTATTGATAAAACAAATATGGATTTGTATAAAAAAAATTCTGGCTAATGGACCCCCCTGAGCTTTTTTTATTCTTTTAAGGAGTTGATGTCATCTGGATAATTAACCAATTTCATTCACAGTGCTGCATGTTGTACTACAAAATGTGAATGTCCCCTTACTTTCATTTCCTTGTTTACTGATAAATATTTGAATTGTATGATTATCTTATCTGTCTTTTGTTCTGTATTTTATCTGTGGATGTTCTGTAGGAGGCATGCAAACCATAGGAATATATGTAAACTCTGAAATACTGCATGATTTATAGATGACTGTGAGGTGTTTCTTAATTAATGTAAAGTTATGACATCATTTAGAATAATTTAGGGGGGTTTCCTTAAGCACACCTCCTCTCTCCCTTCTGCCCTCTGGACTCCTCCACCCCTCAAAAACCCCAACACAATTAAAAAGGAAAGATAAGAGCAAGCTGTTTTCTGGTAATGGAAACTAATGAGGATGAGTTCCGTGCCCCGAATAAACAAGACACTACTTTCAAGTCCATAAGAGTTTGATACCAGCCTTAACTTTACGCTAGGGAAGGGAAACTGAATATGAACTTGACAATGGGTTTGTTCTATCTTTGTTTGCCTGCCTTTTATTTGTAAGGGGTGGGGGGAGGAAAGTGGACACAGCACAGATAAATAAGTACAGAACATCTGCTGATCATACAAAAACGTTACTAAGATCAGAGCAGAAATTATTCTGCACAGAATCAGCTGACCACCCCTTCCCAAAATGGCAAAATTGTAAAAACACTTAAAGCCTATTTTGTAGGTGCTGGTTCTTTCAGAGCACAGACATACACCAAATCCAACAAGCAGCTGTTTCAGGTCTTGTCAGTGTGTTTTACTGGCTGTCTTTTTCCTCTCTTTTGAAATTCTTCTCTAAGAAAAGTACTCTTGCAAATTTCATACCATTCACCATTCAATGTTACAGCTCCCCTCTTGGTAGCAAATGTTTTATAAGACAGCAGCAGTGTATAAACAGATTGATTTTAAATCTGAACATATCATATGTTTTACTTATTAGAAGTTTCTCTTATTTTTAGTTTGGGGTGAGTAGAAGGGGGAACAAATGTAATCTTGATCTTTAATCTAGTTGTTTGTGGCCTACACAAGAGAATCACTGAGACATTGTGATGGAGAGAAATGTTTTCTCCCGTCTAAATTATCATCTGAATCCTTTCTGCCCTTCTGCCTTTCTGTATGGCTGCTGGATTTTCAAAGGGCTATAACATTTTGGGCTCCCCATTTAAAACAAACTTAATATTTACATTATAGCACAGACAACGTGAAGCTTTATCACTAAAACAAGGAGACCTGTGGCTGAATTCAATAAGATGCAGTTAGAAGTAAAAAGAAAGAACCAGGTACCTACCCCTTTGGCAGTTGTATTTGCTTTTGCCCAGGTACTGGCTAGTGGGAGGCAGACATGGACCACGCTCCTTCCATCCTCCACACTGAAAAGGCATAACTAAGCCGCTCATGGGCCACATAGCTGCAGCTTGTCATCTTATTGTCCATCTCGTCGCTCTGTAGGACCTGGTAGAGGAAGTCTATGTACCTGGCTGCAAGTTTGAGAGTCTGGATTTTACTGAGTTTGTCAGAGGGCAACGTGGGGATGATTTTCCTCAGGGCTGCGAAGGCTTCATTGAGGGACTGAGTCCTCTGCCTCTCTCTGACATTGGCCAAGATCCTCTGGCTTTGGAGTTCTTCATAAGATTGGGAGCTGGGACTGGACTTTTTCCCCCTCTTGCCTGGGTTGGGGCTGCCATCTTCGCTGGATTTCTTACTGTATCTCCTCTTCCTGCCAAATCTCTTTGGCTGCCTTTCCAGCTCCTCTTCACTGGTCCCCAAGCTATCCACAGGGGAAACAGGAGAACTGGAACTTTCTTCCATTCTTTCTGCAAGAAGGGGAGGGGAAGAGACTTTTCCCCCCTCCTGATATGGTGTGAGTGTGTCTTAAATGTGTTTTAAATTCCTGAGACAGATCCTTTGGAAAAAAACAGGAGTTTTTTTGCTGACCAAACGTTTTCCAGGTTGCTTGAAGGGCTCTTATTTCAAGGACGGGGTTGTGCAAAAACTGAGGTCTTGGAGAGAGGAAGTTATTCTAACTTTTTTGGAAACTTTAGCTGGGCTCAGTTGCTAAATAGTTGTCAGAAGTGAGGGAGGTGCAGGGCTCCTTTCTGATTGGACAGCCAGGCCAGTGGGAGGAAGGCTTTTCTCCTGCTAAACTTTCACAGTTTTATGTTACACTTAACTAAAATCTTGGGAATGCACCTCCAATAAAAGACAGTTTGCAACCACCGCTCCTCTCTCCCCCTTTCTATGTATATTTGCAGCTGTGGAAAGCCCTCACGTGCTAATTCATTGGGGGTTATTTTGTTTGTAAACTTTGCAAAGTGCCTAGGTTCTGAACAAGCATGCAACACTGTGTCATTAAAGAATCCAGTGCAGCCCCCACTGATAATGCATTAGGACAATGTCACTGTTTATTTTCAACCTGAAAGACAAAACTTCAGGCTGCATCACCAGGCTATAGGTTCTGCAAGAGATTATGGCACAAGCATTTTATTGGTACCTGGAATGAGTCTTGCAAATGAGCTCTGCTTAAATACTCATGTCAACTCTCTGATCTAAAATTTAATGAGGGTGGAATAACAGACAGACACCCTCTTACACCTCCCTGTTTGAGTGCACACAGTAATGACAATCTTGCTAATAAGGTTTACACCACTTTGCTCAGTTTAACAGCTTCTCTGTCATCTTTTAATACACAAAACACCTAATTTTTTCGGCCTTTAGGACATTCATTCTGCCACTTCTTTAACAGTAGCTTAGGGAAGTAGCTCATACCTTTGTGCTGTGCTAGGCTGATGGGAAGAAATAATTGGCTAAGTCCCAAAGTTTCAACTGTGATCAAAGTGATGAAAGTCAATGATTTTATTTTAACCAAAATGAGAGCAACTCCTGCAATTTACAACACAATGATCTGAACTGATCAGGATTATTATTAGTAGTATTTATTATTTTTACAGAACCGAAAGGAGCTAAATACATCATTGCGAGCTATAATATATAGCACAGTGTGGAACCAAAGTAGTGAATTTTGAAAGAAGCAATGAGTATTTCGATAGCATGCTGGGTGCACTTTATATGGGTGTTTCAATATCCTAGTTGATTTTTTAAAATAGTATGCAAATTGTTTGTTAAAAGCATGGGTGCAGATTTCCTTTGCACTACTCTCTCTCACACCTTACAAACAGGAGGGATCTTCCTAGGTGACAGAAACATAATGGAGAGGGGATATGTTTTAAAACTCAGAGCTTGAACTAGAAGGATTTCTGTCAAGGGGAGTTATAGACCTCTAAAATAATAATGCAAATGGAATGACTGGAAACAAATTCGGTTTCCCCTCATGTTTCCCCATACAAGTCAAGTCCCAAAACCAGAAAGTCCATCTCGAAAAGCAAAAGCCAGAAGCAGAGTCCATCTTTGGGTGCAGGGTTAGCTGAGGGGTGAAAATGAGGGGGGTTACAGAGGGATGAGGAGGAACAATGGGGGTGGGTCTGTAGAGAGGGATGGGGACACTTGGGTGCAGCATGGGGTTAATTCTAGGAGGTGGGAAGAGCAGTGGAGTAATGCCAGGGTAATGGGACAGTAATAGGAATAATTAGAGAAAGCTGGGGATCAGATGCCAGGTATTTATAGGGGTGAACAATGGGGCGGTGATGGGGTCCCAGGTATTCACTGGGAGATGGGGAGACCCAGGGACTCAACTTTCCCCTTTGGGCCTGGGAACAACAGCACCTTTGTCCCTACCTGGCTTGTGGTTTCTGGGGAGCGCAGGGGGAAGCACCCAGTACCGGAGTGCTGGCTGCTTGGCTCCCCCCACCCACACCAGGCAGGAGGCTGCTGCAGAGTAGGTCCCGACTGCCAGAGCTGTGCTGAGGCAACCCAGCCTCCCCTCCCCTCCCCTCCCCTGCACAGCCAGCAAGAAGGGGCATCTGCAGGGGCGGGGTGGGGAGGGGTGAGGAGGGGAAGGCAGAGGCTGGAAAAGCTGGGGAGGCAGAGGCCAGAGAGTGGATGGAAAAGGGAGCCTGGGAGGCAGGGGATGGAACAGGGAGTCTTGGGGTGCAGATGCTGGAGGGGGGGCAGGGGCTGGGGGAGGAAATGGCAGGAGAAGCCGGGGGGGCAGAGGCTGGAGAGACAGAGGACAGAATTGGGGGAGCAGAGATTGGGTGATGAGGGGGGTTGTTTGAGAGGACTATTTTGGGACCAGGTGGAGGCAGGAAATGTGAGGTTGAGTCTCAGTCAGAGGTGCCAGAGGGTGAGGGGTCATAGCATAGAGTCAAGCTCAGGGGACATAGGTACAGGGGAGACAAAGGAGGAGCAGGGGACAGAGAGAAGTACAGGGAGAAGCAGAGACTGGTGGGGCTGAGTGGTGAGCTGGGGAGGCAGGAGGTGTGGAGAAGACCTCAGGAGCCGGAGCACTCTCTTGGTTAGATATGAGAGACGGAGGTGACAGACACTCCCAGACAAACCCATCACAACCTTAACAATGGCTCACTGAAAGAGCGGGCGATGCCTTATGGAAAACCCTGGAGAGACAGTGCTGGTTAGATACTGTATCAGGTTGGCATTTCACCCTGTATCCTGCTCCTGTTGTTAATATCCATGGTGCTGCCATGAAAACAGGACTCTTGAGATCTGCTCCTCCAGTTTTTTCTTCTCTTGAAACCATGATGCTCGGTTTGTGATTTAAAAAGGATAGTAGTTGCCATAATGATTATGATGCATCAAACCAATGAGAAAGGGCCCAGTCCTGCTCTCAGTTACAGTAGCATAAATCTGGAGTATCCCTGTTAGGTTCACTGGAGATAATCCCAAATCAAATGAGAACAGGATTTAGCCCTGCGACTTCTGTTGAAGAATAAATAGCAGAAACAGATGAATTCCTGAGCAGCAAAGATCATGTTTTCAGTTATAATAATTTAAAAGAAAAAGAAAGGAAAAAAAACCAGGAAAAAATTATGTCAGAAGAATTGTTTCTGAACAAATTTCTTTGCAGAGTTTTCCAGTGAGCATCAACACTTATTAATGGAAAAATAATGTCTGGTTTGATTGGAAAGCGCTTTGCTAGGTGAAGGAATGCTTGGAACTCACTTGACTAGTGGTAGGTAATGTTTATAGTGGAAAGACTTCCCCAGGGAAAGCCTGTGTTTGTTTTCCAAAGGAAAGGTTTTCAGGTGCAGCACAGAAGTCCAAGAGCCGAGGCAATTTTGCAAATAGACTTTTAATCCAGTTGAAAACCCTGTGGAGTCAAATGTGAGGGATGCCTCCTACTGTAGGTTGAATTCTAAGGCCAGGTTTGCAAAAGAGTTCAGGGCCTGGCTGTAAAGGCTCAGCATCTGCAGCTGGGGCCAGATTTTCACAAGGGCTCGGCACCCAATATACCCCACTATGTTGAGCTCTTTTGAAAATCTGGCCTCACTTGCTAAATTCCATGGGAGAGCCGGAGCAGATGGTGATTCTTAACACTGTGTAGATCTGGAGAAGAATTTTGGCCTTCATTAAGGACAAATGGACCATACAGTGAGAAGTTAATAGTGATGAATTTTGGTGTGCTAGTTACTGTGCCATTCTGGTGCCATTGGAAGTAACTCCATTGAAGCCTTTGTAGAATGTATGCTCTAGTTCTGTCGCAAGTTACTGGGCTCACTGGAGGAATCAGCGGGTGAAATTCCATGGCCTACATTATGCAGGTGAGTGAACTGCATGGTCATAACTGTTGAAGCTACGAAGTCAATGCAGTTACTCCATTGTGAAACCAGCTTTACAGAGACCAGAAACGCTCCCATAAATTGCATTCATTATGTAGCTAATGAGTTTAGAAATCTTTTAGTCTCAGTTTTTTAAGTGATTTCTCAGTGTAAACAGAAACAGAATCATAATGCACAGAGTGACCCAGGAAAACCAGCTGTGAAAATTCCACAGAAAAGTCGCTTTGTCTAACCTCTAAGAGCAAGATTAGATCAGAGTGAGCAGGTTAGCAATGAAGGGACCTGGTTCTTCTATTTCTTATGCTGGATTTGCAGTGATATAACTCTGTTAACCTCAGTGGAGCTATTCCTGGTGTGCAAGGTTGGTCACTAAAACCAATTACATTGTGACAGTGATGTGATTAGACCGGTGTGGACCAAATGTGTTGTCAGAATACGTAGATACATCACTGAAAGTCCTGCAAGGACTGGTGGGAGAGGAAAGCCTGGTTGTGATTTGGAATAATACACAGGCATGAGAGGAGGGATATGGCCAACCTGGATTATGGTTGGAGTCTACAAAAATAAGAGGGCACGCATTCCTGCTTGCTGCCCTCCCAGAGCAGGTGGGTGAGGAGGCGTGGCGAGTGGACAATATTTATAATCCACTTGTGACGAAGTGGGACTGTTCTTAATGTTTTCTCTGAATACTGTGTGGCTGTCTCAGTTTCTCCTATGCATTTCTTAAGTCTCCAGTGTGCATAAATGGCCGACACTCTGTCTCTTGGGATCAAATGGCTGGGGCCCTTCCCCCCGCAAGGGGATGGCTAAAGGTGAACAAAGGGATCAGGTGACCTCATGGGCCGGGAAAGAGACAAACGCCAGAAAGGAGGGGCTGGAGGAGATTTCAATTTGGAGCTGGCTGGGGACGGGGAGTGAGTGCAGACGGGGTTGTCTGGCTTGCTGCCCCCCGCCCCTGCAAAATGGACCCGGCTGAGAGGTCCTTTTCTCTGTACCTACAAGCTCTGTTTTAGACTGTGTTCTTGTCATCTAATAAACCTCTGTTTTACTAGCTGGCTAAGAGTCACGTCTGACTGCAAAGTGGGGGAGCAGGACCCTGTGGCTTCCCCAGGACCCCACCTGGGCAGATTCACTGTGGGAAGCGCACAGAGGGGCAGAGGATGCTGAATGCTCCAAGGTCAGACCCAGGGAGGTGAAGACATGTGAGCTTCTTGCCCTGAAGACAGTCTGCTCTGAGAGAGGAGGTTCCCCAGAGTCCTGACTGACTTTGTGGGGAGCAGTTCCAGAGTATCGCCTGGGGACTCCGTGACACCACTTTCTTCTGTCTTCTTGCAACAGTTGCTGATAGATGGCCGTGTTTTGACACCTTTCCTCATACTGAGTAGTATCTTATTTCCCTGATTGAAATGGGACTATCTGGAGCAAGGTACTGCTCATTATCAGAGGGGTAGCCGTGTTAGTCTGGATCTGTAAAAGCAGCAAAGAGTCATGTGGCACCTTATAGACTAACAGACGTTTTGGAGCATGAGCTTTTGTGGGTAAATACCCACTTCATCAGATGCATGTAGTGGAAATCTCCAGGGGCAGGTATATATATGCAGGCAAGCTAGAGATAACGAGATAATTCAATCAGGGAGGATGAGGCCCTGTCCTAGCAGTTGAGGTGTGAAAACCAAGGGAGGAGAAACTGGTTCTGTAATTGGCAAGCCATTCACAGTCTTTGTTTAATCCTGAGCTGATGGTGTCAAATTTGCAGATGAACTGAAGCTCAGCAGTTTCTCTTTGAAGTCTGGTCCTGAAGTTTTTTTGCTGCAGGATGGCCACCTTAAGGTCTGCTATAGTTTGGCCAGGGAGGTTGAAGTGTTCTCCTACAGGTTTTTGTATATTGCCATTCCTAATATCTGATTTGTGTCCATTTATCCTTTTCCGTAGCGACTGTCCAGTTTGGCCGATGTACATAGCTGAGGGGCATTGCTGGCGTATGATGGCGTATATTACATTGGTGGATGTGCAGGTGAATGAACCGGTGATGGTGTGGCTGATCTGGTTAGGTCCTGTGATGGTGTCGCTGGTGTAGATATGTGGGCAGAGTTGGCATCGAGGATTGTTGCATGGATTGGTTCCTGAGCTTGAGTTACTATGGTGCAGTGTGCAGTTACTGGTGAGAATATGTTTCAGATTGGCAGGTTGCCTGTGGGCGAGGACTGGCCTGCCACCCAAGGCCTGTGAAAGTGTGGGATCATTGTCCAGGATGGGTTATAGGTCCCTGATGATGCTTTGGAGAGGTTTTAGCTGGGGACTGTATGTGATGGCCAGTGGAGTCCTGTTGGTTTCTCTCTTGGGTTTGTCTTGCAGTAGGAGGCTTCTGGGTACACGTCTGGCTCTGTTGATCTGTTTCCTTATTTCCTCATGCGGGTATTGTAGTTTTGAGAATGCTTGGTGGAGATTTTGTAGGTGTTGGTCTCTGTCTGTGGGGTTAGAGCAGATGCGGTTGTACCTCAGTGCTTGGCTGTAGACAATGGATCATGTGATGTGCCCGGGTGCTGCTCATTGTCATCAATAAGGATGGTAGAAGCAGGCGGCAAATGACTGTTTTCATACCAAGTGCCAAATCTGTGAGGTAGCATTGTCTAGTGGGTAGGGCACTGGACTGGGAGTCGGGGGATCAATTTCTGTTCCTGAGTCTGACACTTGCCTGCTCTGTGAGGTCTTTGGAGCAGGGACTTTCTTGCTATGTGAATGCACAATGCCTCCCTAGCACAATGGGGCCATGATCTCACTTGGAGCCTGGAGACACTAATGTAATATAAATAACCAATAACAAATCCTGCTTGCCTTACTCATGCAAGGGACTGTTTGCCTGAAAAACACAGGCAGGATCTGTCCCTAAATGGATGTTATTTTAAAAAACTTGGACCAGCATAGCGCACATCCTCTAAGTTATCCACCTAATTTCCTTTTGAAGGTCTTCATTTTCATGGCAGTCTTTGTTACAGGAGATTTATAGTATAACAGGGCTGTATTGTAACTACCAACAGTGTAAACACACCCAGCTCTGATCAGAATCACTGGGAAGACTCAGTGTATACGTATACACTTTACAGCCACAGAGCCCCCTAGCAGTGCTTAGTGCCAGAGTTAACTACAGGGCTGACAATACTGTGGATACCTTCCCTTAGAACAGACTGAATGTTCAGGCAACGGGTCCCCTGGTACTGGTGAAATGTAATCTGGTCCCTCAGTAATAAGGATAAGTGTATATATAAGGTATGCAATATTCTTCTTCTGTATGGCTTACAATCAGCACTGTTAGATGTCTCAGTCTAGGTCGGTGAGCCACTTGATTGGATCTAGTGACATGGAGTGGATGACAGAGATACCACTGGGATATGATTGTATAGGACATTGCTGGATGTTTGTTTCTGCAGTAAAAAGATCACTAGGTTTGGTCCCCTTTGAAGAAAGGCTGGGGACCAACTGGCTAAGTGGCAGTTCTGCAGAAAAGGACCTGGGGATTATAGTGAACAAGAAGCTGGATATGAGTCAGCGGTGTGCCCTTGCTGCCAAGAAGGCTGTCATAAACAGATAAGTAAGTAAGAGTTAATAGAACGGAAGTACTTCATATCTCTTTTGCCTGGAAAGGGTTAACAAGATCAGTGAGCCTGGCTGTCACCTGACCAGAGGACCAATCAGGGGACAGGATACTTTCAAATCTTGAGGGAGGGAAGGCTTTGTGTGTGCTATTAGTTTTTGGTGGTTGTTCACTCTGGGGGCTCAGAGGGACCAGACATGCAACCAGGTTTCTCTCCAATCTCTCTGATACAGGCTCTTATAAGTTCAGAATAGTGAGTACTAGGTAGATAAGGTGAGTTAGGCTTATGTTTGTTTTCTTTATTTGCAAATGTGTATTTGGCTGGAAGGAGTTCAAATGTGTATTTTGCTGAAAGGATTTTAATTTGTACTTGTATACTTAGACTGGGAGGGTATTCCCAGTGTCTATACCTGAAAGACCCTGTGACATATTCCATCTTAAACTTATAAATATAATTTTTACTGTTTTTTCTTTCTTTAATTAAAAGCTTTTCTTGTTTAAGAACCTGATTGTTTTTTTATTCTGGTGAGACCCCAGCGGACGAGGTCTGGATTCACCAGGGAATCGGTGGGGAGAAAGGAGGGGAGGGGGAGAGAAAGGTTAATTTTCTCTCTGTGTTAGGATTACTTTCTCTCTCAAGGAGAGTCTGGGAGGGGGAGAGAGAAGGAGTGGGGAAGGTGAATTGTCCTCTCTGTTTTGTGATTCAAGGAGTTTGAATCACAGTGATCTTCCAGGGTAACCCAGGGAGGGGAAGCCTGGGAGAGGCAACGGTGAGGGAAAGGGTTTACTTTCCTTGTGTTAAGATCCAGATGGTCTGGGTTTTGGGGGTCCCTGGGCAAGGTTTTGGGGGGACCAGAGTGTACCAGGCACTGGAATTCCTGGTTGGTGGCAGCGCTACAGGTTCTAAGCTGGTAATTGAGCTTAGAGGAATTCATGCTGGTACCCCATCTTTTGGACGCTAAGGTTCAGAGAGGGGGATTATACCATGACAAAGGCTAATGGCATTTTGGGCTGTATAAGTAGGAGCATTGCCAGCAGATCAAGGGACATGATCATTCCCCTCTAGTTGGTATTGGTGAGGCCTCATCTGGAGTACTGTGTCCAGTTTTGGGCCCCACACTACAAGAAGGATGTGGAAAAAACTGGAAAGAGTCCAGCGGAGGGCAACAAAAATGATTAGGGGGCTGGAGCACATAACTTATGAGGAGAGGCTGAGGGAACTGGGATTATTTAGTCTGCAGAAGAGAAGAGTGAGGGGAGATTTAATAGCAGCCTTCAGCTACCTGAAGGGGGGTTCCAAAGGGGATGGAGCTAGGCTGTTCTCAGTGGTGGCAGATGACAGAACAAGAAGCAATGCTCTCAAGTTGCAGTGTGGGAGGTTTAGGTTGCATAACAGGAAACACTGTTTCACTAGGAGGGTGAAGCACTGGAATGGGTTACATAGGGAGGGGTGGAATCTCCATTCTTAGAGGTTTTTAAGGCCCAGCTTGACAAAGCCCTGACTGGGATGATGTAATGGGTGTTGGTCCTGCTTTGAGCAGGGGATTGGATTAGATGACCTCCTGAGGTCTCTTCCAATCCTAATAGCCTATGATTCTAAGAAGGAGATGGTGCATCTGCCATGTGAGATTCAGATGTGGTTGTAAGTGGCCCATATTTTCCGTGGGAGTGAAAAGCCACTGGCAGGGTATGTAATCAGATTACTTGATACAGATATACCCTTGTGACCCTGCTACCGAAAACTGCTTGTAAAACATCATGGTAAAGTATTATTAGTATTTAAGGCATGATGAGAGGAAGCTATGAAATATTGACAGTGATATAAAATTAGACAGTTTAGGTGAAAGTTTAATATCCCTGCTTAAGCAGTACCTATGATGTCGGTATCACTCCACCATAATTAACAGGATTTTTTAAAACATTTGATTCAAACAATTAGCATCATCTTCGTATTGAACAGGTTGCAGCATCAGTGATTATTCACTGCAATAACTCACTGCAGTAGATACAGACTAACATGGCTACCCCTCTGATACTATTCACTGCAGCATTTCTAAAGTTTGCAACCTATAGTCTCATACACCCCATACTAAGGTGCTTTCCAATGTCTTCCACTTCCAGTTCTTCATCCTTTTGTCTCAGCTAGAGACTAAGGCCTCAATCCTGCCAACAATGCACGTGGTTAATATTATTACCGTAAACCCTGTAAACCAAAATCCTGCCTCGCGTTGGAAAAGTATGGAATTTTGGCAACACTAGACATGGGCATTTCAAAGCATGGCAACATGCCGGATGTGCTCGTTTGCATGCCAGCTTCTGTATATTTTATAGAGGTCCTGGGGACAGCCCTTTGAGAACAGATCAAAACTATTACAGGTGCTTAATTGCTCTGTAATGGCCAGGCCCAAAGTTGGATTTGTTCCCTTGGGCTCAGGGAGAGCTGGAGAGTGACGTGAGAGCTCTCTGTTGGTTGCTTAAGAACCACTAACCCTTTTGCTGTAGTTTTTTGTGAATTTATTTTGCACTTTTACTTTACAAGACTGGCATGTTCTATAGTCTTGGCTTATCGATTTGGTTTGATTGTTATTTGTATTTCAATTGCATCCAAAGGTTTCACTCAGACCTGGCATTGTACAAACACGTGGCAAAGCATAGTCCTTGCCCTGAACAGTTTACAGTCCAAGACAAGACACGGCGTGTTTCTGTAATGCACAATGGCAGGCAATGGGTAGGGAGGACAGTGCTACAGTAGTAAGATAATTCACACACGTGAGCGTTTCAAAGTAAACAGTTTTCTATAGGAGTGTCTGTTTCTGACATGTTATCAACTGAGGCTCCTGCTCTTCCTTTCTACTCTAGCAACATAAACCCTCAGAGCAGAAAACTAGTGCATACAAATAAATCTTATATAGAGGCTGAAGCAGAAAGAGACTATCCTGAGTTGCATTGGTTGCTCTGATAATAATGCAGTCTAGTTCAAGATGGCAAAATGAGGCTCCAGAGGGAAGACAGGTGTTTTCCCTGTCAATTCTCTGCTGCTGCTGCTGTAGAGAGTCTGTGTTTGGCTTGATTGCTGCTCTCGGTTCTCCTAGCCTTGGGTGTAAAGATTCTGGAAGGTAACACAGAGAAATAATCATTACAAGAGAATCATAGAAATTAAACATGGAAATGATGCATTAGATCATCCAAACCATCTCCCTGCTAGTGCAGAATTGTTCCTTGTAAATACATATTCTAGTGCTGTGGTTTTAAACCTTTTTTCATTTGCAGACCCCTAAAAAATTTCGACTGGATGTGCAGACCTTTTTGGAAATTCAAACTTCATTCCTCAGGCCCCTGCCATAGAGGTCTTAGACTGAAAACTGACTGAACAGAATTCAACTATTCATGTTACACTTGCTCGGCACGGCATTTGATGCAGCATGAGAAAGGGCGCTAAACTGCGGGCTTCTATGGTAATGCCAACCCTTCTGGGTTTTGACCTTCAGGTGGGGATATTCACATACTTTTGACTGAGCGGAAAAACAGAATGTCTTGCCTGGGATCTGAAACTTTACTTTCATTGTCACCTTTCGCGAACCCCTTAGACATAGTCTGCGGACCCCCAGGGGTCCGCAGATGATAGGTTGAAACCACTGTGCTAGTGCAAAATCCTAAGTGAAGGGGTGTCTATCACATTCCTAAGGAGACTATTCTACAGTTTAATTATACATCTCATTATCAAGAAGATTTGTCTGATAGCCTAAATACTCCCTTTCTTAGGGTATGTCTTCACTACCCACTGTATCGGCGGGTAGCGATCGATCCAGCAGAGATCGACTTATCACATCTAGTCTAGACGTGATAGATCGACCCCCGAGTGCTCTCCCGTCGACTCCTGTACTCCAGTGCCATGAGATACGCAGGCAGAGTCGATGGGGGAGTGGCAGCAGTCAACTCACCGCAGTGAAGACAGCACAGTAAGTCGATCTAAGTATGTCGACTTCAGCTACGTTATTCGCGTAGCTGAAGTTGCGTAATTTAGCTCGATTCCGCTCCCCCAGTGTAGAGCAGGGCTAAGTTTCATCTCATTACTCCTGTTCTTATCTCCATAACTCCTGATTATACCTGTCTCCTAGTTATAACTCTGTAAATTGTTTGATGAATTCTCTGCCCTCTCTTTGTTTGGCTCATTATCATGTGAGATTATGGGAGGTATCTTCCCACCTTGTGGATATTTACAGGAGCTCTGCTAATCCAGAATGCAAACCCTTTACTTGCAGAACTTCACAGGCATGGCTACCAATTCTCCCACCTGATATTAGAAACTGGTGACTTTAAAAACAGACCCTTTGTTTTCGTTCAGACAGATTTATTCTTCATGATCCAGCTTTACCCAAAATCTTGATAGAACAAGTAATCTGCTGAGGATATTTTTCCCCAGAATACATTATTTTTAAAAGGAAAGATTTAATGAACCATAAATCTGACTTCAAATCCGTCCTGAAGATACTATGATACCCACAAGAAGTGACCTAAACCAAATGTTAGCAAATGGATACATTCTTCCAAGGCACTCTTCCTCTTGATTCCTAAGACACACCTTCTCTGTTTCTCTCTTTTTCATTATAAAATCTTTGGGGCAGTGACTGCATTCACTTATTTACCTTGTACGATGGATGGCGAACATACTGTTGCCAATGTAAATAGTGATAAATGTAAATTGTAAATAACATTCTCAAAAGAGTACAATCGAATTAAATGGGTAACATATTGTATGTATAATGGCTTCACTAAATCAGGCCCCGATTCAGTAAAGCACATATGCGTGTGCTTAAAGTGAAATATGTCTCATTGACTTCAATAGGATTTAAGCAGGTGTTTGAAGTTAAGCACATGCTCAAGTGCTGTACTAAATCAGGGTCCAAATACATGATCCAAAGCTCCCTGAAGTTGGTGGAAAGAGCCAGGCTGATTTCAATGGGCTTTGGATCAGACCTTAGCCTATCAATCTACTGGACAAAGGCCAGATCGTCAGTTGGTATGAATTATCATAGCTCAGTTGATAATGGAGCTATTACAATTTACTCCAGCTGCAGATTTGCCTTTAGATCTTTAGGGCCATAGCTCAAGCCTCGCTGTCTGAAATCCATATAATTCCCTATCCCAGTAACATTGGGAAGACCGTTTCTCTCTACCATGTGGGGATGCAGTGCATCACTTTAACTCTGGAATCATGCAAAACAAAAAGTATAACCAGTATTTGGGGGACAAAAGTAGAAATGATTACAATTCCAAAAATAACCGTTCCATTACAGATCATTTACCTTAGCCTACTACAAGCTGCAGATCAAAACTGAATGCCTCTCTGAAAATCCACAGGGAAGACAACTTTTTTCCTCTTTTTCTGGCATGTAGAATATTAATTATGGCTGCAAGATTGAGAGTACAGTAGCTAAAAACTTGGCTGGAAAAAATGAAAATATTATTTCATGAGCTGAAAAAGCAAAGTATGCAACATATTTAGTTTTCCTTGATTTTTTTTTCTGATTAAAATGTGCGGGGGGATACTGTGGGGTGACAGGCTGGCTTACATCAATTTTTGGATTGAAACAATAAGTAAACCTCATTATTTAGTGCAAGTATATATAAGTAGGAGCACTGAGCCATCAAACTGAGTATCGTGCCTCTGGCCGTGGGCAATGCTTGCTACTTCAGAAGAAGGAGAACATCCCTCCACAATAGGGTGAGCACCTTTTCACAAGGCAAAAGCGGGACACATGCAGAAGCCCTGCCCTCTCTGTGACTCCATCCCCTGGCCCTCTTTCCCCTGATGCGCCGCCCCCTGGCAAGGCTGGAAGCTGGAGCCAGGCAGAGGTAAGAGCTGCCCAGAGAGCTCAGGGTGCTGTGGGGAGCCCCTGACCCTGTATCTGCCCTGGGTGGACGGCCAGAATATCCGAGAGCAGCTTCCAGACCCTGTCGCCACCTCTAGTGCGCTGTTCAGGGCAGGTGGAGGATCTAGGGCTTCCCACAGCAACCCAAGTTCCCTGGGCAGTTCTTACTACTACCTGACACGAGCTTCTGGTTCTGGCCTGTCCAGGGGGAAAAGGATTGGGGGTGGTGCCTCATGGAGTGGGGGTGGGGCTAAGGCCCACCTCAATCCCCACAGCCACTGGGAAGAGGCTGGCGCCACCCCTGAGCCTTTGGCAGGTGCAGAGTAGTGCCACAGGGAATCCAGGACATATGCTGCCCTGGAGTCATTCAGCCCAGGACTGGGACTTGAACTCTGCATTTCAGGACTGTCCCGTCCAATTCAGGAGGAGTGGTCACCCTACTCCACAATGAACTTAGACTGTACTCTTGAGATTAAACTTCTGTTGACTTTAATGGTACAAGAGCACATAAACACCTAGATTTGGATTCTACCAGCCTTTTGATCACATATTATAATAAGAGTTCTGTGATTACAGTGTCGTAACAGTGCAATTACATTGGTAACTCCTTTTGATACCTGTAATCGCCACTGATTGATGTAACTTCAAAGTTCACTGGGAATAATTAGTGTGAATACAATTTAGTTAATGCTAATAGTATTAAGGATTAAGTAAAGCAACAAAAGGACAGTAAGTAAATGAGTCTTGCAGTCAGCTTCCGGTTATGTGAATTAGTTGCAATTATATACTGAAAATTAAAGCCCTGTTGCCATGCATCTTCCTGAAGTAGTGTTGAAACTGGTTTAATCGCTAGTGTAGGCAAAACTACATTCACATTGCAGTAGCCATAGAAGTGTGACTGTGCTTTTTTAGATGGTGTTAAAACCAGTTGTGCCAACACTACCAGTTTCAATACCGCTTCAGGAAGATGCATGTCATCAACAACAGGTCAGTTTCCTACTGTTTGTGGTGCCTTGAGATTGTCACTGAGGGAAATAACCTGAAATATGAATGTGTGATATAAACAAAGGCAGAGTCAGAAGCAGCTTAATTTAATTCCTTTTAATTTTTAGACTACAGTGGTTTTTAGAGTAGATGGGAGAACCTAAGAGTAGAATCTGGTTCACAGTGTCAGTATGTGTTGTAAATAACTCTAGCAAAAAGAGCTCAACAATAATTTCACTAATGCTAGTTTCATTTTTTTTTTATTTAAAGATGTCAGAATTCAGATTATAAATGGGACAATTTTGGACAAAAATTTTCCCCATTTTTCAGTCAACTAGAGCTGTAAAGACACCACAGCATCTTTCTCTCCTCTTCCCACAGAACTTAATTCTCTAAACAGTTCTCTCATGGTTTAATCCACACTTGAGGTCGCATATCACGTTCCATTATTCTTCTAGCTAACAAAGTCTGCACAGCTCATTAGGGTTACTCATTCATTGACTGGTGAGATGCACTCCTACTAAGTGACAAGTCATTTATCCCATTTCCCTGGGGTCGACAGAGCTTCCTCCAGAGTGTGCCCAAGTCCCATTGGCCGGTGTAGTAAGAGATCATAAATGGAATCTTACTTTCCTGCCCAGAATATAAGAGCACTGACTATTGGATAGATCACTGCACTAACTCAAGAGATTGGCTTACATCTTCGTGTGATTTGCCTCACTATTCAGAGACACATAGAAAAAAAACCCTCAAGGCCTTGGAGAACCAAGTTACAGCTATTACTCTGTACTTTTGCAAGGCTTCATAGCTCAGTGAAAAAAACACATTGTCATTTGTCTTCTCTTACCTAGGTGCATTACAGTGAAAGAAATGCTATCTTCAAAAGCATGCATTTGGGGAGATTCTCATACTCGCCCTTCCTTCCCCATTCATCTCTTTAACGTATTTTCTTCATTTAAAAAATACTTTCCCATTCTATTTTTATCTTCCTTCCTGCATTTCTCTCTGCTCGCTGCACAGCTTTAAGTATTAGTGCCATCATCAGTTCTTGTGGAATAAAACAGTATCCTGAACTCAAACCTTGTTAGTTAAGAGCGGGTGAAAGTGCTGATTTTTAAATATAGTATTTTTGTTTTAAGGTGCAATCATTTGGTATATGTAAGGTTTTGTGTTTGTTTTTTTTTAAGTCTATATACTTTGGAACTGATACAAGGCCCATTGAAATCAGTGGAAAGATTCCTGTTTATTCCGTGGATACTGATTTAGCATCTCAATGGAATTTAAAACCAAGTAATCTGGGGTTTACCTTTTCAAATAGTGTAATCTGATGATGAATCTGTGGCCCTCAATTGCAAAGGAAAATCAGTGGGTAGGTACCCTTCTTTTGCTGCTTTGTGATGTATCAGGAGGCCTGACTGTGGTTCTGCTCCTAAAAGAAGTATGGATGACTGGAAAACTTACGACTGGAGCTAGCCAAAAAATTTCTATCACTATTATTTTTTATGGAAAATTGGATTTTCAACTAAACAATTTTTGTAATGAAAAGTGCCCACTTTCCATGGAAAACTTCTACTTTTTGTCCAAACCTGAGTAAGTGAAAACCATCTAGTTTTGATTTAAACTGAATTCATGGGCATTGTAGTTCAGCTGCCTCATGTCTCCATTCTCTACTACAGGCATCTACAGACTCCTATGATGTACCACAGCATCTCAACAAGTGGAGATACTGTGGTGCATTAAGGGAGATGTTGTCCAGCAAGGAGTCCAGCACAGTGAGGTTAATGGGGGACATGAGGCACTCAAACCACAACTCCCCAAAGTATTTCCAAACTGAAATTTTCAGCTTTTGGCCAAAAAGGACTGAAGGTTTTTTATACTTGATTTTTTGCTAAGAAGTCACATTTTCCATGGGATGAAAAAAAGGAAATGTTATGACTAGCTCTATGTGTGACATCAGAGAGGCCATACAACTAAACCTAATTATAAGGAGGGAAATTACTGTTACTCAGACTGAATAAAATGTTTCTGTTTTGTTTGTCTCTGTTAACATCTGGGACAAGACTGGGAGCAAGCAGGGGCTAACACAGCCATGGGCAAATGCTTTGAGTAGCTGATGAACTGCTGCTGGCCTCCTAAGTCTTCCACCCAATCAGGCGATGTAACCAATTAGGCAGCCCACTACAGGCCAGGGCCAGCTGTGCACATTAGGTGGCCTGGAGACTGGCTCTCCTGCAGGCCCTGATTCCTGACAAGTTTGCCTTTGTAGAATTGATATAAAATTCTTCTGTTGGGTCAGGTTTGGCCCCTGCTCTGTGCAAAGGGCAGGGGGCTCAGCCCTGGAAGTCTCTGGATGCCCTAAGACCTGCCTAAGCCAGGGTGTTCTGTACAGGGTACTGTGTACTCCACGCCGGCTTCTGTTCAACACTTCCAGCCTCCACTGGTGCTCCTCCATTAGCTGCTGCCCTCCTTTCGGATGTATGCAAGGTTCCAACCCTTGAAAGGATAAAGCTTTCAGACTTGCTCAACATTTATCTTGTGCTGGATGGCTGTGGGGAGGAGGGAGATGCTGCAGCAGCTTTACCTCATTGACCCACCTATTCCTGGCTCTGCAAAGCCTGAGTACTTTGGAGCATGATAGCATGGCTTCCTCGGGGCAGAGGATGGGGAAGCTGAAGAGTCAGCACTCTCTCCTTCTGCATATTTCTGGGCTGGACCGGCAAGCCCCAAGTCCCCTTTGCTTAAAGGGATGAGCATGTTGGCCAACATTTACAAACGCATGTGGGTAAGAATGGTGCAGATGGATGTTGTTTTCCTTAGATACCAGGCCCCAAAGAGGCCTCGTCTGCTGACTTGCACTTAAGACAAGTTCCTATCCCTTCCATTCACATGCTGCCACCAGCAGCCCAAACTGAAGAGGGAACAATATATTGTTTCTTTCTGAAGCAACCATTAGACATGATGACACGGGAACTACCCAGACCCCTCTTCTTGACTACCCCCTTTGCATGGCTCTGGAGAGAAAGCAGACGAATATGCCCAAAGAGATGAATGTAATAATATTGTTTGATATATACAAGGAATGTTGGTCCCAATTCTGTAAAGCACATGTTTGGGTGCTTTGTTGAATTGGGACCTATGTGCCCTGTTAGAATCTATGTTCTTTGTTTAGCAACTTTGTCTTTCCTGGTAGAATGTGGTGTGTAATTACAGGGGCCCAGGTTCAGATGCCATTATTCCTATTATTAATACCTTGCTCCGGGAGTAGGCTCACTGAAATCAACTCATGAGGTAGTATGTGCAGCAGACATCATTTCCTGAGGATGTGGGGGTGTCCGCAGAGAGCAGAAGTCATCCTCCATTTTGGAAGATGTGGCTATGCATTGCAGGGGCAGATCAGAAAGTAGCAGGCTGCAGCTTATCGCAGGCTTTAGTTTCTGGGTTATGCAATGCTTGAATAGGAGCTATATCATAAAATGCAAGCGCTCATTGCTTTAATGCAAAAAATAACACGGGTAGTGCTCACCATGAATAAAGGTGTCAGAATCTGGTCAGTAAAGGATTTGCAAGGTTTCAAATATGGGTCATTATTACATGTTTTGTGATTTTTACTTTGAGTTCTTCTAGCTCTTCTATTTAATTGTTCAAACAGAAGGGTTGGCCTCAGGGGCCACATTTTTCATATTGATTAAATGTAGTGATTTTGGGGGGGGAGGGGAGCGTTTCTGCTGCTGTTTCATTTACTTAACTTTATCTTAGATATAAGGGAAAGAGAACTATCACCTCACTGTCAGTTTCACTGTGTTGATAAGTTTATGAATGGCATTATATGACAGGTTGTCTGCGATAGCAGGGAAATGGCCTTGATAACCCAGTCCTGTGCCTCATGCTGCTACATTCTTCTGTCAGGTGACTGAGTCTGATCAAAAGCCTAGTGAACTCCATAGGAGTCTTTCAATTGATCTCCATGAACTTTGGATCAGGACTTTAATCTTGCACTTGCAAGGGGACACAAGGAAGGCTCTACTAGGCCTTTTTCATGTCTATGCACCATGTTCCTAAAGGACCATTTTTTTTTTTGCAAGTTGCTTTTAGACCTCTGATTCCCCACATTTGTTTACTCATCTCCTTGAAGACTTAATTGTGCATCATATTTAGGTTTGGAAGGATTAAATTTTTATTGGTATATATCGGTGAACATTGATTTTACCATACCCACGCAAACTGACAAAAAATATATCTATCAATGACAACTGAAATATACAGATAGTCAAAGAAAGAAAACTGCTACTTGAGAACTTATTGGATTTTGATTTAAGGATTTGTACTTTGCGTATTTTAATGTGATGTTGATACTTTGTGTTTTAATGGTTATAGAGCTTTAACTTTCTGAATGTCAACATCTACTCTAATTAAATAATTGTCTGACTCTCCCATAATTTTCACAACTGTGAACATTTAAATCGATAAAAATTGGGGAAAATGCTTAAAAACAAACATATATATTGTCCATTAAAATTGTTTAAAAAGTGGAATTCTTCCAAACCTAATCATATCCCACTTGTATTAAATTTAATTTTTCCAGTTGCATTTCACTGGAAACAATACCTGCAGGAAATATAAATGGGAGATGCTTCGTAGGAACTGGCTTAAATTTTGTATATGGGCAAGAAATTGAGCATATTTGTGACAAAACCATATGTTTGATTTTGATATAGTAGAGAATATCTGAAAAAGTAATAAAAGATAGTGGGAGTTATATCCTGGCATCCAAGGGACAAGGCAGAGTCGTCAACGTTCAGTATTCCATTTAGAAAGAATTAGCATTAGGAGGATGTAGGCACAGAAATGGCCATTGGCTCAGATCAGATATGTTCCTTGTGGGAATTTAGCATAGCCTCTGTCCAGTTCTATACTCACTGGAATGTCATTATTCTAAGATCAGGAGAAAAGAAAATGGAGGTACCTGAGATTCCACAGCTGAATGAAAGGGAAAGATAAACCATTTATTTGACCATTTTCTTAAAGGGTGGGGAGGTAGAGATCAGAGTGGAAGACACTTAGCAAATTTCACAAGCAGTCGCTAAAGTTAAACTTTCAACTCCCAGTTTGTGACTGTCCCTCTGAAGACCTTTGAGGAAGAGAGCATGGGAAAGAAATCAGAATTCCGTCAGAAAAAACAAGTGTTTTCATAGACCAACTTTTGTCAGAGACAAACATTGACCAAGATATTAAAAAATGACAAATAGTTTTGGGTCCCTTAATTTTGGGATGCCCAGACTGCCATGCCTTAAAGGGGCTGGATTGTCAGAGGGTTGGTGCTCTGTACATCCTGAAAATCAGGTCGCTTTAAGGTATCTTAAACTGGACACCTGCAGACAAAATCACTCGTTTCTACTAGCTACACAGACTTTTAAATTATTTTGTTGACTTAATTATTTATTGGAAATTTTCTCTTCAAATTTATCAGTTTGTTTAAAATATATTTTAAAATAGTTAATCCAGCTACCCCTCCCCCCACTTCCCCAAATTTGAGTGAAAATGGGAAGAAAACACTAAATGCTTAAGAAAGCACATAGACCCAAATATTCAATTATGAAATCACAGAAACACATCCAGGCAACCATGATACATTGATGGAAACAAGCCAAGAAGCAGATTAATGTTCAATAACCCCTCCTGCTTTCCATATGATGCCAAGACTGAGTTTTGAAGGTAGTTGAAAGGCAAATATTTTCTTATTGAAAGTAGCATATTAATATTAAAATCATCACCACACATTTTGGGCTAAATCCTTTGATGGACCTACTCATGAGAGAAAGGGAATCAGGGTTTGTCGCTGGCCTGTAATGCCACATACTGGAGTGAGAGAAACAACTGTAGAAAATCTATTTGTGCAGCACAGCCTGCAAACAACAATACTATAGTTCAAGTAAAGTCCTTCTCTACATAAAAACTCACCTGTGCCAAGACATCAACTTGGCAGAAAAGGAAAACCAAACAGAACAGAGAGGAAGAAATAATGTTCTACAAAACCCTGATTGAACAAAAAAGCATACTACATCAATGCCCACTGAAGTCAAGAGACTCCCATTGACTTCAATATGCATTGCATTAGTCCCAAGAATACCAAAGCCAGGTTCAGATGGATAGAACAGATCAAGTCCCAAACACTGAGACTGCCCTGACGCTGACTTTGGAAAGCAGAATATCCAGTATTGATAACTGAGATGGCCTCTGTGCTCCTCAGCTGTTTTCGCAGCACATTAGGCAGGAAGTGATTTCTGAATCTTTGCGTGTACGTAATAGTGTACAATTGAAAATCTCAGTTTAAAAGTAAAGTTCTAATGGAGTTTAAATCATAGTTTAAAGGTAAAGTTCTAATGGAATTTAATGGAATTCAGTGTAGTGGAGTTAGTGTCACATGACGCATTGCATCTAAAGCCAGTCAACAGTTTTCCATCAAAATGTTTATTCAAAGCAAAATGGCTTTTTTAAAATTAAAACAGAAATTTTCTTGAAAAACGTGGGTTTTGTACAAATGGATTTTCATCAAAAGCCAAATATTCTTCGGTTTTCAGCAAAACAAACAAAAAAAATTTGCATGGGGAAAGAAAATCTGTTTTCATTGAAAACCAGGAAAAAAGGGACAGAAAATTTTTTTTTTTTTAATTCCTGAATTTTTCATGGGGTAGAGGGAAAGAAATATTATTTCCCAACCATCTTAATTTACACTATAAGACAACATGATTGGGAAGCTCACTCATTTCACTACCATTCTGCAGTCTGACCTGGTGGATTAAACTCATTGTTATATGCAGTGTTGTTGTACACAATGTTGTTGTAGCAACATCGGTCCCAGGATATTAGCAAGATAAGCTCTAAAGCTTATCCACAGAAGCTGGGTCTATAAAAGTTATTAATCCCCCTCCTCCTTGTCTCTCTGGTGGATTCAAGTAATTTGCAGACCCCAAATTGAGCGTTAGTGTGGCACAAGACTGGTTGTGTGTAGGTTTTTGTCTTGTGTGGAAGTGGGTGAAAGGAGCATTTACTTATAAACTTCATGTCAGGGGCACTGCTTGTCAGATTCACATAGAACGTAATCCATGGTTAAAGATTTCCCAAACTGAGTGGATCCCGGCCCAGATATGTTTTATAGTTGTCCTTTCTTGTGACAGTCAGATTTCCATCATCCAAGGAGAATGGATTGTTCCATTGTCACACCACAATGAAAATACTCAGTTGCTGAGAGAAGAGATGACAGACCATGCCTGCAGGGTTACTGCTGGCAGTGTCTTTTGTGTCTATGAGTAATGGGAGAGGGTCCATGTCAGGTAAGTCTGGTTCTTCACTCTTCTCCCTGCCCAATCCCCACATTTAATCTGTCTTTCTAAAAATGTGCTCTAGCTCAAACCACCAGCTATGGACATGATACAGAAATCACTGGCTGAAATTATATGGCCTGTGTTACACAGGAGGTCAGACTAGATGGCCAGAATGGTCCTTTCTGGCCTGAAAATGTATCAATCTGTTTATACTCTGGTGCATTTATTTTGCCAAGTAGCAGGAGGCAGCTACGAAGTGGTAGGAATTATACTGTGAAGTCTTTTCCCACTGCATGCCCTCCAGTTTTTTCTCACTTTAGCTATACCCATCTACTTAGTTACTATGTGCAAGAGAGGAAAGTAGATGGGCTGAGAGTGGAATTTTCAAAAGCACAAAGCATTGGCCTAACTCCACTCCCAGTATAGTCAATGGTAAAACTCCCATTGAATTCAGTAGGAGCCGTTAGGCCAATACTAAGTAATTTTGAAAATCCCACCCGAAGGCTGTCAAGCACCCATAAGGTTGCCAACCCTCCAGGATTGACCTAGAGTCTCCAGGAAGTAAAGATTAATCTTTAAAGATTATCTCACGTGATGAAACCTCCAGGAATACGTCCAACCAAAATTGGCAACCCTAAGCACCCAGCATAGATTAATGAAAACTACAGCACAGATGTATGGTAAAATCCTCTCCTATAGAAGGGAAAATCCAACATGTACTATATTTTCATTATAATGCCATAGATGAATCAGTAACACACACAACAATATGTACACTATATTGTTGTGCCATATGTTTTAAATATCATGAAAATTGGCCCGTTTTGCAGTATATTTGATATTCTAGCTATTGTCACTAGGGATGGGCAAATCAATTCAGCTGGAATATGAATTGGCTTTAACCTTAGCCATGTCTCTGATCCATATAGAACTTTTAAAAAAAATTTAAGTGCAGTTCTAATCTGAAAAGTGACTATGTAAATATGCATTGTGGTGGATCTACATTCATCATCACACAGTTGATCCATATACAACTTCCTTAGTTTACAAAAACCTTTTTTGGGGGAGTAGGGCTGCAAAACAAAAATTGGATGATATATTTTAATCAAAAATAGGGTTTAGCTGAAAATATTTTTGTGAATAAATCATTTAAAAGAATGTTTCACTTTTTTAAAAAATGGAAAAATACTGAAATGTTGATATTTTTGATATTTTGTTTTGAAATTTTTGTACAGTTCTCACTTTCTCTCAGGTTCCCTCTTCCTTTTTGTTGCCTCTGGAAAAATGGGAAGCAGCAAAGAATCCTGTGGCACCTTATAGACTAACAGGCGTTTTGGAGCATGAGCTTTCGTGGGTGAATACCCACTTTGTCGGATGCATGTAGTGGAAATTTCCAGGGGCAAGTATATATATGCAAGTAAGCTAGAGTGGAGTGGAGTGGAGTGGAGTCGAGTCCAACAGGCCATCACATACAGTCCCCAGCTAAAACCTCTCCAATGCATCATCAGGGATCTACAACCCATCCTGAACAATGATCCCACACTTTCACAGGCCTTGGGTGGTAGGCCAGTCCTCGCCTACAGACAACCTGCCAACCTGAAACATATTCTCACCAGTAACTGCACATCGCACCATAGTAACTCTAGCTCAGGAACCAATCCATGCAACAAACCTCGATGCCAACTCTGCCCACATACCTACACCAGCGACACCATCACAGGACCTAACCAGATCAGCCATAACATCACTGGTTCATGCACCTGCACGGCCATCAATGTAATATATGCCATCATATGCCAGCAATCCCTCTGCTATGTACATCGACCAAACTGGACAGTCACTACGTAAAAAGATAAATGGACACAAGTCAGTTTTTAGGAATGGTAATATGCAAAAACCTGTAGGAGAACACTTCAACCTCCCTGGACACACAATAGCCGATTTAAAGGTGGCCATCCTGCAGCAAAAAAAACTTTGGGACCAGACTTCAAAGAGAAACTGCTGAGCTTCAGTTCATCTGCAAATTTGACACCATCAGCTCAGGATTAAACAAACACTGTGAATGGCTTGCCAATTACAAAACCAGTTTCTCCTCCCTTGGTTTTCACACCTCAACTGCTAGAACAGGGCCTCATCCTCCCTGATGGAACTAACCTCGTTATCTCTAGTTTGCTTGCATATATATACCTGCCCCTGGAAATTTCCACTACATGCATCCAACGAAGTGGGTATTCACCCACGAAAGCTCATGCTCCAAAACATCTGTTAGTCTATAAGGTGCCACAGGATTCTTTGCTGTTTTTACAGATCCAGACTAACATAGCTATCCCTTTGATACTGAAAAAATGGGGGAAAACATGAAAAACTGAAAGGAATTGGGGGAAATCACTTTTTAAGATACATTTCCCACTTGAAACATTTAAAAAACAGTTTAAAAAAATGAGAGAAATTTTTAAAATTTAAAACAAATCCCCTCACGTGCACATTTACAGTGGGGAGAAAATAGGGGAAAACACTTTCTGTCATTAATTTACTCCCCTCCCACACTCCCATTGTTTCCACTGCAACAGGGGACCAAGTAGAAAAGACAGAGAAAATTGGGACCTTTTTTCCATTTTTCCCTCAATTTTTCTTCCTTTTTCACTTTTCCCCCCTTTACAGCGGGGTGAAAATGAGGGGAATAAATAAGTGGGGAAAGGTCATGGGAAAACACCCCAATTTTTTAGAAATATGTTTGGCAATGGAATCACAAGAAGAATTTTGAAATAATTGAATAGCTTCAAATCAACTTTTTGTGGGGAAAATGTTTGATATTTTTCAACCAGCTCTATTCCCTCCCACCCCCAATGCAAGCTGAAATCTGAACATCAGACTGAGTTTCTTCTAGTCCATCCTTCATCTTTGCCAGTAATCAGACTCTGGAAGTAGAACTGTGGGCTAGTTCTGTAATTCTCAACCAGGGGTACACGTAGAGATCTTCTGTGGGGTACATCGACTCATCTAGAGATTTGCCTAATTTTACAACAGGCTACTAAAAAAATTCAAACTAAAATTTCATACAGACATTGACTTATTTGTACTGCTCTATATACTATCCACTGAAATGTAAGAGCAATATTTATATTCCAATGGATTTATTTTATAAATTATATAGTAAAGATGAGAAAGTCAGCAATTTGTCAGTAATAGTGTGCTGGGACTCTTTTGTATTTTTATGTCTGATTTTTAAGCAAGTTGTTTTTAAGTGAGGCAAAACTTGGGATACGCAAGACAAATCAGACTCCTGAAAGTGCTGCAGTAGTTGGGAAAAATTGAGAACCACTGGGCTAGTCTAACTTGAAACACTACAGCAGCACAGTTCTCCCATTGCCATAGGTAATCTCCTCCCCAGAGAGGTGGTAGCTAGGTCAACGGAAGAAGTCTTCCATTGCCCTAGCTCTGTCTACACCAAGGGTTAGGTCAGCTTAACTATGTCGCTCAGAGGGTGTGGATTTTTCACACCCCTGAGTGACAGCTGGGTTGTCTTAACTACTGAGTGTAGATGTGGCCTTAGTTAACAATTCTTGTGATGACACATGAGCCAGAAGACAATGTAGCTCACTCTCTGAGCCGTCCTGACTGCGCCGTTTCTACAGGAGTACAGAGCAGTAAACCCTACTTTTGTTGCTATAGTTGGCAGATATGACCATGGATGAACATAGGAAGCCAGTCTGATGAATAAGAAGTTGCATTTTTAATGAAGACACTTTTGATCACAAAGTCACTGTAGAGTGCAGTTCTACTCTGCAAAAATAGTGTGTAGATTGGTGTCATCTTGATCTGTTCTCTGCTTTTGTTCACAGTTGTATCACCTTACTTTCATTTTAACTCTTCTTTATTCCTGTGAGAACTGCAGAGTCAACAAAACAAATGCTGGGATTTTCAAAGGAGCTAAGGGAGTTAGGGGCCCAAAACGTATTGAAATTCAATTGGCGTTCAGTGCCCAACTCCCTTGTGCCCTTTCACAAATCTCATCCTGGCTACCAGCTGGATTCTATTTCTTCTTTTTTACTAGCCTCCATTCAGATAAACCAGTGCAAATGGATTGGCAGTCATGTGCTTGTGCAGTAACTAAGAGACCATATTTTGGGCTGCAGAACCTTTGGTGCTGGTGGTGATTCAGAAGAGGGAAAGGAAAGAAACCACCTTAATGTTCAGATCCCAGGTTGCACATTTAGGGCTAGCTGCTAGAAAAAAAAGCGGTTGCTTGGTTGGTGTTTTCAATCTCTGTGAAGTTAACACCCCTGCTCCAGGGATCAGGGATGGGCAAAATGATTCTGGTTTAGGGGAAATGGAGAAACTTAGGCTGTTCTTTTGATGATGACCAGTGTTGCCCACTGATTTATTCGTAGATCCAGAGAATTTTAAGGCTAGAAGGGACCATTAGATCATCCACTCTGAATGCCTGTATAGCACAGGGCAGAGAATTTCATTCTGTCCCTGTGTTTGACTACAGAGGATTTCCGAAAGGCCTCCAGTCTTGATCTGAAGACTCCAAAGACACAGAATCCAGCAGTTCCCTTGGTAGCTGGTTCCAGTAGTTGATCACCCTCACTATTAAAAAATTGCATATTTCTAATTTGAATTTGTCTGACTTTTGATTCCAACCATTGGTTCTTGTTCTACCTTTCTCTGCCAGATGAAAGAGACCTTTAGTACCTGGTGTTTTCTCACCAATCTCACTGTAATCAAGTTATTTCTTGATCTTTATTTAGCTGGCAGGGTCCTCTGAGAGTGACACAACTTCATCTCTTCCCTCTGCAAATCCAACACACTCCCACAGTGAATGTACATTGGCCCTCAGGGGCAATCGATGGAGTGTTCTCTATATCATGACTCCACTTACAGAGAGAACAACAGCTAAGTGTGACGCTTTCTCAGGGCATCCAGAACTGTAGGTCATCCATATTACCCACCTACTTTAGGATTTGCTGGTGCTAAACTGGGTGATAGCTCCCACCCAACCCGTTCAGTTAGCCACCCCAGACAAATTACTCGGGATTCTGCCAGCCTTTACTATGTCTTGCAGGTTGGTATACCCCTATCATAAACAGATAGTTAAGGGTTAATGTCTCTTGTACCTGTAAAGGGTTAAAAAGTTCACCTAGCCTAGCTAACACCTGACCAGAGGGACCAATGCGGGAACAAGATGTTTCAAAAGGAAGGAGGGAAGTTTTTCCTTTGTTTAGAGTTTCAGTTTCAGCCGGAGTGAAAAAGATCAAGGAACCAGCCTCTTATCAGAGTAGTAAGTTTTTGAAAGGAATAAATAGGTTTATGTTTATTTCTTTATAACCTGTCTTATGCAATTAGAGGTAGAATCAAATTGGGTATTTGGGTATTTTTTAGTGTGTAACTAAATTTGTGCCCAGGGGAACATCCTCTGTGTTTAGAATCTGTTGTCTGTGACAGTAGCTGGTATGCTAATCTCTCCCCGAGGGTTTTCTTTTACCTTCCTTTTCTTTAATTAAAAGCCTTTTTCTTAATAGCTGATTGATTTTTTCCTTGTTTTTAGATCCAAGGGGGTTGGATCTGGATCCACCAGGAGTTGGAGGGAGAAGGGAGGGGGGATGGTTAATTTCTCCTTGTTTTAAGATCCAAGGGATTGGATCTGGATTCACCAGTGAATTGGTGAAGGAGTCTCTCAAGGCTACCCAGGGAGGGGAAGGTTTTGGGGGGAAAGGGAGTGATCCAGACACTGAAAATTCTGGATGGTGGCAGCGATACCAAATCTAAGCTGGTAATTAAGCTTAGAAGTATCCATGCAGGTCTCCACATCTGTACCCTAAAGTTCAGAGTGGGGAAGGAACCTTGACAACCCCAGTTCCCGAACTTCCCAGAAGCATCCCTCTGTAGCGGCCAGCCTCTGTCACTGAATGCTCACAGAAATTACCAAGTTCGCTGTCTCCAAAGAGACAATGTACATATGCTTCAGCCTGTTTGATTCAACTAAGGAGTCATACTTTGTTTAATATTCTAGCATGGCGATGTACTTAGGATAAAACCAAGAAAAGCTTATTAACAAAGACAGAGATGTAAGTGATACTGAAGAAGGATAGCAGAAACACAATTGGTTACAAATAAAACCCAAGCATAACACTCTTCTAAGAGACTAAACATCACTTTAGCAGGTTACAATCCTTGGGCTGGAGACGTTTTCTCACTCTCAATGTCTGTCTGCAGAGCTTGTTGGTTTTCAGTTACACCCAGGATCCATAATGGTCAGGAATCACTCCCCTGCGCTAAGAGTGTTCCTCAATGAAATGTATAGCAAAATGTCTCCTCTTTATATCTCCCCCAAACCCATTGTTTTGACCCCAATGACAAGACGCTCCCCTCCCCCCTGTAATTCCTGGTTTCACATCCCCCTTCAGCCTGGCTTTTCTTGTTGACTCACATGCAAGTGTAGCTCCTGTTGTGTTTTGGCTTTTGCAACACTCGATTTACATGTGAGATCTAGGCAGGCAGGAAAATCAACTTTCCTTTGCCTAGGTGAAGGAACATAAATCCACACCGTGTAGAAGTCAAGCTTAGGAATTTATTACGTCCAGGGCTGATGGAGTGTTACCTTGCTTATTAGGCTCAGAGACACTGTTAATTAATTGATTACAATAGAATATATAGATTTTCCATGGGTGGGGGAAAGTGACAGGATAGGCAGTTCCACACCCTGGGATACGTTTAGCCGCAAGAAAAGATAGCACATTAACCAATGGTTAACAGGCTACATAATGGCTCCACCCATGGTCTCAAGTTAGCAAGTTAACATTTAATTAATACTTTGATAAAATGTTATTAGTATACAATATATATGTTGAATTCTGATTTGGGGGTCCATAGGAATGAAGTCGCTACTCTGATTGTTCAGCAGATACATTCCTACGGGTTAAAACAAAGAAACAGTCTATGGCAATAAAGATTGTCTCCTTTGTGTTTTTAAGGCAGGCATTGGTCCCTGGGAAAGGGAGGTGGGAGGAAGCCATATCTTATAATGACGTGCCAACCTTTCATAAACTCAAGGTTGGATCTGTGGGAAGAACATCTTCCTACAGAAGAAACTAACGCAATAGGACCAGGGATTCTTTGTTCAATTTGCAACTCTGAACAAGACACAATTATTTAGTTCTCAACGCCAACACCTGGCAATTTGCTGGCTAGGCTTATTTTAGCAAAGCAAGGTTATCTTTTGTTTATTATGCTTCTCTTAGCTAATCACTACTTGCTAGGCCTCTGGTCCCTTGACCATACTCTGGATTTTGGGTCTGGAAAAGAGCTGGCACAATCCATATACCAGGTTGTTCTATAAAAATGCACATGGATTTTAACCCTTTTCTAGGACAAATTTTTTTTTAACCCTGCCTGGTTACATGGCTTAAGTGTACTTTTAGAACATACATACAACTTCGTGATTATCCCCTGTGCATGCCTCATGCAATGCCTATAGGGGCCAGTATAATATGAGCTTTCATTTGATATCTCTAACAACTTTCTTTACAGACCAACACTAAGACAGCAGTGTGTCAGGTGTGGTGAGTTTGTCCGGCCTGATAAAATTGTTGACATAAAATACTGATCCATCAACAGGCTTCTGTGTCAAACCTGACCCCTGACATTGATTAGACAAGGGCTACTCTGAAGGTGTCTGTTCAAAGTCTTCTGA